>NC_090932.1:916821117-917122580 GCF_040938575.1 Ambystoma mexicanum | reverse complement strand
GTTATTCGTTTTTTGGTGAATCATTCAATTGTGCATCATAGCAAGTCCAGTATTCTATTTTTTATCTTCGGTTGTCTTCTTCCAAATCGCGTCTGTCGTCCTAACTTTGTTTCCTCAAAATAGTCTAGATACTGGCAGAGTTCTTGTTAATTTGTTTTGCAGAAATCATGTGAAATAGTGTTTATATAATCATCTAGAACAGCCTCTTTTGCAACAAATTCTAGAGGGCGCAAAATTACGCATATTCTACTGGGACTCACTCTCAATTGCATATCGTACTTGTAGTCCCAGTTTTTGTATATTTCTGCATAGTGACTAACTGAAATGAAAGAAACAGCCTTGTATTACTGTTTCTGAGAATGCATCGGTCTAAGCTTTAATTGCTGCTAATTTAAAGGCAAATTCAAATAAAGTCCAAACCACAGGTTTTTGGGTATGAGTCTTGTAATGAAAGATTTTCTTTTATTTTCACAAATATTTCTTTATAGGTTTTTTCCATTCGATTACTCATCAACACATATACTAATGGAACAAATTCACTATCAAGCATTCCTTGTATGCTATACAATAGTATAAAGGGCTTTGGGCAAGTTTTAAATATACCGTCCAATAACCAGTGCATACTGCCACCCAGTTCCTTACTTTCCCCTTATTGCAAAATATCAAGTATCTGTTCTCAAAGAGTAAAAAAACGTTCACTGCGTGGTGTTATTTTGTATTCCAATGGTAATATTAAATCCTACATCGATTCCAGAATTTCTTTTTTCTGATATTTATATAAAGTGTGACTTTTTAATGATCACACACTTGACAAGTCACCAGCCAGATTAAGTGGTAGCTCTCCCAACACATCCCTAACTGTCCAGTTGTATTCTTTTCTTTTTCGGCTCTCCCTTTAACTTTTTGAATTCTTTCTTTTACTTCTATTTTACTTACATCTGGAACATTATTATGATCTCCTGTGAAGTTTATATTCTCATACTCTATGCAAGCTCTTACTCTACAGATATTTGAATAATACTGTACACATTTTCATCAACTTCTATTGCCTGCAGTGCATTCATGACTATAGTAATAGCTGTTGTAAGTTAACTGTAATTTTTCCTCTAGATATTATATATTTTGCCATTTTGCTTCTTTGCGTTATTACTGTTACAACAAAACATATAATACATCATTTCTGTTTATTCAGTTTTTCACTCTTTAGGAACTTTAGTCCCATATATAATGATACGCATCTCTTCAAATTTAACTTCAATGGTTTTAATTGTTTTTCTGTTTCTCGTTGCCAACGAAATCGCATTAGTTAGCTCATCCACGAAATATCGTGCAATTACTTCAAGCCCCGCCTCACGGGAATAAAGGAAGTTAATCAACTCTGATGCCGTGTTCATCTCTGTAACGGTAACCCCTCCATACATATTTGTCCTCACACTGGCAAGAATATTTTTATTTATGTTTTCCTTTTTGATTGGAGGTCTGTGTTGTCCGATCATCAATATGCTCCCATGCACTGTGTGGAGGCGGTGAGGGGATGCTTTTTCGCGCAAACAGTTGATGCCCGAAAAGTCAGGCTGCGACGAATTCGGACTGCAAGCAAAACACAAAGAACCTTGATAGGTGAAGTACCTCTGAAAATCACCCTTGCAGTGGCAAATTAGGAGCGACTAGAATCATCTTGCAGGTATTAGTTGACCTAAACTTGCACAACATTTGATGAAAAAGGGCAAATGAGGGAAACGAAAAGAATTTTCCTAGAAAATGCAGATTGAAAGCGTTCCCGAGAGAATGAAGTCCCATTCCCTGATTTGATGCATAGGCCTGATGGATATAGTTGCTTTCAGTCACAAACAAGTATATCTTTGGAAAACAACACTGATGATTGATGATGATTAACTTGTTCATTTCCCATTTGTGTAGAGTAAGGCTGATGTAAGAATTAGTAAATGCTGACCTCTAAGAGGAAGCCGCAAGCCAATAAGCAAAGCCTCCTGGAAGTACAATGAGGGGTGAAAAATAGGTAGAAAACCCAATGAACATCCGCCGACGTGGATTAACAGGGCGGTGTGTGTTCAATGGGCTGGAGTCGAAAATCCTTTGATGTACACAGGAAAGCCAACAAGTAAAGGGGGATGGAAGGAAATGGGGGAGAGGAGACAAGGTAAGGAGAAGGGAGCAAATGCGAGGAGGCAAGCAAGACAGGGTCGCACAGGAAAATGAGTAACAGCGTCAGGGCTATGTTAAATGAAGTGACGCAAGGAGCTTACCCTTCCTGCAGGCTTTATCCAGTCAACCGGCTTGCGAGTGCTGTGTGAAGCCACACAGGACTTCGGTCGCCATTTTGGAATAAACTAGAGCGTTTTTCCCAGGATAGGATATTGTGCTAATGCAGCACCATCTTGAAGGGAGAAAAACCCTGTTTGAGTATCTTTTCATCCAGCTTTGCCATAGCGACCAGTAGGTAATTTGATTCCTAAAAGATGATCCTGCTCAGAGCATCTGCTTGATTGAATTTCACTCTGATTGTTTAAATAAAACAGAGTTATATCGTCAGTGAATGTCCGAACCACTTTCCCATGGATGAGAGACAGGAAAGATTTCAGATGTGGAAAAACAGTGTTCAATTCTAGATGATTTCTATGAAGAAGCTTGTCTTGAAGGTTGGATCTGGTGGCTCAGACAATGGCCTCCCTAGCTGGAGAGGGGAAAGTGTTGCCTCTTTGATTTGAGGCGAAGTAGGGCTAAAGAGGGTGGGGGGGAGGTGAAAGGGAGAACATTTCAGTAGATTTACATCCAGAGTCCAGCTAAGGAGTGACTTCTGAGCCCCTTCAGCAATAAGAATCTGTATGGATCTTTATGTATTGAGGGTCTTAACATTGATTCAGGTGTAACAATAGGTGCACTTGCAAGGGCCTCATCCTAAACCTGGCAAAAGGCATAATCTGAATATAGAAGGCTGTGAAACCCACAAGTCTCTGCAACCACTGGGCCAATGCTTGCAATCTGGTGCTGGAGTGAAGAATGGTTTGTTTTGGAGCTGTAATCCTGCCTGGAAGGAGAAATGACACTGCATTGCCTTAAAATGGGTCCTATAAATTAAATCCTTTGAAAAGGATAGAGACATTGTTTTTTCATGTTTATGGACATGTTGATGGAAACCAAGGAATGTAGGGTGTTGGAAACAAACAAGAGGCTAGGGACTTCTCTACCAAAGGTGTCATGATTAGCCAGTCATCTAGGTAGGGGTAAATGCGATTTGTTTGCAGAGGTGACCGGCGGCAGACAACCGCTTTGTAAATACTGTGGCATATTTTCCTCCTTTCCTGACAATCAACAAGTGATCCATCAAAACATCTATGGTATATTATTCCACAGACTAAGGCCACAAACCATATTGTTCCCTCCTTCGTGATTTTGTTAAATCTAGACCCTACTGCTAATAGTTTCACATTTGAACCCAGCAAGCTCTTAGGACAGTGCCAGTGCAATGAGATCTTTGAGGTGAGTTTCTTTTGGCGTTTGTTTTTTAAGACTCATACTCTACATTGAGACCATCCATAAACTGAAGCTTAATCAAGTGTAAATGGAACCCTTCAAAACTGGCCACATGCCCTATTCTTTCCACACTGACAACCTATTGCATGCAGTACAAATGCTCACAAATCAACATAACCTTAGACTACCCGGTCAGTAGGTACCTTATACTTTGCCGTTCCTGTTCCACAAGTCGTAGTTGTGCCTTCAACATCTCCTTATGTACCCCAATTTCTTCAGTTCGTTCTTTCATGGCATTTTGTAACTGTAGCCTTCTTTTTTCCAGTGAATATACATGATCTGCTTTGTTAAATACCATGTCTCGCAGTCGTTTAATTTCCAGTTTTAGAATATTTTCATCAACCATTAAATCCTGTTAAATGGAATTAATCAATTACTTTGTATTGTTTTAGGTCTTCCTTTTTCAAAACCTATACCATTTAATTGGTCAAGTGATATCTACACAATGTTTTTATGGAGTGAGTGGAATAACATTTTAAATACTGCTGCAAATCCATCTTTCATGGCAGTAGCTAACAAGCATTGACAAAGCCAACAATTTAGGCTTCTGTGGCAAATGCGGTGAGTACCGGAGCATATGATGGCAGTGCCTGGCAAATGACACACAGTTGGCATGGCCAATGCTAATTTTGAACAGTTATTCAGTACACGGAACAGATATTGCTCACAAATCAAGTGGTTGAAGAACATTTGGTTAAGACATTTTTATTACAGCAAGAGATGATTTATACCTGTGTTAACCCATTTCGTTTCAGAACACTTCATAGAAGCAAAAAGGGCAGAGGCAGCCCCTTTAAAGCCCATACTTTGATGATACTGATCTTGCTAGAAGAGATCCCAGGAGGATGTGTTTTGGTGGGGGCAAAGGGGGTAGTAGGTGGCAATGCTCCTAGGGATAAGCATGGTTGTGATGGTCAAAGGATAGGTACACATTTGAGCACCACCAATGGGCTGGGTGTTCCACTTCACATCCCAGCTTCCTCCCATATGTACTCCTCTATGCCAGTAGTTTTGGTTTTAAAGGTGGCACATATAGCCAAAAGTAAAAAGGGTCTTGCAGTACATGCAGTACAAAAGTGTAGGATTGCATCATATTAGCTTTATTCGGAAAGTATGCCATAAGAGTGACAAATTAGTAGCAACATAATAAAATTAGCACACATTTCATTCCAAATATACACAGTATCCCGAAGCAGAAGTACACTGCAAAATGTACAGAATATACAAACATTTTATAGTGAGTCCTAAAACGTCAGTTCAAATATACATGAATCCTAAAACATGCACACAAAGTGCACGCACCTTGTAACAACTGAGTTAAAAACCTAATTTCACAGTAGAATTTTACATAATACATCAAATAGGTAAAGTGCTCAAAATTATTAAGATAAATGTAAAGTCAAGATTAATCCTGGGGCATACAATAAAATCAACTCTGCTAATTAAGTGCGATGACCATTTTGTGTATTTACAAAAAACATATAAGCTCCAGGACACCCCCATAACCCTGTTCATAAAACAAAGTACAAATCAGGCAAAGCAATATGTTAGGTTAATTGATTAACGTAAAAGAGCCTGGTTTTCCAGGCCATTGAGAGGTACGAGGAGGCGGCTATGACAGCATCTGGCTTTGCAGCGTCGCTACAAAGCTTGTATACACCTCGAAGCTCCTATGCATCTCGTTCTGAAACAATGTTATGGCTCCTAAACAATGGGATTAACAAGCATCTTCTTAAATGCTCGAGGGTAGGACACCAGAATAGTTAACGTCTCATATCTTCAATGTCACCTAAACACATTGTGCATATAGATTTAAAATGGGGCTTCCAGTTCTGAGTGAAGTTTGCGATCAGCAAAATGCGCCTGCGAAAATGATCCCAATTACATTAATTGAGCCATCTCATTGCACCCCAGCAAAGATCGTTCACAGAAGGTAATATTTTGGTGTTCTGTTGGAGACTGCTTTGTAGGCGATACATGCAGTTTTTTATTATAATCGTGGTGGGGATGGGGAGCCAGTGAAGCGTGTGCAGTGTTGGAGGGATATGGTCGAATTTGTGGGCACCTGAAATGAGGTGGGCTGTGTTAAGTTTGATGTCCAGACATGAATGAGTTCATAAGTACTTTAATAAGTAGGAGATACACAGACAGCAGGCACCCCCTTGAGAGGCAGGCTCCAACTGACCACACTAGAATGTACAATAGAACCAGAACACTCTGAATAGAATTTCATGACATCACAATATCTCTACTCTGCTAAATCTTATTGTAATGTATGCATGGCTAATTAAAGAAGTATAATAAATACACCAGAACACATCTCTTCCCTTTAATTTGTGGCAGATTTAACCCAGGTAATAATCATTCAACCTGACCGGTTTGTTCCTGACCCTGTTCGCATTGAAGCTGCTGTTGTGACTGAAAGCTGTACTCACATTCGGTTCAAACATATGTTCATCCTCTCCATGCTCAAAAGAAACTTGCTCTTCTCTCGCTCCCTCACCAACATCACTGTCCACCTTATTGCACTTAACCAGTTTGGCCATCGACCAACATTCTCCACCCTCCATGATGACAACATTCCCCCTGATTACAGCAATTTTCTTGGGTCCAATGAATTTGCTCGCAATACATTTGGGAGAAACCCTGGGATTCTTAACATAAACCCAGTCCCCCACTGACCATTGCATCACCTTGGCACCCCTTTTTGTGTCAAACCTCTCTTTGTACTCATCTTGAGCCTCTCTAATGAGATCCATGATCCTTTCCCTGTTGACATGTACACTCCTCGCTAAATCCAACCAGCCCGGACACAACTTTGTCCCTGGTTGTCTGCCTTTGAGAGACATGAAAGGTGAAATGCCGGTAACAGTCTGTGGAGTCACGCAATAGTTCCAGACCATCTCCCTGAGAACTGTCTGCCACCTTAAACCTGAAGCCATGGCTAACTGTAATCCTCCCTTTAGGAATCTGTTGGCTCTCTCAACAAGACCATTCGCTCTAGGCTGGTATAGTGCTGTCCTGTAGTGTTTGATACCAAACCTATTAAGAAACTCCACCATCCTGTCCGAACAGAATTGTACCCCATTATCTGAAACAAGCTCTGAGGGGAATCCTTCCCTGTAAAAAACTTCCTCAAAAAAATTAATCAATTGTGAAGTGGTTGCTTCTCTAATGGCTTTCCACTCAACCCATTTTGAGTCATAATCCACCAGGACAATAAGGTATTTAAAATCCTCTCCCAGGTTCCTGTATGGGCCCTATTAAATCCACTGCTAATTTCCTCCATGGCTCTCTTGGAACACTGACAGGTCTTAAGGGAGCTTCCTTAATCATCTTGCTTTTGTCACTTCTCTCACATTCTTTACAGCTCCTCAGACACCTCTCTACCTGACCGTCAATCCCTGGCCACCAAAACGATTGTCTGATTTGCCTTTTGGTACCCCCCATACCTAGATGGCCTTGGTGAGCTATGTCCACTAATTTGGGCCTGATGTCATAGGGAGGTACTATCTTCATTCCTTTTCTGAGCTGAGACCCATCCTCTGACATGCTCAACTCCTCTTTAATACAGTAAAAAACATCATATTTTTTCTCAATGCGATCTTTTCTGGGCCAACCTGTTTTGGTCCACAATTTGACTTGCCCAAGGGCCTCATCCTTAACATCAGCAGATTGCCATTCCTCTTTGCTTATGGCATTGTGTACCAGTTCGCAAATACCCACAGTACACTCTACACTCACATCCTTGAGACTCTCATTCTATGCAGTCAGTCTAGAAAGACAATCAGCGACCACATTTTCTCCCCCAGGTATATACACCATTCTAAAATCATATGCCAGCAAGTCAATCATCCACGAGATATCCTAGGTGAACCTTTAGCCCACTCTGCACTGCCCAATAACTGAACTAACGGCTTATGATCTGTCTTTACAACAAACGACTGGCCCCATAGAAAAAATTTAAAATGAGCAACAGCCCATGATACAGCTAGGGCCTCTCTCTCCACCACGGAATAATTGCTCTCCGCCCCCGTCAGTGGTCGGGAGGCAAAAGCTATGACATGTTTAATGTTACCATCATACTGAAAAAGAGCGGCACCAAGCCCTAACGTGCTTGCGTCCACAGCCAGCACAGTTCGTCTGCCAGAAACAAACCCTCCTAATGAAGGTGCTTTCACAATACTATCTTTAATCTTACTAAAGGCATTTTGACATTCTTCCGACCACACATTTTTGGTGCCCTTTTTCAATAAATCTCTCAAAGGAGACGACATTGCGGAGAAACCATCAACAAACTTGTGATAGTACTCCGCCAATCCCATGAACGAGCGTAATTGTTCTTTATCAAGGGGTTGGGGAGCACTCACAATGCTATCTACTAAAGACTTTCTGGGAGCAATACCATTGCAGGAGATCTTATGCCCCAAGTAATCCACTTCCGTAACAGCAATTTTGCATTTCTCCCTTTGTACCGTCAAACCCGCATCCCTGAGTCTGACTAACACTAACCTAAGTATCTTATGTTCAGGACCATCGTTGGCAAATATCAGAATGTCATCTTGGAATACAGTTACTTTCTCAAGGCCTTTGAGTACTGTTTCCATTACTCTCTGAAATACCGATGCCGCACAGGCCAAACCAAAGGGCATTCGGTTATACTTGAAAACACCCTCAGGAGTGATGAATGCAGTCAAATGTTGGCACTCTTTAGACAACGGAACCTGATGATAGGCAGCAGAGAGATCAATAATGGAAAATAACTTAGGTTCTCCTAGTGTGGACAAAACTTCTGAGATATTCGGTAATGGGTGTCTCTCCACCACTATGTTCTGATTGAGGCTGCGTAGGTCGACACACAATCTCATTTTACCATTAGCCTTGGTAACCAGAACAACTGGAGAAACCATTCAGTAGCTACAACTGGTTCAATCACCCCTTTGCCAACCAAGCTATTAAGCTCTTATTTAAGTTGTGCCCTCATTTTCAGTGGTACTTGGCGTACCTTGTGTACCACTGGCTGGGCATTGTTCTTAAGTCTAATGTGATGCTCAAACTCTTTAAGCCTTCCCACACTCTCAGAAAACACCTGTGGAAATTCCTTGGTCCAGGAGTCCCCCAACTCAGCAATGGTGACAGGATCTGGTGCACTAGCCTGTACCCTTAAACCCAGCTTCCTCTGCTCCTCCCAGCCTAACAGAGAGGTCCCCTTTCCCGCCACAAGGAACGTGGCTTGGCACTTTCTTTCCTTATATGTTATTTCTCCAAGAAATTCACCCAGGATATTTATATCAGAATCTGCATATCCACACACCCTGACATTGGTAGGCCGTATAACAGCATTGCTCTTCCCCAGAACATTTGTCAATGTGTCTTGGGATATAATGTTCCAAGGGGAACAAGTATCAACTTTCATTATGAGCTCAATTCCATCAACTTGAAACTTATCCACGGGACCTTTGGTCATCCCAGACATCTCTGAAATTTCAAATATATGACTTGGGGTGAATTCTTGTGTACAGGACACTTCATGAATGTTGTACCCCTTTCCAATACCGTCTTCATCATTGTCCATTGGCCTGAATTCTATACTATTGACAGAGTTACCCTTGCAGACATTGGCAAAATGCCCTTTATTCTTGCACTTGAAACATTCCGCATATTTTGCAGGGCAGGAAGGATAGTTCACACCATGTCTTGAACTGCCGCAACAAGAACACACATTTCTTGCATTCACACTTCCTCTCTTGACTGTGGAATAGCCAACTTTTTTCTTTTGATTAACGACACAAACAGAAGCCGATTAAGGATTTGGTTTGTCAATCCTAAGTTCTTTGACATACTCTGAAGTCTGCTCGATGCTTCTGGCTAATTCTATTGCCTCATCCAATTTCATATCTTTTGCAAGAAGTTTCTCCTGGACTCTCACATTATTAGTGCATCTAAGCAGCTGGTCTCTGATTAGGGAATCAGTCAAATGTTCAAACTCGCAAGTGTAACTCAGGGATCTGAGGCAAGCAATGTAGGATTCCACAGATTCCGACTTCTCTTGGGCCCTCTGGAAAAATTTGTGTCTCTCAAAACTAACATTCTTTTTCGGTTCAAAGTGGTCCCGAAGTTGGTTAAGGGCAAACATATATTCATCCATGTCATCAGCCTCTGGAGCACGGTGCCTAGAAAGTCCATCATAAATTCTGCGTCCTTCTATGCCAAGGTTGTGAAGGAGTAAGGCCCTCTTACGCGCAGAAGGAAATCTCTCTCCGCCCATGGCCACCAGGTAGTTCTCAAACATGTCTCTCCACCTGTCCCAAGCAATGGGAGGCCATCCCGGTTCACTCAGGAAAGGGAGGGGAGGCGGAATGGAAGTAGCCATGATTTGCGGCTAATAAAAGGACTTAGAAAAGAAGAAAAAGAAAAAAAAGACCAAATGAAGAACTGTTCTCAGCAGTCTTGTTTCTTGCATGTAGATTTACATATATCTGCGGGCACAAATGGCAAAAAAACAAAGGAAAATATATTTATTTTCCGAATATTCTATGCCATAAGCAGCCTGTGAACAATACTGTGCCACATCCGTGCCGTCACAATGAGCTTGTGATCCTTCAGTGCCCCCAGGCGTGGGAAAATATGGTTGCTAGGCAGCATCAATGTCACAATGGGAGATCCGGGGCTTCGACAACCTCACCAAGCAAGTTCCACGTTCTTTGATCTGCTCCCAGGCCTGGGGAAGCCGTTGCTAGGCAGTTGACGTCACAATGGGAGGACCGGGGCTCACAGAGATGAACACGCCCTCAGCAGCGTGTCTCTCGAGGCGCGCGCGCGAAGTGAACGCTCGCTCCAGAGCTCGCGCTGTGGCCTCACAATGCCCCTCTTCCAACCGGGGCTCGCATAAGCCCTCCCAACAACAGTCGCTCCGAGAGAATGCCCGCTCCGACAACCAGTGCGACGAGCCTCGCGCCGGCGTCCGAGCTGGAGGCTCGTGCGGGGGGGCTCGCACAAGGTCCGTGCCCAATCTGACGGCTCTAGGTCCCTTCCCAAATCGTGTCGCGGCAGCGCTAGCCCAATACAACCAACGACTAATGCTCACCTCCCTCAGTCTGCCTCTTGCCTGCTGCCTTCCAGGAAGAGAGAGCTGGAGTCTTGGCAGCGCCACCACACGAGGGGACAATCGAGCTCCACGGTGAGTTCGCAGCAATCCTCGTCGCCAATGTTAAGTTTGATGTCCAGACATGAATGAGTTCATAAGTACTTTAATAAGTAGGAGATACACAGACAGCAGGCACCCCCTTGAGAGGCAGGCTCCAACTGACCACAATAGAATGTACAATAGAACCAAAACACTCTGAATAGAATTTCATGACATCACAATATCTCTACTCTGCTAAATCTTATTGTAATGTATGCATAACTAATTAAAGAAGTATAATAAATACACCAGAACATGCTGCAGCGTGGTGGGGTGCTCTGGGGGCACCAGGTGTGCGGCTGGAAGCCCAGTAATGGCATTTCCCCCCATCAATGTGAGATAACGAGGGCTTGGATCACCGTACAGAACTCGGTCAGGGGAAAGAAGGGTTTGATTTTGCAGAGTGCGTGGCTTTGTAGCCATGCAGTTTGAGCCTTTTGGGCTATGTGCTTTTGGAGGGAAATGCTACTGTCAACCATGATGTCCAGTGAGTTGGCTGAGCTTGACAGATGAGGGGTGAATCCTTCTAGGCAAATGCCATCCAGCCATTTTTGCATGGGTTATTGTTTGGTGGGGGGACCGATGAAGACACATTTGCTCTTGGTCAGGTTCAGTTTGAGTGAAAGGGTTTGACATCCATGTTTGAATAGCAGCCAGGTATTCGCGGAGGGGCCACTGACCTTAAGGTACAGCTGAGTGTCATCAGCACACTGATGGATTGCTATGTTGGGGTATTTTAGGAAAGTTCCCAAGGGTTCCATATATAGATTTAAGTTGATTGACAAGAGATAATGTAACCTTGGGGGACCACAAACATGACTGGGAGTTGGTTGGATCTGAATTAGCCCATCTGTGCGACCTGGTGCTTTGCGGTTAAGTAGGATGTAAACCATTTTAGAACGGTTCAAGACAACCCTATCCTGTCGGCGAGGAGGGAGAAGAGTATTTGGTGATCAACTTTGTCAAAGGCAGCTGAGAGGTCTAAAAGACAGAAGTCCCCAATGTTGGTGATTCTGAGCACATCGCCCATCCCTTGGATCTTTGCAGTCTCAGTGCTGCATTTGGGTCGAAGCCAGATTGGTAATCATGGAGGAGGTCGAACTGGTTGATTCTGGCAAGTACTTGCTACCCCCTTAAAGCCGAAACGTCCTAGGTCATCTTGCCTTGATCCTAAACCTTTCAGATCGATGACCTGAATCTTCATTACCGCCTTTATGTTGACGTCGCCTTTTAGCAGACCCTATTTTTAGGTTTCTTTAAGATATAAGCACTGTGCTGTGCAAATGTTGGTTGTGACTGACAACACATTACTTGGTTGTCAAATATGATGTAATACTTTGCAACACTGTACACAGGCAATACAACACAGCACGAGTATAGGAATGTGTAGGTAACACACTATACTAACTTTGCAAATGTACTTCTTTGTTGAACTCTTGGTACATTTCTAAAAAGTCACTTCAGAATTCTGGACGGTATGGACTAAAACAGGCTAAATTCAGTGACCACCTGTCACCACTGAACATGTAATGTTATTTAAATATGCACTAAATATTTGCAATACATGTGTCTTCTTTTTACACAACTCACCGAGTTGGTGACAAGGTTTATTTTCTATTTTTCTATCTTTAATTTTCCATTATTTACATTTAATTGCCAATGCTTATACATGTGGCCTAATTAATAAAAGGACACTGTAACTGTGTTTTCCAGTACTTGGATTTGTACTTGCCTCCAATGATGCATACTTATGTAGATGTATTAACCTTAATATGGAGATGTGTTAGAATTGTTACTACGACAATCCACTGTAGTACAAATGTTTGAGGACAGGACTACCCCCCTGTATAAAATATCAATCTAGCCTTCACGTCCTGCCCGACTACAGGCTATCCCTTATGTTACAAAGGTTGTAGATATAGCGCAGCTATAATAGGGATCCTAACTTGGATTCACCCATGAACTAATGTGATTTCTCTTTTCCCTAACCCGTGAGATTCCCACTCATTGTACATCTCCAGCTTTCCCCCCAGGGTTCCCCCTCCTTACCCCTGGACCCTACCCCTGCATTTCTTTTCCATCATCATGGAACAAACACTCAGCTTTTCGGAAGAGCAAATTAATGATATGATCCAGGGCCCGACACTTTTCAATATGGAAGGGGCCCAAGCTCACTTGGACTCAAATGCCACAGGTGAAGACCTTCTCAACTTCAAAAAACGATGCTTTAGGACAGAGGTCCATGGACACTTTTTGCGGGAGTACCTACGTACAAATATGGTACCTCTCGGACTATTAATACGTAATGAACCAGCACTCTTCTTAGATGACAGGGCATACATGGAAGATTTCAGCAAAATTGCCACTAAATGCAGTAGAGACTTAATGGCACTTACGATAACTACAGCCAAAAGAATACATACCAAAACGTTGGTGGACTTGAAGAACGAGGAAACTAAGTTTTTAAATGATGATACCATTACCAACGCAAGGGAAAAACTCAAAGAAATCGATGCAACCCTTGAAACCTTCTCAGCATTAACACTGGAGAGAAAACATAAGAAACTTGCGAAGGACATTAAAAACTTCAAATTGGAAAATGTTTATCCCTACCTCGCAATAGACTATAAAGACATCAAGGAAAAGGAAAGAATGGCTAGACAGGGAGGAATGAATAGGAACCGACGGAAGGGTGTGTCTTTCTCAGGCTCAGAGAACTCGAGCTCAGGTTCATCATCAGGAGACCAAAGCAATCCCAGAGGCATCAATCCCAACTACGGTCAATTTCAACCACCACCAATGATGCCTTTTTTAGGGCAAGGGGGACCCAGAGGTGGATTGTGGGCCCCCCCACTCCTCAACTACAAATGCCATTTTACAACTACCCCCAAAGGGGTCAACCAGGCAGGAGACGAAGGGGCAACAGAAGACGACAGATCTAATCCCGATCTTCAACCTTTCAGGTACACCACTCTCTACAGAAGAAACCTCCCTCCTGGTCAAAGGCTTATCCTTTGTACCCACCAACACCACTGACTGGTTCAAATTGGATGGGGAACTTTCTACCTTTCTTCACACTATCAGAAGAAAAATGTTCTTCAAGGACAAAGACTGTCCCTTGGATACAGAGGACACAGGACTCAGACCTAAGAGTGATTTCAACCCGAAAGACAGTGACATCCCCCTCCACGTTTCTTGCTTTTGAAAAATGCCTCAGACAAGAAATCAAAAAACTCAAATCTACTAAAAATCAGAGAAACAACTTAACTACTGGGGAACACAAAGCCCTCAAAACCTTGTCCAACAACTTGCACATCGTAATCAAAATGGCAGATAAAGGAGGAGGTATTGTTCTACAAAGCAGAGAACAATACACGCTGATGGGCATGTCCCTATTAAATGAAGATAACTACAAAAAACTTAAAAAAGATCCCACCAACATGCTGAAATCCAAAATACAAGAAATGACGAAATTTGCAGCAGAAAGAAACTGGATTACGGATAAAGAAGAGGCATTCCTCAATACCACCGAGGGTAGATCCCGGCGTTTTACGCCCTACCTAAAATCCACAAGAATATGACCTCACCTCCAGGGAGACCTATCGTTTCAGGATGCGACTCGATACTAGAACCCCTATGCAAATGTATCACCTTTTTTCTTAAACCACTGTGTCAGAACACACCGACATACCTTAAGGACACTATGACAACCATCACCATCTTTGAAAATCAGCCTTTTGACCCCACCAATGAAGCAATAGTCACTATGCATATTAAGAGCCTGTATACCAGCATCCCCCAGGAACAAGCGGTGGAATGTATCAGACAACACCTAGCCCTACACATGACCCAGAGAAGAGTACCGGCCAACTTCATATCTGAACTATTGGACTTCGGTCTTACCAATAACTACTTTTCATTTAATTACATTTTTTATCAACCGACTTGCGGCACCGCAATGGGTGTGGCGTTCGCACCCAGCCTAGCCATAATCTTCATGGCAGAATACGAGAAGACCTTCATACTCAGTGATGCCAACCCATTCCACAATAACATCCGCCTCTGGTATCGATGTGATGTCATCTTCATCTGGCATGGAAATAAACAAGAACTTGACAACTTTTTAAACTGGACGAACAACCAAACTCAAGAAATTCAATTCACGATGAGCCACAACAATGAGAAAATCAACTTCCTAGATCTCAACATATTGGCCTCTGATGGCAAACTGACATGTTCCATCTTTAAAAAGGAGACAGACTGCAAAACTACACTGCACTACAGGAGTAACCATCCTAAATGTCTCCGGGATAACCTGCCCTACGGGCAATTCTTAAGAATCAGGTGAAACTGTACAGACACCAAGGATTTTAAAACCCATGCAACAGAACTACAACTTAAACTCGAAGACAGAGGATACCCCAAAAAACTACTTAGGGATACCAAGAAAAGAGCCCTCTATACACAGAGAGAAGTATTACTGGTCCCCCGCAACCATAATACTGAAGATTCCATGGCATGTGTTACTACCTTTAATGCCAACACATCACAACTCAGAGGGATCATCAAAAAACTCTGGCCTATCGTCCAACTGAGCTTGCCAGAAGAACCTTTACCCAAAATGGCCCTTAAGAGATCCAAAAATCTTAAAGATCTCTTGACTCATGCCAGAAACAAACTCAAGGACTCAAGATCCACCCTGTGGAATATGCGGGAAATCCGCGGACACCACCCCTGTGGCAGTTGTTCAGCCTGCAGCCAACCTAGAAAACTACGATCCTTTCTTATAGATGACAAAGAATGGGAAATTCGCCATTTTTCAAACTGTAAGACACCTAATGTCATTTATCTTATTGAATGCCCCTGCCATCTGAGATACATAGGGCAAATGTCTAGGCCAGTCAACAAAAGGATAGGGGAGCACAAGTCAAGAATTAGATGTAAAACACAGAATGCACCCCTTGTTTCTCATTTCCTTGAGTTCCAACACAACTGTGACTCCTTTAAATGGTGGGTAGTAGACAAGGTGACAGACTGTTCCAATACCACCAATGCCTTGAACTTTAAAGAAGCGTGGTGGATATTTAAATTACAGACCACTTCGAAGGGTCTTAATGAGCTCACACCATTTGAATATCTGTAAGTGTTTTGAATCCTGTCCATCCTCTTTTCTAGCTTCCCACCCTCGAGTCCATGGACCCCCTACGGCACTCTCTTGTCTGCCAGGGCATGCTAGCCCCCTTGGAGCCTGGCTTAAGCCCCTTGCCCCCCCAGCGCTTCCAATCCGCAGGTTTTCACCCGCAAACTCTGCACTGAGAGCTTCCCCATACTGGAGGCTTTCTACATCATCATAATTTTTTCACTTTTTCGGTCACACAGGCATCAGGGCTGCATGCGTCCTCTCACTTGCCTAAACAAAATAACCCAACGGCAGGAAACACACAGCATTGGTTTAATCACAGCCTGAGGTACCCCCAGCTGTGTTTACCTTACGCTTCATAGCCGCGCTCCGATTCCGGAGTCTGTCTACATCATTACTTTTTCTGTGACACAGGCATCAGGGGTGTATGTGTCGTCTTTCTTGCCATACAGCCACGGTACACACATAGCAACGGCTCAATCATAGCCCAAATTACCCCCAGCTGCCTTTACCATATCCTTCCCAGCCGCGCTCTGATTCGTGTCCCCGCCACCTTGGCGACCCGGCATGGACGCCTCAACGCATGCACGAAGCACAGACACCAATCCTGCATGCACGCGCACTCCATATACTCAATACAGCTCACACCTAGACGAACGCAAGCTCCATTACTGTTTGGACGCAGCACGCACGGCTCGCACGGGGCCCCAAGGTTAGTTCCACTAACTTGGCAAGGCTTCCCTTGCACCCAGTTCCCGGTCCCCCCCCAAGCCACTATCCGTGACTAATAGCAAGTCTTGGCTTTTCTGTCTCCTCTTCCCGCTCCCTAGAATCTTACTCTGAGCCCCCAGACCTCCAGGCAGGAACTTATCTCCTGTCTTCGAGACACAACCCTCACCACGGGAGCACCGCAGAACTACGCCCGGCTTTCCTGCGGTAAAAAGATACCCTCAGTTCTTCTTTCACACTACAGAACTACAGTCAGACGTTCTAGCCATATAGGACTATAACCACTGCCCATGTCCTGTATTTACAGATCACCTCACAGTGAATATTCCACCCCTTTCAGAAACCAGGACACCCGACCACCAAAACCGTGCTGGTTCTATCAATCAGCTCTTGAACCTCATCACCTATGTGCAAGGTTAGTGTCTGGGACCAGAGGGCCACCCCCCAGTATAGACTCTCACAGGCTTTTTAACTTTCTTAGTAATGATCCACTTCCTGGAACATTCAACAATATATTTTCATATTGTTTTTATTCATAGGGAGACCTGCTTTACCTGGCCCCAGAAGAAGGCTGCCACCCCCTTACAGCCGAAAAGTCCTATGTCATTTTGCCTTGAACCTAAACCTTTCAGATCGATGACCTGAATCTTCATTACAACCTTTATGTTGACGTCACCTTTTAGCAGACCCTCATTTTAGGTTTCTTTTAGCTATAAGCACTCTGCTGTGCAAATGTTGGTTGTGACTGTGATAACACATTACTTGGTTGCCAAATATGATGTAATACTTTGCAACACTGTACACAGGCAATACAACACAGCACGAGTATAGGAGTGTGTAGGTAACACACTATACTAACTTTGCAAATGTACTTCTTTGTTCAACTCTTGGTACATTTCTAAAAAGTCACTTCAGAATTCTGGACTGTATGGACTAAAACCGGCTAAATTCAGTGACCACCTGTCACCACTGAACATGTAATGTTATTTAAATATGCACTAAATATTTGCAATGCATGTGTCTTCTTTTAACACAACTCACCGAGTTGGTGACAAGGTTTATTTTTTATTTTTCTATCTTTAATTTTCCATTATTTACATTGAATTGCCAATACTTACACATGTGGCCTAATTAATAAAGGACACTGTAACTGTGTTTTCCAGTACTTGGATTTTTACTTGCCTCCAATGATGCATACTTATGTAGATGTATTAACCTTAATATGGAGATGTGTTAGAATTGTTACTACGACAATCCACTGTAGTACAAATGTTTGAGGACAGGACTACCCCCCTCTATAAAGTAGTTGGCCCACGACTACTTTCTCTGTAAGCTTCCTGATGAACGGGAAGCTTGTGATGGGTCTGTAGTTGGCTAAGTCCTCTGGGTCTCGCAAGGGTTTTTTGAGAAGGGGTTGCATGAGATCCACCTTCAACATGTCTGGGAATGCACCTTCACTGAGAGAGGCATTCATAAAACTGAAGAGTGCGTTAAGTGCTGGGTCAGTGAGTTGTTTAATGAGTGAGCCTGGGAGGAATTTGTACTTGTAAGTAGTGGGTTTCAGTGAAGCAAGTGTGTCTGAGAGATCCTTAGGAGAGGAGAGTGAGGTCGGTCCAGGAGGGCAATGTCCAAGGGCGATGCATAGCAGGGCTGGGTCTGGTTTTGAAGCATCAATGTGGCCTCGGATTTGATCAATTTTGACAGTAAAGAAGCGGTTTATTACATTGCACTTCTCTTGTGAATCTGGAACCTCAGGGACAGGTGTGGGCTTGACTACTTCAAATAAAGCTTTGCTCCTGTTAGAGGCTGCCTCAATGGTGGAGGTGTAGTACGCCGGCTTAGCCTCGGAGATCATGTGCCTTCTTTGGGTACGCAGATATTTGAGGGATGAGAGATGCTCTAGGCTGGGGTCCTTGCCCCACAGTTCTTCAAGGGATCTGATAGAATCCTTGTTTTTGGCAAGTATGGGTGTGCACCAGGGTACTGAGGCTTTGATTTTAGAGCTGCGTAGGCATCCATAAGTTCTTTGGCAAGGTGGCTAAATGTATCCAGAAGGGCAGAGGCATTCCCTTTGGTGGGGAAGGTTGTGAACATTGCCTCTAGAGTGTCTAGCAGGACATTCTTGAGGAATCAGCACTAAAAAACAGTGTGTTTGGTCTGACCTTTGTGGGGCAGCCTTGTGTGTGATATGAGAAGGGGAATTGCAGCGTGGTTGGTCCAGAAGAAAGGGGGGGGAGGGGGTTTGAGCATGTAAAGATCAGGCAGGAGGTGAAGACTAGGTTGAGCGTGTGACCTTTGACATGCGTGAAGGAGAGTACTATCTGTTCAATGTTCATAGAATCAGTCAGAGCGAATAGAAAGTCACGTAGGTGTTTTGCTGGTTTGGACACAGCGAGGGGTGTTGAAATCTCAGGGGAGGATATTACTAGAGTAGGAAACTGTTGCAGAGGACAGAAAGTTAGAAATGTCATCGATGAAGTTACCATTCCCTTGAGGTGGCCTGTAAATAAGGTGGCATGTAATCGAGTTGTTGCTTGAAATGGAGAACCGGCATAATGGGGATTAGAAGGAGTTGTGTATGGGGGTTTACCATGCAGGGCCAGTCAATGTGTGGTCAGTATGTTGGATACCGTGGCCATGAGGTAAGAGGACATCAAAAATGTAGGGGTAGGAGGGAGTAAACCATGTTTCAGTAATGAAAAGGGCAGAGAGTCATGAGGAGCCGTTTGGACTGGGACAGTGCCCTTTGAGTTGGGTTTTCATGGACTTCTTGACAAGCACCTGAGTTTCTTTAGTTTAGGTAGGAAAAACCCATTAGAGTTAAGGACAGTTAGTGTTATCTTTTCTTTCAAATAGAACTTTATAAACAAAAGCTGAATCCACGTGGTCAGACTCCTCATTCCTTGTCACCACAGCGTATAGAATTGTGAATCTGCTTCCATTTTTACCATTACATTGCCAGATATATGCCTCTGTAGGTAAGGTCGCCAGCCAAGACCTGCATTCCGTGTATATTATGGCAATCACCCCCGCGCCGGGGGGGTGGACATGGCCGGTAACGACCCACCAGCCCGAGCTTAGGCAGGGCCAAGCTTTGGGCTATTAACGGCCATTTCTGACCCCAGACAATGGGAGGATTGTCATAATATACACGGAATGTAGGTCTTGTTTGGATGGCAACCATTCACGCGAATGGTTACATTTTTTTTTTAAAGAGATGAGCTGTGTGCTTATTGCACAAGCCCAATCTCCCATAAAAAAATAAAAACAAGATGGCTGCCGTGATTGGAAAAAGTACTTAGTCCATTTACCATTTCCATGGCCGCGGACGGGAGGAGCTCCGGGACCGGAGCACAGAGCTCCTGTCCAGCAGGCAAGTGCAGAGGAAGGGAGAGGGGTGGGGAAAGGATGAAATATGTTTATAGGGCTTGGGCGTGGGGATGTGAGGAGGCAACAGTGTGAGGTTTCCCTGTTGCCTCCCCACAATCAAGATGGCGCCACCCGGGGAAGAGCCTTCGGCGGCTGTAAACAGCAGATGGTACACAGTGTGTAAGCACACGCTGTTCCAGCCACCTGCTTGGTTGATAGCGCACTTCCTCGGGTGCGAATCTTGCTTCAGCCAACAAAGTATAAACTGAACAATTTCTTTGTTTATGAAAAGAAATTCCCAATGTGCGTTTTGTTGCTGGCCATTCATTCTGTGACCCCAATCTGATGAAGTATATGGTGCTTGTGGAGGGTCAGAAGTAGAACGAGGACAATGACGACATTTCGAACAGTGGTTTATTAAATAATAAGAAGGCATATCTCTCCCTCTAACTATGGGGTGTTCCCTACCTATATAATTAACTAAGATGATCGTCCGACTTCCAGAAATGTCCAAATTAAAAGAAAGTCCTCTGTCCAATAACTAAGCCTATCTGAACCTACCACTATTGAAAACAAACTAAGGCCAGGAGAATGACTCCCGTCTCCTGGTGAAGCAGGGTTCTGCTTTGCTTTAGAGTTCTATTAATACATTTTTACATCCACCAAATCATTTCTACAGTCACAAATAATAGTCTCAAATCAATATAAAATAATAAAATAACTAATCCGCAAGTATCTTTAAAAGGTCCTCAATTACTTACCAAAATGTCTTCATATGGAAAATGCATGCATCATTATTCCCACTAATCAACATGTCCCATGCTACGGTGATGTTCCATTCTCTACGTAGACCGAAAGCTGCTAAGTGCTCATCCCTCATGACAGATAAAGCAGTTCAGCCTAACACATGTTTTGCGGTTTCAATGGTGTTTTCCCCACATAGCCGAAAGAACCTCTCACCCCGAGGGATGCCAGAATATGGCCCGAAATGTTCTAAAGTGGATAACCTGTTAAATGTAATTCTGAAATTCGGTCCAGACAGCATAGCTGGCAAGAAAATTATTAACATACTTTGGTAAACCTGTACATCCCATATAATATGCTACATACAGCTCTGCAACTATTTTGCTTGCAAGATTAACAAGGTTTGTTCCCCCTACTATAGTCATGAAGAGTCTTACGCAAACTACGCTGGAACCCAATATAAGAAAACCCCCTGCAGTCTTCAGAAGTCCTAGTGTGCCATAACCTAGAAATGTCTTCAAATATAAGCAGAACACTACTTTTCATAAAGTCTTTGTCGACCAAAACATCCCTTAGGTACCACTGCAAAGTTTCCTGAGTAGCATTCTTGATTTTCCAGAGCATACGTAAGCAACCAAAGTATATCTTGGAAGAGATATGCATAATATTACATTCCAACATAATGAACTCAGCAGGTGTATTTTTGTTCAAGCGCAGAAGCCTCCACAATGTACCCCTCTCCAATAGTGCCAAGTGCAGAATCAACTTTAGACCCCAAAACCTCAGCTCATATAAGATTATGGGTAGAATTTTAGTGAGATACAAGCTAATGATCACCTTGATAGAGTATCCTCAGCCTTATGGAAAAAAGGTTTTGAAGCACTGGTAACCTGGGAGGTCTTTAGCTGGACCTGTTGTGAGATTTTCCATCCAATTTTGCATCCAGGGTGACTCGCAGGTATTTGTTAGAACCCACCCTCTCTATGTGATTACCATTCAGCGTCCAATGCCAAGCTTTATGAACTTTAGCTATGCTTTAATTAGGAGAAAACACCATAATCTTAATCTTATTGGTATTCATTTTCATTGGAATTCATGCACAGTATATTTGTGCAGCTTGTATAACGGAGCCTGCAATTCCCTAGCTGTCAGAACTAATAGGGCAAAGTCATCGGCATGGGTAAACAACTGAGTGCCGACCTTACCTAATTTCGGTGGTATGGAAGCAGAATTCATAATTCCCTCACCAAGGTCTGCCAAATAAAGATGAAAGAGTGTGGGGTCAAGTATGCAGCAGTGTTTGAGACCTGTGCTGGATGTGATCCCCTTTGTCACCGCTCCCAAGTAGTTCATGCATACTCTTACTTAAGTGCCTTCATGTAGATCAATGATCATACTTAACAGACCCTGAGGTATATTCCAGTTCAATAGTTTAAGCCACAGCCTGCTCCTACCAACCATATCCAAGGCTGCACTATAGTCAACAAAGGCCACATAAATAGGTTGCTTATGTATTAGCCAGGCTTATTCTAGGATGGTGATAACTGCCAGCCCCTTGATGGTATTGCTAGAACCCTTCCTAAAGCCTATTCAATTAAATGGTATGATGTCATTAGCTGTAATCCAACTATTTCGTTCCATCAATAGAACACTTGCAAAGATTTTGGCTGGGGCATCGAGCATAAACAGGAGTTTAAAGCTACATAGGTCATGCCTACGGCTTTTTCGAATATGGGTAGTATAGTCGCTAAGCAGTGCTGATCAACCAGAAGCGCCAATGAAGTGCACCTGGCCAGGCAAACAAATCCTCCTTTATGAGTTGGTTACACAAACCATCAGGACCTGGAGCTCTCAAAGACTTAAATGACCCAGTGATTTTGATTAAGTCAGAGTGCTCCAGACAGTGCGCCCATCATATGGCTGGATATTTTTTGGATATGATACTTGGTGCCTCAATGTGTATAACCCAGTCAGCCTCTAGCACATCACAAACAACCACGGTAGTAATCTTCAGTGGAGTTTATAATCTTCCAAAAGGTTCTGATTTAATTAACTGAAACACAATATACCAATCTCTGCCATTTTCCACATTCAAGGGTATATTTATGCCTTTTCAGCTACAGACTATAATCAAGTAGGGTGTTGCAAACTAATTGAGAATGAAATGTAGGCGGATGGCACTCACGGGTGATCTTTCGCAGCTCCGATCTAAACAGCCTCGTCCTATCACTCAATACCCTATCGTACTCATGGCGATTTACAAACCTAATTATGTTAGCCACCTTATTGACCAGCCTTCTCTTGAACGTGTTAATGCTAGAACCAATCGCCATTTCTCACAATTCTCATACCTAGCGATCTCTATGTTTGCCATTTTGTTAGTCACCAGAGTTGTTGAAAATAATTCAGTCTGATGAAAATTTCATGAGTATTCCCTTGGGCACCCTACCCTCTAATTCTAAATTGTTGGGGGTCCACGAAATAAGATTAAGTTGGTTATTGCATACCTTGTTCTCTGCGATAGGTGGTAGTGCACACCAAATCAAGATTCACAATGAGAGGCAAATGGTCACTCATGCCTGTGTGAAATGCACAGCTCAGTAACCAGAGAAGAAGATTGAGAAACAAACATAATCAATGATACTTGAGCTCACCCGGGAATATCAGGTATACTGAGGAGGCGAATCTGAAGGGCGGTTATCATTCATCATTGTTAAACCGAAAGTGTTAGCCCAGCTCATACCTTGTTTACATTTTGATGTAGCCTCCCAGTTAAACACAGTGCTGAACTCTGTGCAAGCTCGTAGCAGTTTACCAAGCTGTCATTGAGAATCTTTGAATTTAAATTGCTGCAAAGTAACACATGGGTGGAGCCCCTGAGATTAAGCAATAAAGATTCCAATTCCTTAAGAATATTACTATGCACTGTGGGGGAGGGAGGATCACAGACCGTGATAACCGTAAACTTCTTCCCATATTTCACACCTGCTTCCTTCTCAGCAAGGGTAATTCTGGCAGCCAGAAGATAAAGGAGTTACTACTAATTTCAGTTGCAATGGACATTGTACAAATCCGAGGGGTTTTTTCCTTCCCATTCCCGGGCGACCCTCTAAACAGGTGTCTTAGCTAAAGTTGGAAATTCACTACCCTGTGTAAAGTCTTCACGGCTATTCTTCTAGGAGAATTGAACATACGGGTTAGCTAGACTAGCTAGCTAGTAAAGTTTTGTAGAAGAAGTTGGGCCAATTATCAAAAATCTTGACTGCATACAGTCAGTCATTATATTTTATCAAAAATAACGACTTTTAATCACACCTCTTCCCAATTATATATTGCGATGGCTAAGCTTCTCAAAAAATTGTGAAAGACTGGCAGTGATGTATTGGAATCATCAGAAAAGCAATATAAAGTTAAGTTAAAGCTTCAGCAGCTCAACTGGTGTAAAACAGTTGATGCACTGGAATGATATTCCACCTATAGGTATTACTGAAAGATTTCTAGAAAAATGGGCTCCTTGCTAAAGATATTTAATACAATTTCCCAGCCAAGCTAAGAGGTAGCTCTTTATGACTTGCTAATGTAATCTCCCTACAACAATGAACATTGAGGGGGCAAGGATGGGATTATGACGTGCCTAAATATTGTGCACAGATTGCATGAACACGACCAGTATAGAGTCAGTACAGCATCTGGTTCTTTAATGTCCTGCCCTTTACATGTCTCATTGCCAATAATTGAAAGATATAATATACTTACATTTTGAAGATGGTGCTGTTAGTCTGTAGTCCAGATGCTAGAGGGGAATAGTGTTTCACTAGTTTTAAAACTGTATATTTGTTACAGAAATGTTCTCAGCATTGCCAAAGTGATTCATTTTAGATGATGGGATTTTAAATCTAGGATATTATTGAATAGGGTGTTAAAATGTGTAGTTTCTCCTTTATCTATGTGATATGATGTAGTAATTTAATGTATATTGCACATTTTAAACATTGTTTTTAAACTGTAATAAACAATAAATTTGTGAAAGGGTTTTACAAACCAATACACAATAAAAAATAAAGAAATTTAAGATTATAAGATGAAGCGACAAGACACATTTTTCTCAGTCTGAAAATGAAATATGATGAATAGAAACAACTCATCAAATATTAGGTTCAATTAACAGCATCTCTACCTCATAAAATCTTTCAAGGTGTTCATTTCTGGGTAAGCATTTGAAAAATGTAGCAAGCCCCCGCCTACCTTAGCTGAATTCAATGAAATTGCACATGATTTGTCTAATGTACTCAAGCCCTTCTGAGAATGCACTGTGCACTTGATTAAATGAAGGAATGAAATTAAACATTACCAAAGTACTAAATGTGCTTTTGGCCTCTCTTTGGTCACTACAAGAAAAGTTATTACTTATTTCTGCTTGAAAAACAGCAATGTGTTGGTTACTAAACTGCAATTCTTAAATATGCTATTTGTTAGTCCGACATAGCTCAACCACACTTTTCTACCTTTGAAACAAGATGCGAAAGGCTGGGGCATTAATCCAAAGAAGAACGTTAACAGTTTAAGCCAAAGTAAAAGCAGAGATTAAAACAAATAAATGATCTGCTTCGAAAATATTTTAGATACAGGAAAAACAATGGATGAAATAAAATACATTTATATGTGCTTCCCCTTTGAAGGGAATTTCCCCTGCTATTGTGTTATGTAGTTTTGCAATTCAAAATACAATAAAGTTACTACAAAATGTAACATTATTCCTGAAATCCTTTCCCACTCCTCATTAAACATAATAGCGAGTCACATGCCCATTTATCATGACAGCATCATATATTTTAACTTATACAAAAATTGAGCTCACACTGACATGACATTTTATTACCTAGTATACCGGTTCTATTTGTTAAAATATGTTCACATATTTAAACAATCATAGCTTACCTGCTTAGCAACTCTGGTCCTTTTTAGTTCTTTGTCTGACATGGTATTAAAGAGGGTAAGCTCCTCTATTTTGCTGACAAGGTTTCCCTTTTCATTTGCTATTTTCTCCAACTCTCTTCTGCCATTAGCAACATCACACTGTTCAAACAAACAAATGGAGATTATTTTAGATTTACAAAGCAATGCATTTGGAATTGTAGGGAAATCTATACAAAAGGAAAGGATGCAAATGATAACTTCACATTGAAGAATTAAATACATGAACTGCGCGCCAAGCATTTGAAAGCACACAAGAAGAAATATTGTGAAGTCAATAGCCCATCTATACTAGGAATAGATGTCCAAAGTAACTGACAAGGTCCAAAATAAATCTTTCCTATTACCAGAAAGTAACCAGCAACCTTTTGCTTTGCTTCCTAAAAACATAGCATGCTATAGGAAGAACAAAATCGAATTTGGGCCTTGTTTATTTCTTTACATGCCTATCATGAATCAGAATTAGAAAATGTAAAATCTGGACAGGATTTTGATTGTAAAGAACATGTTACAATGTTACCCTGTTTAAAGTAATAATTACAGTGGGGAAATGGGGATAAGAAATGCTATAATATGAATAAAACAGCAACTTTGGCCTAGAAAGTAAAATAGTGATTCCTCCCCCAAAGCTAAAGTGCTGGGGGATGGATTTCCCAAGAGAAGAGAAATGTGGGCATTAAAGCTGCACTATAAAACTTTATAACACTTCCTGGATTCAGCAAGAACCACATGTTTGCTTTGTTCTGTGAGTAAAACAAATGTCGCCTATTCACACTGCCATCTGTCACTGCACCTATCAAACAAGGCCCGAAAAACACAATGTGCTCTGAGAAATTGCTTGCAGTGGTTTCCCCCCCCCCCTACCCCCAAGTAATCAGACATTCTAAACAGCCAGTTCCCTCCACACGGATGAAATTCACACTCAATCAGAAATGAAGTGTGGCATTGCAACAGTAAATTTGTATAATTACTTAAGATGCAGAGGACTGTGTCAAAACTTGGCGGGAGTAACTGAGCTTCAAAGGGACTGACACCAAATGGTCTGCTGACAGGCCAGGAACTTGGAAATACCATTGATATTTTGTTCAACACATTACATGTATATGAAAATAGCTGCCTATTTAAATTGTACACATGGATTTACATTTTCTTGAATATCTTTTGAAAGGAATGTCGGAGAATCTCACTTTTTACAAATATGGTGCAGGGTGAAAAGATCAGTCAGCTGAATGTAAAAAAAAAATTTCTTGTAATGTGTTCATTATGCAAATCATGCAAATGTAGAAGGAACAAGTTACTTACCTGTAACTGTTGTTCTCCAGCATGGGTCTGGCATGGATTCACATGCTCATGAATATTCCCCGTCGTCAGGCTGGGAATCCTCGGTAAAGAAAAAACCAGTATCAGTTTCGTTTCTGATCTGTCTTTCGTAGTAATAACCAATCACTGGTCTCTGCGTCATACTGACCACAGCCAATGACTGCCCTCTACCTAAGCACCGCCTCTGGCAGCCATCTTCAGATTTGGAAGCACGTGAAGTGGCAGTATGACCAAGTGAAGAGCCGCAGAGGGGTAGGCGGGAGGGTTCGCATGTGAATCCATGCCAGACCCATGCTGGAGAACAACAGTTACAGGTAAGTAACTTGTTCCTTCTCCAGCATGGGGTCTGGCATGGATTCACATGCTCATGAATAAAGAATACATAGCAGTACACACACATGCACAACCACGGGAGGTGGCAAAGGCTCAACATTAAGCAGTACATCAAACTCAACATTAAGCATCTTACCTCCTCACCAGGCTCACCTCAGGCGAACAGGTGGCGCAGCACTGCTTGGCCGACCCTGGACTCCTCCCTGGAATCCCGATCGACGCAGTAGAATTTCGTGAAGGTGTGCGTCGACCTCCACGTAGCAGCCCTGCATATGTCCAGCAGGGGCACACCAGAAAGGAACGCCGTGGTAGCTGCGATCGCTCTGGTGGAATGGGCTCTCGGACGGCCAGGCAGCGGTCGGTTTGCCAACCGATGACAGTACATGATACAGCCGGAGAGCCATCTGGAAATGGAAGCCTTCGAGAGAGCCTTCCCCTGATTGACAGGTCCAAAGTTCACAAAGAGTTGTGACGTCTTCCGAAAACACTTCGTGCGGTCCACGTAGAACTTCAGCGCTCTAGCCACATCCAGCGAGTGCAAAGTCCTCTCAGCCGGCGACGAAGGCGACGGGAAGAACACAGGCAACACCAAGGGTTTGTTGAGATGGAAGTCCGACGGTACCTTGGGCATGAAGGAGGGGTGCGTCCTGAGCACTACCCTCGTGTTGTGAAAAGTCAAGTACGGGGCCTTGCATGAAAGGGCCTGGATCTCTCCCACCCGTCGTGCGGAGGTGATGGCCACAAGAAACGCTGTTTTCCATGACAGAAACTTCAACGGGGCCGAGTGCAGAGGCTCGAACGGTGGTCCCATGAGCTTGGTCAGCACCACGTTGAGCTCCCACGCCGGGGCCGGAGCCTTCACCGGCGGGAACGATCTGAACAGTCCCTTCATGAACTCTTTCACCAGACGATGAGACCACAAGGACGTCCGGCCCGTGGTTCTGGTGTATCGGGAGATCGCAGCAAGATGAATCTTGATGGACGCGTGTGCCAGTCCAGCTTTGGCCAGCGTCAGCAGGTACGGCAGTACCTGGGGAGCCGTAATCCGTAGAGGGTTAATCTTCTGTGCGTGGCACCAGACAGAGAACCTCTTCCATTTGTGTCCGTAGCATTTAAGAGTCGAGGACGCCCTGGCCTTTGCAAGAACCTCTCTGCAGTCGGCCGGTATGTCGTATCCTCCAAACTCTAGCGCTGCAGGAGCCAGGCCTGCAAGTTCAGCGATTTCGGGTCGTGGTGGAGGATGGCGCCTCCTTCCCTGGAGAGTAGATCCGCGTCCACCGGCAGCTTGATTGGCGGGGACGCTGACAAGTCCAGAAGGTCCGGGAACCATATCTGCCTCGGCCACGCAGGTGCGACGAGGATCATCCTGCACCGTGACCTCTTGAGCTGGTTGACGAGCCGGATTAGCAGTGGCAAAGGAGGGAACGCGTAGAGGAACAGGCCCTCCCAGGGGAACGAGAAAGCATCGCCCATGCTCCTCGCCTGGGGAAACCTGCTGGCGAACCTCCGGCACTTGGAGTTCGTCGCCGTCGCGAACAGGTCGATCTGGGGTGTGCCCCACCGTCGGAAGAGGCGATCCACTAGATCCTGCCGTAGTTCCCACTCGTGGCACGAGCGCAGCTCCCTGCTGAGTGAGTCGGCGATGGTGTTTTTTATCCCTGCCAGATGAAACGGCACCAGAAACATCCTTTGGGCGACGGCCCAATGCCACAGGTCCTGCGCCTCCTTGGACAGCGCTGGGGACCTGGTTCCGCCCTGTTTCCTGATGTAAAACATGGTGGTGGTGTTGTCGGTGAAGATCCTCACCACCTTGCCCTTGAGGGACGGAAGGAAGGACCTGAGGGCCCAGAACACTGCACGGAGCTCCAGGACGTTGATATGGAGGGACTTCTCCGTCGGGAGCCAAAGGCCTCTCGCGTGCAGATTTTCGGTGTGCGCTCCCCACCCTTCCAGGGAGGCATCCGTGGTCACTGTCTCCTGGTGGTCTGGGGTCTGGAAGTCCATGCCCGCCGTCAGATGCGCGCGGTTGCCCCACCACCGGACCGCTCGGCGGAAACTCTCGTCGAGTGTGATCCTCTCCTTGAAGCTGCCCGTCGATTGGATCCAGCGCGCATCCAGGAACTCCTGCAACGGGCGCATCCAGAGCCTGCACATGGGAATGAGGTAGATGCAGGAAGACATCATTCCGAGGAGGGACTTGATGGACCTCACCCTGGCCGCGTCGGAAACCAACATCCGCTGTACCTTGCCCAGGATGGACCTGGACCTTTCCTCCGAAGGGGAGGCCAGAAGGGACACTGTGTCGAGCTTCGCTCCCAGAAACAGTGCGTTTTGCGCGGGTACCAGGTGGGACTTGGCGTAGTTCACGGAGAATCCCAGGTCCGTGAGAAGTTGGACGGTCCTTGCCGTGTGCTCCACGGCGAGCTCCTTCGTCTTGGCTCGGATGAGCCAGTCGTCCAGGTAGGGGTAGACGTGGATCCCCTCGCGGCGCAGCTGCGCCGCCACCGGTGCAAGGCACTTGGTGAATACCCTGGGTGCCGACCCTAGTCCGAAGGGGAGGGCTTTGAACTGGTAGTGACGCCCTTGGACCACAAACCTGAGGAATTTTCGGGCTTTAATGGCCTGAAGGGAATCGTCCACTGTTTTCCCAAACAGGTTGTTCCCATCGAACGGCATGTCCAGGACTCTGGTCTGTACGTCTTGACGGAAGTCCGTAGCTCTTTCCTGGCCACGGGGGGGACGCGCGGGCAAATAGCACTAACGCTCGAGAGCAATAGCACGAGGATCCCAACACATGAACGTGCGGTAAAAATCTGAAGATGGCTGCCAGAGGCGGTGCTTAGGTAGAGGGCAGTCATTGGCTGTGGTCAGTATGACGCAGAGACCAGTAATTGGTTATTACTACGAAAGACAGATCAGAAACGAAACTGATACTGGTTTTTTCTTTACCGAGGATTCCCAGCCTGACGACGGGGAATATTCATGAGCATGTGAATCCATGCCAGACCCCATGCTGGAGAAATGTGCGTACAGAAACGCTGCTCGTCAATGGTTCATACAGCCTAGCGTCCATGTCATATAGGGCGTTATTCTGTGAAAAATCTGTCACACACACATCACATGTTGTGCTCGAATTAGGCTAGCGTTATTGGATTTACCTGAGAGAGCGCAGCCTGAGGTACTAATTAGTAACATGATGACATGTGAAGAACATGATGTTCCAGAAAAATCCCATTTTTTATGTAGAAATAGAAAAGATTCATTCACATCAAATTGGAGGGGAAACTGGGTTTAGAAGTTACTCCCATTAGACCGCCCACTTCTTTAATATGTCCAATGAGTATGAAGGGGATGGTTAAGTGTGATGTCACTTTTTGAACATCAGCAAATCACATACACCGATAACCAATATGGTTAGAGAAATTATACACACCTCTAAAGGGAATGGATGCTAATCTACAAAAGTTCAACCCCATAGATTCAAGGGGGCTTACTCACTATCTGACTGACTGACAGGACGAAGGAAGGAAAGAAAGGGAATTGACATTACAAAGGAGACTAACAGATCGCTTTTGTGCAGACCCATTTTGGATTACTAGCAGTGCACTGGAAGGGTAGCCCACCTGAGGTTCACACACCAGGACCTCTTTAGTGGAAAAGGAAGCAGACTCGCTCAATATAGAAGGAGGGAAAGCAGGCTGTGGAGGGAAGCTGGCTCACCTTGCTGACTGATGCCTACCTGTTACCAGAGGGAGGAATTAAACCAGTCATTCAGAGGGCCCGCCTGTCTGTGATACAGCCAACAAGAAATTCCTATATAAGATAATGTTACAGGGAAATATAATTTTGAGGGGAGCTATGCTCCAAAATGGGAATAGATGAAATCCCCGTCTTTCATTTGTGACAGTACTCAAGGCCGTATATACATGGACTGTACATCACGGGACATTAGTAGATATTTCAGAAGTATATGTGCTTCTGGAACTCTGGATTTGACAAAAATACACCTGAATGGTGCGTTTATTGTGAGATCCCAGACTCACTTTACACATACCTCGAAAAAATAATGTAAATAAAGTAATTCCCTGGTATATCACCACACACAGTCTTATTACTGGCACTGAACAACTCAAGGGTAAAGGGAATGGGTTTTTAACTGCTATCCTATATCCCACTTTAAATTGCCATTTTGTACACATTAATGCAATGGAAACACTATTGAAGGAAAACTAGCAAACACACATATTAAACATACATTTTTCTTTTTGCAACCAATTCAAATGTAGGAATGTCAAGTCCCCTATCTTTAAATTGAGTTTTGTAGAATGTTGCTTGAGATGTTGACATGTCTATTGAGAAAAGTGGGGGAGAAGTTTTGATAAATGAATGAGAAGTAGAGAGAATTAGAAGTTCTGATTTAATTTTGATTTTATTTTAAAAAAAAGCTTTATCCTGAACCCTCATACACTTTTCAACCCATGGTGAATGTGTGCTCAGGGTAAACTAAATATACACATGGTGATGCGTGCATTTACAAAAGTCTATATTCAAGTAAATGTAGCTTTAACAACTGAACTTACTAGCATATTGATCCTTTTTCATTGTAGTAACCACTGACATTTCGTAGAAAAGGAAAAATTACTTACCGGTAATGTTCTTTCTATGGATTCTTATCCCGCAGATTCATGATCAGATAGACATTGAATCAGAGTCAGCTGCTCGGAAAACCTTTAGATGGGGGCATAGTGCAACTCAACTCGGCAGTTGATCCATCTTGACTAGATGCGGCGGTCGTTGACTATAGACGTGACGTTGTCGTTGTCCGTATACCATGTCACTACGCCCCTGTACCTCAGTCCCCCCCCACCACCCGAGCTCAGCCGCTGCTGTGGAGGAAGAATCAAAAAGATTCAGATGCAACAGCAACAACTGACAGAAAAATAGAACCAAAAACCTTACTAGGGTTTTTTCTTTGATGAGGAACAGAACCATAAGAATTTGTTGAGAATCACACATGAAATACATACGAGCCCCTTGATAGAGGTAGCTTGACTTCTCCTCTCACAAAGAAATCAGTTTCAGAACTGTCTGCACTTTCATAGCAGGGTTGGATGGTAGGTTGAATGAGAAATTTGTGAGAGAAGAATGCATAGAAAGAACATTACCGATTGTTAGGCAGAATCCTGTGCAGTTCCCTTGGGGAACACTGCAAAAAGATTAAGACTACAGGAGTAAGCAGTAAACCCACTTGGTAGCAGTCTGTACCACCCAGATTTACCTGGTAGCTATGGCTGAGCAGTCAGACTTCTCTCAAGAAGAGTAGGGCAGTATATAGAGTATACATAATAGGGCCAAAAACACAGTAGAGCAAACAAACACTGACCAGAGCTTTGTATCAAAAGTATATAATTATTTATTTAAAACACATTTTAGGCAATACACTAGCACTCTAAATAAAAAGCAAGTTAAAACACAGTCAGGTAAAGTATACACACCTCCCTTGATAACTATTAGACAAGTGAGAGTTAAAACACCACGATTTGTTAAAACAGATGTGGGCGCGTAACCTAGATGGCACTCCAATAGTTAAGTTAAAGGGAGAGAAAAAGGCAGAGCATAGAAATAAAATAGGTCCCAACACTTTTAGGATTTCTCAGCAAGGGAAAAAGGCAGTATACACTGTAGAGCCAAAGTTCATAGGCCAGGCCCACTTTAAATGCAGCAAAGCGAAATGTGTCCAAGATCACACAGTTTAAAATGCACTAAAAGTCTTTGCAGAATGTTCAAAAGAGGGTGGGTTGATTCAAGAAGTTAAAGTTAGAAGGTCTGGGGCCAACCCAGTTGTAAAGCCAAGGATTTAAGGGTCACCTTGGGCAAACTGAAGAAAGGGAGGCCAGGCAGAACACAGTACCTTAAAGAGAGAGGAAGCTCCAGCGGTGGCAGTTGTTCCTGGCAGTGGTTGCAGTTTGTTGTTTTGACCAGGGGAAGAGAGGATCTCAGTGAGGAGGAAACGTGGAGTCGTTGCACTGCACAGGGATGAAACCAGCCGCGGAGTTCGTCGGTAAAAGGTGTGTTCCTTTTATATGCGGTCAAAGTGGTGAAGCTTGGCTATCCGGCCGCCGGGGTGCTGGCCACGGGCGATTCGACCAAGAGACGTCTTTGGAAGGTGAAAGGGGTGAACTGGTTGGTCCCACCGGCTCAGAAGAAGAAGACTCGTCCAGCAGAAGATCTTCTCTTGTTGTTGGGAAAGTGGTGAGTTTGTTGCAGCAGGGCTCCACCGGTAGTGTCGTTGTTGCAGATGGCTCAGCTTCTTCCCTCTTCGGATTCTTAGGTCCTGTGGCGACTTCTGAAGTTGCACTCCCAAAGGCCCTGCTTTTATGCAGAAAACCCCCATTCAACAGCCTAGCTGTCACTCACACATGCTAAGTGGTGAGCCAGGCAGCTCACCACTGGGCCAATCAGAATAGAGTGTGACTTGGGTTGCTAAGGCAACGCAGTCCAGGATACCAATTCCCCTCCCCACACATCCTGTGGAACCCAGACAAAGTGGCACCATTTGGAGGGCTTCTGTGGAGAAGCCCGGCAAAAAGTGGAACAAAGGACTCGACCTTGGTTAGAGTTACAGAGACGGACACAAACGCCATTTTAGAAAAGAGTTCTGGCAAAAAGACCCAACCGTTGATTTAATATTAAATAAATAAACCGGCAGTATCTTTAACATTGCACCAACAAGTGGTGCGTTTCAAATCAATGGGAAAATCCCATAGGAAATATTACGGTGGAATATTTTGCGTGGTAATCACTGCCACCAGCCAGAAACTCGACAAGGGGGGACTGGAGAGTGCACCCTTGAAAACAGACCCAAGGGCAATCGAATTAACCCCTTCCAGTACTTCCACAATTTGATGATTTGTACTGGTTCTGTTCACAATTTTGGACTAGTAAAGTCAATGGTGACTTTACATGCCCTGGGAGACAGTAGTCAGTCCCGGATATGGAGTCTATGTTTGGGGGTCACTATGACACCCCTGTGTTACTGCACTGAGGGCGCTGTGTAACACATACACAAAAACAGATGATACCCTATGGAGAAAAAAAAACAATAGCCCATAAGCACGTACAAAGTCAAAGACATACCTCAAATCATGCCTAAGAGTGGGAGGAAAAGAGTCTCACTCTTAGTAGGAGAAAAAAAAAACCCAATAATCCAGCAAAGCTGCTGGGGGACTCGCTAGGTTTGGTGAATCAGCCTTATGAGAGAATTCTCCCTAACACCGATAATTAATTTCACCTTCACAGGTTTGCTTTTCTCCAACAGATACCGCATCAGATATTCTCCCCAAGCAGTTTGTATCGCGGAGGCAGGATGAAAGTCTCTAAACCAGGAAACTTTGTAAAACCACCCTCTTAAAGCGAGTGTCAGCTCCATGGGCCACATCCAGGCAATAGTGTTTGGTGAACGTGTGCAGCGACAAACATGTCGCCGCTCGGCAGATGTCCCGTAATGGCACACCTCTCTGCAGTGCTGAAGAAGGGGCCACACCCCTAGCGGAGTGGGCTCTGATAACCGGTGGTAGATCTTTCTCTGCAGTGTGGTTTGCTATGGAACCTCTCCTCCTCCTTGCAGGGGTGAGGAGGCGGGTTATTATACAGGTATGGTGATTTGCAAGACAGGACATGTAACTCACTAACCCACCTGGCTGATGTAATCGCCATCAAAAAAGCAGTCTTCAAAATCAGGAAACGGCAGGGCATGAATGTACACTCTAAAATGGAGCGGTCATAAGAAAGATTAGAGCCAAATTAAGGTCCCAGTCTGCAACCACGAAGAGATCAGGCGTGAACATATTCACAAGACCTTTCAGAAATTGGGCCACAACCGGGATCGTAAAGAAAGACCCTTGATGCAGAGACCTTTTGTGAAACAGACAAAGCCTCCAAGTATCCTTTGACTGTTGTAACCTGAAGGCCCGACAAGGCCAGTGACATAAGAAACTCCATTTCTGCAGTGGTGGGGCAAGAGATGGCATCAATCTCGCGTTCCCTGCACCACACCTTGAATCTTCCCAAGCTGCACGCACACACCGATCTTGTTGAAGGTCTGCATGCAGACACTAGCATCTCAAGTACCACTCTGACAGGTCTCAGTCATCATACCTCATCCTCTCGAGAGCCACGCATGCAGATTGAGGAATTCCGGATTTGCGTGGATTACCCGACCCTCCAACTGAGATAAGAGGTCCAGCCAATAAGGCAGCCGGAGGTGGGCCGATAATCAAGTCCAGAAGCTCAGAGCACCATGTCCTCCACGCCCAATCCATGACAATCAACATCAGGGTTGCTCGAAATCTCCTCAACCTCCTGAGAACCCAATGAATGATGGGAATCAGAGGGAAGGTATAGTGGAGCTCGAAGCCCCACTCCATTGGAAATGCATCTGCCAGTGTGCCTCTCGCTGGGAATTCCATCGAGCAAAACTGTTTGTTCTTCCTGTTGGACTCTGTGTCAAACAGATCCACCATCGGGGTACCCCACTGAGCGAAGATCTCCTTTAAGACTTCTTGGCACACTTCCCACTTGTGCAAGACCATGTCTTGCACAGTCTCGAAAATGAAAAAGACGTGAGCATTAAGCAAGAGGAAGGTGTAAATCACGGAAATTGTCCAAGATGAAAGAGAGGTAAGGTTGGGAGGGCGATAAGGTATATGTGGGAGGAACATCCAGTTCAAAGAACATTACATGGGGTAAGTAATTTGTATTGTGTCCTCCCACATATTGCTAATCTTTGATAGACTCCCAAAGCAGTATGTTGCAGGAGGGGGGGAATGGAGAATTTATTTCTGATTTATGCTGTGAAGAACAGCCTTCCCAAATGTAGCGTCCTGCCCGAAAGAGTCTAAGCAATAATGCCTTGTGAAGTTATGCAGTGAAAACCAGGTGGCGGCCTTAACAATGTCCTGTACTAGTACCCCTCTCTGGAGGGTTGGGGAAGTAGCCACCCCTCTACTGGAATGAGCCCTCAGTCCTCAGGAACTTTCCACCGAGACATGGTCTGTATGGTAACAGCCTGCCCCATCCTGTGGCTAGCACAGCCCACAAAGAGCTGATCATCCTATCTTTTTTTAATTTAATACACTTTACTGGTTTTGTAAACTGAAATACAAACATCACATTTACATTAACGGACTCGCATTGAATTCGTCAGTGACTACTACTAACTGGAACATAAACTTAGGCATAAATATAGGGTCCAAGGAAACAGTCAACCTTTTCATAATACGTTTCCAGCATTTGCAGCACAGCATCCTAGCATGGTCTTCTTTGCTTGGCTGTGACAGGCTATTGAGCGTCTTCCCATTTTTGCCAGATCTTTTGTGCTTTGCCTGGGCAGCCTCTTGCAGTGTACACCCTCTGCTCCATTGCAATACACATATTCACATCTGTGATCCAATGCTCGTACTGCAGGGTCACATCAGATCCCCACAGTCTTGCAACATTCCTCTTGATCAGTTCTGTGGCAGTTGATAGGAACAATTTGTCATAACGTGACAATTCCCCCTCCTCCTCCACCCCCAACAACAATAGCTTTGGTTCTCTGGGAACAATCCTGCCCAGAACTTGTGAACGTACATCACAGCAGCTTTGCCAGTACTGTTGGATGCTTGTGCACTCCCACAATATATGGAAGAAGGTGCCCTCTTCATGTTTGCAAGGCAGACAGTGTGGATCAGTAGTTTTCCCCCCCAACGCTAGAGTGCTACTCTTGGGTAATATATTCTGTGTAGTATTTTAAACTGAACAAGTCAGAGCCTGGATGATATGGCTGTTTCACGAGGATACATCAGGATTGTGACCCAGTCCTCCGGTGGGATGACGCCCACATCTCTTTCCCATTTAGATTTTAAACTTGATAGTTTAGTTGTGGCAAAGGAGGTTATGGCACTGTGCATCACAGAGGTAAGTTTCTTATCAACCCGCTCCAGGACTATATTTCGCTCCATTGGCGTACACTCAGGCATGTTAGCCAGTGCGGGGAGGTGGGTCTGTAGTGTGAGTTGCAGCTGCGTGCAGTTATATCTTTCAGTGGTTGGGAGGTGGAAGCATGACGTTAGGGTTTCAAATTGCACTAACTTGCCTTCCGTGATTACATCACCAACTTTCGTGATCCCCTGCATCCCCCAGTTGAGCCATCTAGGGAGTTTACTCAATTCAGGGATATTTCTATTTCCCCATAATGGTTATATTGGGGTTATTTTCTTATCCCATCCCATATACTTGTGCGTCTCCATCCAGATTACTGCCTTGTGCGCTAGCATACTTCGGGGAGGCATGTACCGAATTTCACCATATAAACACTGCAGTAGGGATTTCCCCAGTCTCCACTTGCCTTCTGTCCTAATGTGCAGCAATGATGGTTCGCCATGTATCATATCATTCACTACAGCCATCTGACTGGCCCAGTAATAGGTTTGCAAGCAGGGAAGTCCTATTCCTCCCTCCCATATAGATATCTGTAGCGTGGTAAGTGCTATCCGTGGATGTCCCCCACCCTATAAAGGTTTCCCGAGTATGCGCTCGAATTTGTGGAACTCATTTTGCGGAATGGGCAATGGGGCATTCTGTAGTATGTACAGCAACCGGGGCAGATCCAACATTTTAAATGGTGCTGCTCTGCCTAGCAGGGTTAGAGGCAGTGAGATCCAGTGCCGGACATCATCCGAGAATCTCTCTACAATCGGGTGGAGGTTCTTCATCATGTACTCATCCAAGTTATTCGTAATTTCCACTCCTAGATATCTAAATTGACCTGTTTCAACTCGGTAGGGACAGCTCTACGGCACAGCACCATCACCATCACCAATCGGGAGAAATATGGGTTTAGACCAATTTACTCGCAGGCCACTGAAGTGGCCATATCTCTCGACCAGGCATGTTACTATAATGCAGGCGATTGCAGGGTCCGTTAGGTAAGTTAGCAAGTCATCTGCATATGGGGAGACTTTGTCTTCCCATTCGTCTGACAACCGGAAGCCGCCCCATGTCTGTGCATCTCTTAATAGTCCGGCGAGAGGCTCTATTGCCAATGTGAAGAGCATCGCTGACAGGAGACAACCCTGCCGCGTCCCCTTGCCTAACTTAAAGGGACTAGATGGCCACCCATTTACTCTTGCCTCTGCCTCAGGGGTACTATAGAGAAGCTGCACCCAGCCCATGTACTGTTGGCCAAAACCCATGCAGCGCATTATCTCCCACAGTGCCTCCCAGTATACTGAATCAAAGGCTTTTTCAAAGTCTATTGCCAGTAGGGCTAGGGGGCCCCGGAGGGTAGTTGCTTTCTCCAGTGCCGAGTGCAATCTGTGCATATTCATACGCGTGGATCTCTGTGGCATAAAGCCGCATTGGTCTGGTTGAATTCGAGATAAAGCCAGCGTGTATTGCTATGCAGTAGTTTGTTTGATTAGGTTGCATGCTGTGCCTGCTAGGTGCATTTCGGTCAGGAGTACTGCATCCGTTGTGTGTCTGTTTAGGAGTTATGACACTAGACGCCTTTTGATCCTGCTGCCCAGCCTGTTGACGTTCCACGTCAAGAACCGTAGAGTTCTGACTTCAGTGCTATGTATGGCCATCAAAGACTGGGTGTGGGCCAGAGTGTGCCATGCTGTGTTCAGCCTGTGAGTGGTGACATGATAGTTCTGCTATGTGTTGCATTTCTAAAAGGATATATGTGACTTGGTTTCCGGACCCCTTGCCAATAACAACTTTAAAACTTCGTTCCCCCTTCCCCATACTCCACCCAACTTGAAGCATCTGTCGCCCGAACCACAAGGACAGCCTTCACAAACTAGCTGTTGAACATACAAAGTAATACTTATTTACCCCAGCAATTACAAGAGACCCCAGACTTCTGGGTCTGGAGTGCAGATCACACCAGGGCGGGGCAGTACCTCAGGTGGCCGCCAAAACATTAAATATCCTTGGTTAGCGTGGATTCCTCCTTTCTGCCCGTCACCAGCGGACTCTCAATGTACCTCAGGAGGCCACTTAGTACATAGCCAGGCTCCTCTGCCCCTCATTCTACCTCCTCTCCAGGATGATCCAGTCCTCAATGAGCTGCTCTGCCCACGTCCAAGCTTCCTTTAGGGTCAGTGAAATGGACCGTTGTACCTTTATGGTATATTTTGAGTTGGGCCGGGAACAGCAGTCCGTATTTGACATTCAATGTTTGCAATTGCTTCTTAAGCTGATCAAATGATTGCCTGGCTTTCTGTACTTCCCTGGTGTAGTCCAGGAAGAAAGCTAGTTTGGAACCATTGTTGGTCAATGTGCCATTAGCGCGTGCCCGCAAGAGTAGTGCGTCTCAGTCCCTGTAATTCAGGAGTTTTGCAATCACGGTGCGCGGTGGGGCACCAGGCACCGGCTTTCCTGTCAGCATGCGATGGGCCCTTTCTATAGAGAAAAATTTGGAGCAGGAGTCAAGTTCGAAAATGCCTGCAAGCCACTGTTCCAGGAAAAGTTCCATACTCGGGCTCTCCGCTTTTTCGGGCAGTCCTAGAATTCGAATATTGTTGTGCCTGGATCTTCCCTCTCCCTCATCCACTCTTTCCTCCATTGTTTTGAGCCTTGAATTGACGCTGGGCATTTGCTGGTGCAACTCACGCATCCAGTCTTCCCCATCCAATATGCGTTGCTCTGCTTCTCCAGTGCGGGAAGTCAATTTCTGCAGGTCATGGTGGAGGAGCGACATGTCCATGCCTCCATTTTTTGTTCCATGGATACACGTGAGTCCGCTATAGCGGCCGTGACGTCTTTCAAGGATAGTGTGCTTTCTGCTTCGGCCACTGCGCCTGTCGGGTCGTGACCATCCTGAGCTTGCATAGTGGGCATCGTGTATTGGTCGATCCTGTTTTGCAAGGGCTGTTTCCTGGCCTTATCTTTGCCCATGTTAGATGCGGGCATTGCCTGTTGGCAGAGCGGGGGTTTACGGCATGGGTGGCAGTATGTAGTGTCCGTGGCAGGACCCTTGGTCGGGCCTATATTCCACTGTTGAGTTGTTCCAGTCCTGGCCTTTGTTTGGACTAGCTTCTCCATTCGCCTGGTTTGTGCGGTGAATTTGCTTGTGGTTACTCGTCACATGCTGTGGATCGTTTCAGCACTTGTGGTCGCGGCAGGGTAGGTCATCTGCTCACCCCTGTGCGCTTTCCTCTTGTGTTTGCGCTGAGCGACACCATCCGCAATGTTCCGCTTGAATAACTGCGGTGGTAACTGCGCAGTGTGTTTAATCCACTGGTGCATCCAGCATCTTTGTTCCTAGGGCAGTCTCGCCTTCTTTTAGGTGCATGGGCACTTTTGCTGGTGCGCTGGATCCACTTTGCCAGTTCAACCAAACCCCACCTCTTGCCTCCGTTTGTGTAGCTAGCACAGGCCCCTGGCAAGCATGTGGTGGATCAATTCAATTTACCCTGCAGGCCCTGGCTGTGGATCCCGCGATCCTCAACTGTCTCGGGGGGGGGGGGGAGTTTTGGAGCTACATCCTTCCCGTTGGCTGTGCTGACAGGACGTTTAGGTGAGATCGCCAACGCTCGCTGAGCTTGTTTGGCAGTGTTAGACACTGTAGCACCTTGAATAACAGGATTCCCACTCCCTGTGCAGTCGAGCCACGCTGTGTGGGTATGGGAAGGATGGTCCCTGGTGTTATGTGTATTTGCTCGGTAGTCGTTTCCACCCGGGGGGCCTCAAACTTGCGCGGGGTGCACCTCGCTTTGTTGCATACAATGTGCTTAGTCTCCTTTACACCCCTGGGTCACTGCTGACAGCGACCGGGGCTGGGATAGCAGTTCACAGCGCCACGCACCAGTTGACCCTTTCTCAGGCGCAGGTTAGTCTGGTGCGACGCCCACTGCACTTGGGAGCAGTGTTCCGGCTCAATGAAGCACTTCAATACTTCACACGAGGGCAGACCCACTTCAGCCCCTCAGCACAAGGTCTCACGGCAACACAGTCCCGAGCTGAGTCAAACCGCTACACTACGGCGGGCTGGGGTCAGGCATACCAGCACAGTTTGTATAGGGACTGTTGTGTGCAGCACTTTTAGGGTGTTCTCACCTGGTTATCGGCTCTGTGTCTGTTGTAGAGGAGTCTCTTTGAGGACGACCTATGTTGCTGCAGGAGTGACCGCCTATGTTACGGGCGAAAGTGCCATAGCAAGAGTGTGCATCAGAGTAGTTTGGTACGTCGCCAGAATGGTGAATCCCCGCACTCCCGGATTCCTTACCACAGTGTGTGTCAGCGATGCAATTGCTCCCTCAGGTGTCATCGGCAGCAGTGTGTGCGGGTTCACTACCAAGATGGTGATCACGGAACCATCTCTATATCGCCCGCTCGTGTTGGGCAGACTCCCAGCTCCACACTGTCTGATCAGTGCGAACGGCGTCAGAGCCTTCCAGCGCCACGCCGGGTCACCCAAAGTGTGTTTGGGCGGTTCTACTCCTGCAACGGCTTTGTCGCTCCAGAGGCAACTGGTGCCACCACAGCTTTTGGTGTGCTATGGTGCGGCAGCCGCTGCGACCCCGGTCTCGTTTTAGTATAGCTTCCTTACGCTCCGGATCGCGGTCACAAGCCTTCCCTCGCTGCCATTTTGACTGCTAACAGCAGTAACACGGTCAGTCTTCAAGCAGCCAGGAATCGGTGCAGCAGGCACTACAAGAGAGCGCATTTCACTCGCTGGTGCCCCAGATGTTCCGCTTTCAGGCGTGTTAATTCAGTGCTGATTCGGAAAGGATTTCAGGCTGTAGTATCAGGATGTGTGCGGCGGCCATGGGAGCAGAAGGGACTCGCGTCCGCATCGCTTCGTAGTTGGCCACGCCCCCGATCATGCTATCTTAATTTAGAGAGTCTGTTATTATGAAAGCTTAACGCTCTCTTGGGATCCAATCTGTGGAGTCTAAGGAGGAGTGTAGAAAGTAGGCAAAATAATCTTTTGTGACAAATGAAATTCTAAAAACACCTTTGGTAGAAAAGAAGGGCAAACACTCAGGCCTACCTTGTCCTTAAATACAACAGGAAATGGTGGCTTAGACAACACAGCCTGGAGCTCGGTAACCCTGTGAGCAGAGGTAATAACTATTAAAAACACCGTTTTTAAAGAATGCATTGTGAGAGGACATGAATGAAGAGGCTGTAAAGGATCTCCCATCAGGAAGTTCAAGACCAAATTGAGGCCCCAGACCACAAAAATAAAGGAAACCGGCAGGAATATATTAGTGAACCCTTTCAGAAATTGGAGGACAGTAGGGAGTTTGAAGTAGGAGGCCTGTTCTGGCTAATTCTTGACAATGGGCAGCGCAGTCAGATAGCCCTTAGCAGCAGAAACCTGAAGCCCCTGATGGGTCAGGTGCAGAAGAAATGATAACACTTACGGTGTGTCACAAATTTATGGGTCAATTTCCTTATCTCTACACCAGCTACAAAACATGTTCCAACTGCAGCAGTATATAGCTTTTGTCGCTGGTCTTCTGGCCGAAAGCAACACCTCCATTACATCTTTTGGAAGTTCCCATCTCTGTTTCTCAACCTTTTAGAAACCAGGCGTGGAGGTTCAGAGTTCCGATTTCTGGGTCGAGGAGGTGACCTCCTTCTTGAGTGAGCAAACCCTCTCTCTGAGGAAGGCTAAATGTAGAACAGATGGATATTTCCAGAAGTTCTGCGTACCACATCCTCCTGGCTCAACCCAGAGCAATTAGGATCATGGATTTACCGAACTTTCTCAACCTCCTGAGAACATGAAGAATGACTGATACTGGAGGAAATGCATACATTAGTGGAAACTCCCGCTCCACTATGAACGCGTCTCATAGAGCTTCTCTCTGAGGAAATTCCCTTGAGCAGGACAGGTTGCACTTTCTGTTGACACGGGATGCAAACAGATCCACCCTTAGGGGTTCCCCAAAGGTCAAAGATCTCTAGAATGACTTCCTGAAGTAACTCCCACTCGTCAGAGATGGAGGTCTGGCTGCTTAGAGTATCCGCTGCCGTGTTCTCCTCTCAGACTAGGTGAACGGACGATAGAGAGATTCCTTCTTGCAGTGCCCAAAACCAGAGCTACATGGTTTCTCTGCACAATGGTAGCAACCCTAAACCTCCTCTCTTGTTGAGGTACAAGATGGCCACTGTGTTGTCCGTCATTATCTGGACACTCTTTCCTTCCCCATACAGATGGCAGACAGGCCATCAGCGACAGTCTGATTGCCCTCAGCTCTAAAAGGTTTATGCATAGTCTGGACTCTGACAGTGACTAGCCACCAGCGACCTATGACTGTCAGATCATTAGCATGTGCACACCAACCCGTGAAGGAGGAGTCCGTAACCACAGTTATCTCTGGCCAAAGTGCCTAAAAGTTTCTCCCTTCAACACATTCTCCTTGCAGGCCCACCACAGTAGATCCTGTGCAACCCTGCTCAGGAACTGAAGAAGGTCCATCATCCTGCCGGAGAACTGTGACCACTGGGATTTGAGGGTCCACTGAAGAGACCTCATCCACAGATGGTAAATGTTGTGCACTCTGAAATTGTTTACCATCTGCGAAATGTGTTGAGCCCTTATCTCAGGTGACAAAGCTTTCCCCAAGGAAGAGTCCAGGAACACTCTGATAAACTGAAGCTTTTGGCAAGATGTCGTTTAGGACTTCTTGAAATTGAGGTCAAAGCACAGCAAGTGGGGAGAGTGGCAGGTGCTATTGAGATGGTCAAGAGTCTGTTCTGGTGAACAGGCTCTGGTCAGCCAATCATTCAGGTAGGGGTAGATGTGAATCCCTCCCCTCCTTAGATTCGATGCCACCACTGCCATGAACTTGTTGAAAACCCTTGGGACGCAGGTGAGCCTGAAAGGCAGAACTGTAAACTGATAGTGAGAATTTCCAATGCCGAATCTCAAGTCCTTCCAGTTCTTGCAATGTATGGGCACATGGAAGTAAACATCCTGGAGATCCAATGACACCATCCAATCCTGGAGCTGAAGGGCCTGAAAGATCTGCGAAAGAGTATACATCTTGAACTTGACCTTCCTCAGGAACTTGTTCAAGCAGCACAAGTCCAAGATAGGTTGCAATCCTCCATCCTTCTTGGGGATCACAAAATAAGGTGAGTACCAGCCTTGATTCCTTTCTGCCGTAGGTACCAATTTGACTGACCTTTCTCTAACAGGATTAAAATCTCATGTAAGAGGAGCAGATCTGGATTCTTCAATGACTGACCTCTTGGGGGACAGTCTGAAGGCCTTTTTAAAAAAGTAAGACAATAACCATGAGTAACTGTTTGCAGTGTACAAGCATCAGAAGTAATACTTTGCCACTCTTCCAGATGCTGAGATAACCTGCTTCCTTCTCATGAAGGCTGCAGACGGCAAAAAAGGCAGAGGGTTTGAAGCAATCCTGCCTCCAGATCCTTGTGAACCATGAGGCTGCGTCCTCTGTCCTCTCTGAGACAACTGTCCACTTGATTTTATGATAAAGGAGTAAAACCGAAAGGGCCGACAACTCCAAACCTGACAAGTCGAGCGGCTTCGCTGAGGCTGACGAATTGCAGCACTTAAAGACTTAGCAGCTTTTGAAGACTGCAGCTTTTCTAAGCTCTCATCCGCCCTAGAACCAAAAAGCAGAGAACCCTCAAAATGCATATTCAAAACTCTAGCTTGCACATCAGGTGCAAAATCAGACTTCCGCAGCCATGAGAACATCCTTAAAACAGTGCCTGCTGCCATGGAGCGACAGATGCAATCTGCCGTATCTAACTGTCACGCCGCCTGTCCTGGGGTCTCCTTACCCGCTACGGCGCTCCCCGTCCTGGAGGTTGTATCCCCACTTTCGGCTTCGGGGTCCGGGGCTGTCCTGGGTCTCGGGCGCTTCCGGGTCTCCTGTGCGCGCACTGCTTTGCGCATGCGCAGGCGTCCGCTCTCCGCGCATGCGCGGTGCGCAGGATGCTCGATTCGGGGAGATCTGCGGCTCAAGCCTCGTTGTGGGTTATCCAATGCCTGGGAGGCGACACGGCTTGCGTTGCAAGCCTCCCAGGTGCTGGTGGGCCTATTTAAGGAGCCCTGATCCTTTTCCAAACCGTGTCTCAACGCGGTTTGTTCGGATCGTGTTTTCGCTGCCCTTGTGTTGCCCTCCCGTTTTCCTGTTGTCTTCCTCTGCCCTTGTTCTGCCTGGGGCACCCCTGCCTCCTTACCTGTTCTGCCTCGCTCCCTCCTTCCTGCTTCCCTTCTGATTCTGAGTTCCCGCTGGCCCTCCTTGGTTCTGGTCCCTGTCATTCCTTTCCTGCCTGCCTGGCTCAGTCCTTCCTGATTCCATCTGGTTCAGAGTTCCCATTGCTACTTCTGGTTCTCGTAGCTCTCCTCGCCTGCCAGCCTACTCCTCTTGCTGCCTAGTCGTCGCTCCTGGAGGAACTGTTCTGCTTCTGGTCTCCCGATCTTCATCAGCATCCGTCGGGATCACACTGCCTCCTGTGGACCTTGAACCTTCTACCCAGAGGCTCCCCCTGTCAGTGCTTGCACTGTCCTGATGCCACGCAAATCAGGGGTGAGCCAACCCGTGGCGTTGGGAGCCGGTTCACCTCCAATCCGGTTCCATTCGGGCTGGTGTTGGGCTGGTTCCCCGCGCCATCAGTCACGTCTCCACGGATCATCTGACAGCCTGGCCTCATCACCAAGGAACCCAACCGGACGAACAGGTACACAGCGTTCTCGTGACGCTATTTACAACAGATTGAGACGCCTGTCTTCAGACACCTCGGACTCTGCGATGGAAGAGGATCCGGGTCTTCGTATTGAGCTTCAAGCGCTTCGTGCTGAGATGGCGGCACTCCGTCAGGAGAATGTAACATTACGCCAAATGGTGACACAGAACGTTGGTGCCATTACACAGCTCGAAAGTCCCATGGCTAACACTGCTCCCATCAAGTTCGATGGAGATCCCCGCCGTGTGGGTGAATTCTGCAACCATTGCCGCATACACTTTCTCTTCCGTTCAACTCACTTTACCAATGACAAGGCCAAGATCGGATACATATTGGGCAACTTGTCTGGAAACGCGCTTGCCTAGGCAACTCCTTTGGTCGTTACCAATAACCCAATCCTGAATGATTTTGTAGCCTTTGAGAAGGCATTCTTGGATGTGTTTCAATCCCCCAATCTGGCTTCAGCAGCACAGAACCAATTGATGGACCTACAACAAGCCAATACTGACGACATCTCTTACATCAGCCGTTTCCGTCAATTAGCAACTGACTCCTTATGGCCAGAGGTAACGCAAAAGACCTTGTTTCGCCGGGGATTAAGAGAGGAATACAAGGATGAATTGTTACACATTCCTGAACCTGACGATCTGCAGAAATCTATTGATCAAGTTTTGAGGATAGACCAGAGGTTGGCCGAGAGAAAAGGAGAGAGACGACGGTTTGAGAAGGGAAACCTCAGACCACTGACTCTACCTACTGGGATGTCAGCACCTTCGGATTCTGCCCAGGAACCAATGCAACTGGGAGCTGTAAGGGGCCCTTTATCGGAAGAGGAGAAGAAGCGCAGGAGAAGTCAGCGACTGTGTTTGTACTGCAGAGGTGCTGGTCATTTTCTGGGTACCTGCCCTCTGCGTCCTATCAAGAAAGGGGGAAACTAGAAGACCTGTCGTCTAAGGGAAAGGCTACGACAGGTCCTTTCTTGCTTTCAGACCTTTCCAGACCTGGGTTACAACTGCCCCCTTGCAGCCCGCCGTCTTGATGATTCTAGAGATCACTTTGAAGTGGCTTGATAAAACGGTTGATGTCCATAGTCTATTAGATTGCGGGGCCTCCGGAAACTACATAGACGAGGCATTCGCCATCAACATTGGTATGCCTTTACTTACCAGAAGAACTGCTATACCGGTAGAGGTCATCGATGGTACACCTTTGGCTTCCGGTCCAATCCGGTTGCATACAGTCGGCATGCTATTGCAAATCAAGGGGCATGAAGAAAGGATAGCCCTCGACGTCATCAAGTCACCTTCGTATCCAGTGGTTTTGGGACTGCCTTGGCTTTTGCGACACAATCCTACAATCAATTGGGAGTCCCGCACTTTGAAGTTTGTTTCTGTCTTTTGCCTCTGTGAATGTTGCTGCTACAACACATCCTTGAAGTCTACAGCCTCGATCCCTCTAGTCCCGGGAGGGGACTCATCTGCTTTATGTTTCTTGTCCCAGATTCCGAATGTTTATGCCGACCTTTGTATGGTGTTTTCTGAGCCCGGAGAAATACCTCTTCCTCCTCACAGGACATTTGACTGTCCCATAGACCTGATTCCTGGTGCTGGGATTCCTCATGGGAAGTTATACTCTCTAACTCAGTCAGAAAAACAGGTACTCCGGGATTATCTGGATGATTGTTCTAAGAAGGGTTACATCGTACCTTCCAAATCCTCAGCCGGTTTCCCGCTGTTCTTTGTCAAAAAGAAAGAGGGGACCCTGCGGCCCTGTATCGATTACCACCAATTGAATGACATAACACTCAAGGACAGGTACCCATTACCTTTGATTCGGAACATCATGGAGTCCTTACGTTCTGCCAATGTCTTCACTAAGTTGGATCTCCGGGGAGCCTACCACCTGGTTAGAATCAAAGAGGGCGACGAGTGGAAGATGGCATTCAAGACACCCTTTGGGCACTATGAATACATGGTAATGCCCTTCGGGTTGTGTAATGCCCCAGCCGTCTTCCAACGGTTTATGGACAACGTCTTTGGCGATTTGGTTGGCATCTCGGTCTGGGTTTACCTGGATGACATCCTGATCTTCTCGGACAATCTGAAGGAACATGTCTCGCATGTCCGTGAAGTACTTCTGCGACTGTCACGTAATCACTTGTACGCCAAAGCCGAAAAGTGTTCGTTTCATCGGAATAGCATGGAGTTCCTGGGATACGTAATCAGCAATGCAGGTATACACATGGATTCGGCCAAAGTGAAGGCTATCCAGAATTGGAAACAACCACAAGATTTGAAGTCCCTTCAGCGGTTCTTGGGGTTCGCCAACTTTTATCGGCATTTTATTCCACAGTTTTCACAGGTCACGGCCCCATTGACACGTCTGACCAGTGTTAAGATACCTTTCCTTTGGGATCAAGAGGCATCAACAGCCTTTGATTGCTTAAAGACAGCGTTCAGTAGAGCCCCTGTTTTGCGCCATCCTAACGATGAGATGCCCTATTTCATCGAAGCGGATGCCTCCAACTTCGCTGTTGGAGTGGTCCTCTTGCAAAAGCATCCTACGTCCGGCGACGAACACCCTGTGACCTATTACTCACGGAAACTCACCTCCAGTGAGCTGAACTACGCAGTCATTGAAAAAGAACTTTTGGCCATCAAGACGGCATTCGAAGAGTGGAGGCATCATTTGCTTGGTGGTCGTTTCCCTGTAGAAGTCCATACTGACCATCGCAACTTGCAGTTCCTACGATCATTGCAGTGTCGCACCGCTCGCCAAGCCCGATGGGCCTTCTTCTTCTCTCACTATGACTTTAATATCACATACATTCCTAGCTCCCAGAACCAGAAGGCTGATGCCTTATCCCGATCCTTGGAGAAGGAAGAAGTGGGAGTCGGTTTGAACACGCCTATGATATCTCCCAAACACTTTCTACTGACCTTAACTCCGCATCTCCAGAGGATCATTCAAGAGACCTTGAGGGATCCGAACGTGTCAATCTGCTGAAGAAACCCCAGATCTGCAAACGTGACGGTTTTCTGTTCTTTCTGAACCGGTTATACATACCCTCGACTGCCCTTCGCTTGGACATTCTACATGGCTTTCACGATTCTCAAGTAGCTGGTCATCGTGGTATCAAGGCTACCCAGGAGTTGATCTCCAGACAATTCTGGTAGCCTGGATGGGCCAAAGAAGTAAAATCGTATGTGGAAAGTTGTCCAATCTGTGCTCAGACGAAGACGCCCAGAAGAAAGCCTTTGGGGCTACTTAAGCCTACCGAAACACCACCCTACCCTTGGCATACTATCGCCACGGACTTCATTGTTGAGCCTCCGCCCTCTGAGGGTCACACTTGTGTCATGGTGGTCGTGGATTGCTTCACTAAATACGCACACTTCATTCCTTTCATGAAGATCCCAACTTCCTCCCAGATGGCTTTGGCATTTCTACACAACATTTATCGGTTACATGGACTCCCAGAGAAGATCATCTCTGATCGTGGTTCCCAATTTCTTTCTTCTTTCTGGCATCAGTTGTGTAATCATCTAGGTATCCACAGAGCCTTGAGCTCAGGCTATCACCCGCACACCAATGGTCAGACCGAAAGGACGAATCAAACCCTGGAGCAATACTTACGTTGCTATGCCAATGCCACTCAGTCAAACTGGCTAAGGTACCTGGATCTGGCGGAAGTTTCCTATAATAATGCGGCCCATACTGCCACCGGCATCAGTCCCTTTTTTTGTTCAGCCGGACAATATCCCAAGATGGTTCCCTTCTCACCTGTGGTGCCCAGCACTGTTCCGTCTGCGGATCAATTGGTCTTCAATATTCAGAAACAGCATGACCTGGCCCGGAGTACCCTTACGGAGACACGAGAGCGCATGAAGGAGCAGGCTGATAAGGGCCGAACCACAGAGCCCGATTTCCAGGTGGGCGATCTGGTTTGGTTGTCTTCCAAGAACCTGCCTGTTCGCAATTTACCCACTAAGTTGGCACCCCGGTTCTATGGGCCTTTCAGGATTGCCAAACGTTTGTCTTCAGTGGCTTTTCGATTAGTGCTGCCCCTCACTTGGAGAATACACCCTGCATTTCATGTCTCCCTTTTGAAGCCATATGTGAAGGATGTCTTTAGGCGCTCTGGTCCACGACCCTCCTCTGTTCTGGTACAGGGGGTTCCTGAGTTTGAGGTTCAGGAGATCTGTGATTCACGGATTCGTCGGGGTGTACTCCAATTCTTAATCGATTGGAAGGGTTATCCTGCTTGTGATCGCACTTGGGAGCTGCGCTGTAATTTGCACGCTCCCCGGCTTATCCGTGAATTCTTTCTTCGTTTTCCCTGGAAACCTGGGGCCCCGGGTCTTTCTGGGAGGGGGCATAGTGTCACGCCGCCTGTCCTGGGGTCTCCTTACCCGCTACGGCGCTCCCTGTCCTGGAGGTTGTATCCCCGCTTTCGGCTTCGGGGTCCGGGGCTGTCCTGGGTCTCGGGCGCTTCCGGGTCTCCTGTGCGCACTGCTTTGCGCATGTGCAGGCGTCCGCTCTCTTCGCATGCGCGGGGCGCAGGATGCTCGATTCGGGGAGATCTGCGGCTCAAGCCTCGTTGTGGGTTATCCAATGCCTGGGAGGCGGCACGGCTTGCGTTGCAAGCCTCCCAGGTGCTGGTGGGCCTATTTAAGGAGCCCTGATCCTTTTCCAAACCGCGTCTCAACGCGGTTTGTTCGGATCGTGTTTTCGCTGCCCTTGTGTTGCCTTCCCGTTTTCCTGTTGTCTTCCTCTGCCCTTGTTCTGCCTGGGGCACCCCTGCCTCCTTACCTGTTCTGCCTCGCTCCCTCCTTCCTGCTTCCCTTCTGATTCTGAGTTCCCGCTGGCCCTCCTTGGTTCTGGTCCCTGTCATTCCTTTCCTGCCTGCCTGGCTCAGTCCTTCCTGATTCCATCTGGTTCAGAGTTCCCATTGCTCCTTCTGGTTCTCGCAGCTCTCCTCGCCTGCCAGCCTACTCCTCTTGCTGCCTAGTCGTCGCTCCTGGAGGAACTGTTCTGCTTCGGGTCTCCCGATCTTCATCAGCATCCGTCAGTATCACACTACCTCCTGTGGACCTTGAACCTTCTACCCAGAGGCTCCCCCTGTCAGTGCTTGCACTGTCCTGACGCCACGCAAATCAGGGGTGAGCCAACCCGTGGCGTTGGGAGCCGGTTCACCTCCAATCCGGTTCCATTCGGGCTGGTGTTGGGCTGGTTCCCCGCGCCATCAGTCACGTCTCCACGGATCATCTGACAGCCTGGCCTCATCACCAAGGAACCCAACCGGACGAACAGGTACACAGCGTTCTCGTGACGCTATTTACAACACTAACCCAGATTGCAGGACTGGCACATAGCACCTTTGCAATCCTGTATTATATTGAGGAAACTCTCTTTCTCCTCCCCATCAGGGATGGGCTCAGGAGCCATTGCAGTAACTTCACAGAGTGTGAGAAAATCTAGCCAGAGCACAAGTGGCATTAACAGCCTTCAATGCCATATTCCATGCTGAAAACATTATCTTCCCCAGGCTGTTAATTTTCTTGTCATGCCTGTCTGATGGATTCATGGCATATGCAGCCCCCTTGGAAGAAGAGGCAGCTTGCACCACCAAACTTTCGGGATTGGGTGTTTGGATAGAAATTCCAGATCTATAGTGATGGGTCTGTACTTCTTGGTAAAGTCTTTATTCACTGCAGGGGTAGAATCTGCTTTTACCCAATTATCTAGAACTCGATTCCTCACTGCTGCACAAAACGGAAGGGATTCTTTGCATGAAGCTTGTCAAGGACATCCGTTAAGTCATCCTGTTCAAACTCCACAGCAGCTCTACCCCAGCCAAGGTATTGAAAGACTTTTGACATCACTGATCTTTAAGAAGCATCTGCCTGCCCAGATCCTTCTGGAGAACCAAACTCCACCTCTGTAGATGTGTCCAAACCAAATCCATCTTTAAGAGTGTCAACCAGGTTCCTCATTCTCGACTCCTTCTGGGACACCAGGCGTGCGACAACAATGGGCTCTGTTCCTCCTCCTCTTCATAGATGGACTTTAAGTCAATGAGCTTGTTAGGCAGAATCCTGTGCAGTTCCCTTGGGGACCACTGCAAAAAGATTAAGACTATAGGAGTAAGCAGTAAACCCAATTGGTAGCAGTCTGCACCACCCAGATTTACCTGGTAGCTGTGGCTGAGCAGTCAGACTTCTCTCAAGAAGAGTAGACAATATATAGAGTATACACAATAGGGCTAAAAACACAGTAGAGCAAACAAACACTGACCAGAGCTTTGTATCAAAAGTATATAATTATTTATTTAAAACACACTTTAGGCAATACACTAGCACTCTAAATCAAAAGCAAGTTAAAACACAGTCAGGTAAAGTATAAACATCTCCCTTGATAACTATTAGACAAGTCAGAGTTAAAACACCACTATTTGTTAAAACAGATGTGAGCGCGTAACCTAGATGGCACTCCAACAGTTAAGTTAAAGGGAGAGAAAAAGGCAGAGCATAGAAATAAAACAGTTCCCAACACTTTTAGAAGTTCAAAGCAAAGGAGTAAAGGCAGTATACACTGTAGAGTCAAAGTTCATAGGCCAGGCCCACTTTAAATGGAGCAAAGCGAAATGTGCCCAAGATCACACAGTTTTAAATGCACTAAAAGTCTTTGCAGAATGTTCAAAAGAGGTTGGGGTGATTCAAGAAGTAAAGTTAGAAGGTATGGGGCCAACCCAGTTGGAAAGCCAAGGATTTAAGAGTCACATTTAGCAATCCGTGGAAGGGGAGGCCAGGCAGAACACAGTACCTTAATGAGAGAGGAAGATCCAGCGGTGGCAGTTGTTCCTGGCAGTGGTTGCAGTTCATTGTTTCGACCAGGGGAAGGAGAGGATCTCGTCGAGGAGGAAACTTGGAGTCGTTGCACTGCCCAGGGATGAAACCAGCCGCGGAGTTCATTGGTTAAAAGGTGCGTTCCTTTTATTCGCGGTCAAAGTGGTGAAGCTTGGCTATCCGGCCGCTGGGGTGCTTGGCATGGGCGATTCGACCAAGAGGCGTCTTTGGAAGGCAAAAGGGGCAAACTGGTTGATCCCACCAGCTCAAAGGAAGAAGACTCGTCCAGCAGAAGATTGTCTCTTGTCATTGGGAAAGTGGTGAATTTGTTGCAGCAGGGCTCCACCGGTGGTGTCGTTGTTCCAGATGGCTCAGCTTCTTCCCTCTTCGGATTCTTAGGTCCTGTGGCGACTTCTGAAGTTCCAGTCCCAAAGGCCCTGCTTTTATGCAGAAAAACCCCCATTCAACAGCCTAGCTGTCACTCAAACATGCTAAGTGGTGAGCCGAGCGGCTCAACACTCGGCCAATCAGAATAGAGTGTGACTTGGGTTGCTAAGGCAACGCAGTCCAGGGTGCCAATTCCCCTCCCCACACATCCTGTGGAACCCAGACAGAGTGACACCATTTGGAGGGCTTCTGTGGAGAAGCCCGCCAAAAAGTGGAACAAAGGACTCGACCTTGGTTAGAGTTACAGAGACGGACACGAACGCCATTTTAGAAAAGAGTTCTGGCAAAAAGATCCAACCGTTGATTTAATATTAAATAAATAAACCAGCGGTATCTTTAACATTGCAACAAAAAGTGGTGCGTTTAAAATCAATGGGAAAATCCCATAGGAAATATTCTGGTGGAATATTTTGCGTGGTAACCGCTTCCATCAGCCAGAAACTCGACAAGGGGGGACTGGACAGTGCCCCCTTGAAAACAGACCCAGGGGCAATCGAAATCAACCCCTTCCAGTACTTCCACAATATGATGGTTTGTACTGGTTCTGTTCACAATTTCGGAGTAGTAAAGTCAATGGTGACTTTACATGCCCTGGGAGAAAGTAGTCAGTCCCAGGGTATGGAGTCTATGTTTGAGGGTCACTATGACACCCCTGTGTTACTGCACTGAGGGTGCTGTGTAACACACATGCAAAACAGATGATACCCTATGGAGTAAAAGACCCCATAGCCCATAAGCACACAAAATGTCAAAGACATACCTCAAATCATGCCTAAGAGTGGGAGGAAAAGAGTCTCACTCTTAGCAGGAGAAAAAAACAAATCCCACAAATCCAGCAAAGCTGCTGGGGGACTCACTAGGTTTGGGAAATTAGCCTTATAAGAGAATTCTCCCTAACAGGGCTCCTTTTTCGTCTGTGGCTTAAAAACGTTAGACAGGCTCAAAGAAGATGTTGATGGTTTTAACAATGTCTATGTTTAAACCCTTGATGGAGCAGCAGGAAGTGGAGATAGCTTCGGTTTTACCCAAGGTGTCGAGTACATTAAAAGCACTCAACATCTTTCTACCTGGGTGCACAAACAGAAGATTTCAACAACGCCCTATCAGCCTGATGTGTTGGAAGCCTTCTTTGACCCAACCAAAGTAGTAGGTGTTGCCGCCTTTGTGAATACCTCTGACATTTTCATCGGAAATTTCCCAACTCGGCTTCAGAGGCTGTTTTGCTTGGAAGATTACCTGTGCCTCTTTCTGGATTTCCTTGAGGTGGACGACAAAGAGTGACACAACCTCGACCTGGAGCAATTTGCATGCTTAATGCGCTTCTTGGCCTGGCGAGGAGAAACCTCTCTCGAACTATTGTCCTCCAAAGATCTTAACTTCGATGGGGTGGTTGAAGTGGATTTGGGAGAAGGCCTATCCAGGGCGAGTTTCCCTTCCTCTTTTTTAAAGTCTTCACCATCATAGACTGACACAAGATGCAGTCATCAACTTTATGGCCCGTACCCAAGCACCAAAGACATATCCGGTTAGTGATAGACATCTTGGACCTGCCATGTGAACATCTTTTAAACCTGTTTTTTGGGGTAGACGTTGTCCAGTAAACTCGAATACGCAGTTGAAAAATCACTGAGGCGAGTCAAATGTTTCGAAGCAACTGTGCAGAAAAACAGAACTGAGGCAACAGGCGCGTAGGAGGACACAATCCATTCGAAAATGTATTTTGCAAATGCACAGGAAGAATTAACAGCATTTAGGGCCATACTGTCCGATGCAAAAACTTCCTTTGTAAGAGTGTCAGGCTTTTTACCGTCCCTATGAATAAGAAGAGTGGATGTGGAGGGTCTAGTATTGACCGTGTCAGCTTGGATAACCAGGCCCTCCAGAAACGGCTGGATGGAGAGGAAAGATGCATCTTCCCATGTCGGCTTATACGTTTTAGTGAATTCAAAATGCACAATAGGGGTTGAACATGGCTTTTGCCACCAGGCAACAACAGAGCAACAACAGGGTCATCAATGGCTATGTTGAAGGGCAAGGCCCTCTCTGTTGGAGGCCCTTGGTCAAGGATGTCTGAGTGCATAGCCGGACAGGGGTTTGGCTGGGGCTCCAAAACCCAGGGCATCTACCACCCTGTCTACTGTGGTGCGGTACTGGACATTTGCATGTCCTTAGTTATGGGTTTGTTGAATTTCTAAGTTGAGAAAAGTGTCTGAGACACTTGCATCCCGCAGCCCATCTGCCAAGGCAAGTAAATCGGCCTAGTCAGAGAAAACATCTGTGCCCCAACAGCCTCCACCTGCTGGTTTGAGACGAAAAGGTACTTGGTCGCAGTCATCATCCACATTGTGTTGAAAAATGTGGATCAGGACAGCAGGGCATACGAACGATCGGGTACCGGTGCCGGTGGACTTGCGCATGACAGCGCCGATAACGGCTCCGATGAAGTGACCATTTTGGCAGTTGTTGCCACCGAGTCTGAGGGCATCGGTACCGAAACAGACTTCTTGGGACCGGAATCACCAGGCACCATTGAATTTGCTGAGGCCTGCTGTGCCGAGGCATGAGTCGTACCTGCAGCTGCTTTAAACATCTCAATCATCTGCTCTTTGAAGGCCTCCCACTCTGCCCTAGATGTTGGGCTTGATGACGACTTACCGCGGTCTTCGGAAGAGTCACACTTGTGCCTACGCTGATGACGACACTCCTTTTTGTGGAGGGAGGAGGAGGATGGAGAATGACTCCGGGAATGTGATCTTTTTTTTGGTTTTCTTTCGGTGCCTGTCCACCTTTTGGGAGTGGACCCTTCTGTATCGGGCTCTGACGACCGAGCGGCTGAGCGAGCTGGAGACTTAGACGGGGCAGACCGTGCGCCACTTTCATCGCACTCTCCCAGAGAGAGGGGTTCATCTTCATGCAGGAACCACAATCCTCAGTGACGTGACAGACACAGAGGGACGACATGCACACAGCACATGGGTCGGTAATAGACATCTTGGAATTACAGTCCTTGCCACATTTGAAACCAGACACCTTGGGAGAAGACATTCCTGTGAAAAAATGTCACATTTGATGAAAAATGTAATGACAAAAAGGTTTCAGTGAGCAGCGCACTTAGTGCGCGGAAAAAACAAACTGAGGTATAGGGCGTAGTGACATGGTGTATTTACGATAACCGACATCACGTCCGGAGTCGATGACCCCCACATCGAGTCAAGATGCATAGGTGGCCAAGTCGAAGTACACTGCGCCCCCTGTCGAAAGCTTTTTCGAGCAGCTGACGCTCGAAGGATATCCATCTGTGGAGTAATCTGCAGGAGAAAAGCAATCCATTGAATGGTTAAGATAATCATTTGTTCATATTTTAAATTGGTTTTTATTACTTATATTATATTTCATTAATAAATAAACCTCCTGTGTGGTTCTTGTCCTGAAAGGGAAGGGAGGCTGTAGGCAATAAGCACTGTTAAACTGGCATGTCCCAGGTTCATTAAAAAAAAGTTTTCTGAATAAATAGAACTTTTGCGTGCCTGATTTGGGGTGAGTGAAAAATTCACCTGACTAAATTATCCTACAACATCCTGGGGTGAAAGTGTTTCTAACAATACAAATATGGACCAGGGAATGTATCATTTAAGGGTTAATAGTCACTTTGGTGTGCTGAACCATCCGGTAATGACCCTATAGGCCAAGTTGTTAGACCCGAACAAATCAAGGTTCTTTAAAAACGGTTTTGGGCCATTTCATGCAGGATCAACTCCTACCCCTTAGACCCCCTCGCAAAAGGTCATTAATGTGATTTGCATCTCCGCATCACACTTGGAATGAAAACAAGTTTTTATTCCTTTCATGAAAGACAGACGAAACAGAAATCTGAGACATTCTGACCCTTTTCTCCATCCATGGTTGCTAGAGGAGAATTTGGGGGCCAGAGGGGAATGAGGGAGCCAGAAGGTTGATGTATCCGGTTAGTATGGGACTGTGAGATTGGCAGGAGGAAGGTGGCTGAGAGGGAGCTGGGTGTTGGGGGCAAAAGTGGTGGCCAGGCGCAATGGAGGCACAGGGAAGCAGTCTTCCCTTCAGCTCTCTCAGAATTCAAACCTTTACCTGTAGTTCGAAAAAGCAGATTGGAATCCCTCCTTGTGCCAATTGGTAATGTATGCTCTAAACACCTAATCATTCTCAAAATCCTACTCTAGAATGTATCGACAGAGACACATGAAGTTTCTTAGAAGAATATCTATATCTTGTCTGTAAATTTATATTCTTATACAAAGGCATGTGGAACTCAAGTAACAGAATGTGTCTGTGTGTTCATATACTTCTGTGCACCCCCTTGTCTCCAACACCAGATATATTGACTGGCATCTTTAAATACGATTTTAAATATGTTTAACAACCATCTACCTTCTTTGAATTTCTTTGTCTATGAAAGTCTAATAAAAAAAGAAAACAAGCATAAGAAAACCGAGTAGTTTTAGCTTTGTTGAAGGGTCTGTGTGAAGGGAGGGAAAGAAGGGTGCAGAATTAATAAGGGCCTTTGAGGAGTGAAGGGAAGAAGGGCAAACAGCAAAGGAAAAGGGAAGTGAGATGAAGAGGGTTGATAAAGAGGGTGGGAAGGAATGGAATCAAAAAGGGCAGTTTGTCCGGTTGACGGGTTGGGGGGGGTGAGGGGTATAAAAATCAAGTGACAAAATATAAGCAGCCCTGGAACCTTGATAGCAATTCTGGAGATGCACAATAAACCACAAAGCACCTGGATTTAGTAGACACCTAGATTTTACAACAGAGCACCCTGTCTTCAGGTGAAAAATACAAGGCAGCAGAGGCCATTACAGCAAGGATTGGCTAGAAGTCTCAAGTGGTTCCCAGTCAGCTTTTACTAATTAAGCAATAACCTCAGAGATGACAGGGCTTCAGTGGTGGAAATTACTAGCAACAAATTACAGGCATGAGCAAATCAAGGGCTTTAACTTCAACCATGGTGATATTACATGCCGTAAAGAACCCCACTGAGGCATTTGCTCCTAACAGGAAGCTAGTAGCTTTTTCTATTAATTTGTGGCTATTTAACTAACTGCCCACAATCTAATATTGGCTCGAGAACTACTTTTAGGTCCCTTATCTTTTACATGGCAGTAATCGTCACAGAGGCAGAGAAGGCTCGGGGGAGGGAGTGGGGGGGGGGGGCGGTCGAGCACAGCTGCTGGGAGAAGTGGACTGCAGGTAAGTGAATGGGGAACGCAGTGTAGCGGGGAACGCAGGAGAGAAAATGGTGCTGCGGGGATGAAAAAAAAAAAAGAAATTTGTTTTTTTTCTTCATGTGAACCTTAGTGCGTCTAAACCAAAAAAGCATTTAAAACCCTCAGAGAACAATCAGCTTTATGGCAGCCTGACTGGGCTAATTTCATTCATCACAGAGGGGCATGGGAGTGTACAAAGTTTAGATTGGTGAACGAGGGCCAAATTTAGTAATAAAGGTACATATATGTTTCTCAGATTGAAACACCACAATGTGCTTTGGGCATTTCATAATATTTTTACATATGTTGTCCAATGATTACAAATACTAACCTGAAGTTTCTTGTGCTGGATATTTAAAATGTTTAATTCACTCCTCTTATCGCCACAGATTTTTGAGAGTTCTGACACTTTGGCTTCAAGTATATGCTTTTCTTCATTATTTGTTTCTCCTTTTAAACGAGATAACCTTCGCTCCAGCTGCTGAATTTGAAAATCCTGTAGAATAAAAAAAGAAAGAAAACCGCATTGGCAGTTAACAGCTTAGCCTATGATATTTTTTGGAGATGAAGGGTATTCATTCACATCTAATGCTTGGGCTCATCCCTGTGATGCTTCTTGGCGCACTCTAAAGAGATACTCCATTACTTATGCGTCTTTAACTTCTAGGGGATTAAAGGCAAGGCTTATATGGTTCCTGGTGCTCAACACAGCACATTACATAAATACATTAAGAAATACACAAAGTTGGCCCAAACGATTTTCTTCAATTCTGCTACAATGTCATAACTGAAAAGAATGCCAAAGGCCTTGAAAAGGTAATATGAAAGATTACCTTAAATATATTAGGTTATCACAAATGGCAATTTATAGCTTGGGAACAATCAAGTTCCCAAATTTGAGCAATGTTAATTTTGTCAGAATACAATTTTACCTAATTCTCATTAAGAATTTTGAAAAAAATCACATTCGCCCACCCCCATTTATTTTACAAGTCTGCAGAAGAGACAGAGTGGGGGGACCAAAAGTTATATTGTCTAAGAATAATGGGAAAATAACTGAATGGAACTTCCTCACTGCGGGTTTTAGGTACGAGTAGCTAACTTTGTGAAATGTTTACATTAATTTTTGAACTTTTAGAAAAAATCCCCAAAATTAACACATCGACAATGGATCCACGTTAAAAGACCGTATTGTAAAAGCTTGAGTTACAAAATAGCGGAGCCGACTTGCTCGCATTTTGTAACTCGAGCTTTCCCGAATGTGCCTTTTTGTCCCCTGCTTTACATTTAATATATGTGGAGGTCAGCCCTGCAGCCCTTAATGCCGAACTAGGGGAGCGGGGCACATCCCCACCACCCCTGCTCCCCTTGTTCGCCATTATGGGCTAGGATTTTTTTTTTTACCGAGCCGAATACGCACCGAAAGCGCATTCAGCTTTTAATGTACAAGCTTTTAGTGTGATACCATCAACAGTGTCATGTACGAGAGTCCAATTCATATTTTGGAGACGGGACAAGTTTGTTTAGCTACCTAAACTGTATGAGTTTAGATTTGTGTCATAAATCCAAAATCCCTTCACCGGAAAATGTTTCAAAGAAAGTGCCCATTACGAAATGAAACTAGAGATATATGCATTGATGACATCATAAGAAACTACTCACTCAATTTTGTCACTCAGGTCCACTCACTATTGAGTGTGTATTTTCGGTGTGTGGGGGGGGGGGGATATATGGGTTTTGGTCTGTGAAACCTCACTTCACAAACACTACTGCCATCATTGTCTCAGAACATTTAAGATGAAGAGCGTTTGTGTGTGTGTGTGTGTGTGTGTGTGTGTGTGTGTCCGTGTGTGCAAATATTTGTGTGTATACACACCAATATTGGCTGTACAAGTGGTAGAATAGAACAGGACTATGACCCAGCGTGTGCGTGCGTGTGTGTGTGTGTGTTTGTGACTAAACGTAGGCAATCCTCAGGGGTTCCTTTTCTCATCTAAGGGTAGCTCCGGTTGAATAATCAAAGTCAATTGTAGGAGGGGAGTGGGCAGGACAAGAATGCCGGTAACCGTTTAACTTTGAATACATGGATGTCTACACAAAGAGGTATGTGAAAACATGTATATTGTCTAGTTAATACATAGTTATTAAGTGAAAGAGATGTTTTTTTGTTTTTGTAATTATTTGTAATTTTATTAATCTTATTCCAGTAGTAGTTTTCTTACCATCAGTGATTTCAATTCCTGTCATCCTGGCCAGCGCTCATGTGGCATCAGTTTCTTTGAGAGGTTTGGGTGAAATTACATATGACGTCACTTCTGCAGCTTGTAACATTGCGGTGTTCTGAAGTTGTTGCTTTTATCACAAAAACATTTGGGAGGACTTTGCTCTAGTGCTGGCGTCTGCAACCTTTGGTCCTCCAGATGTTTTGGATTACATCTCCCATCAGCCCTAGCCAGCATAGTCAATGGTGAGGTATAAGAGTTGCAGCCCAAATCATCTGGAGAGCAGCAGGTTGCTGACCCCTGCATAGTCATAGACATAGTTTTCATATTGTTTCTATCATTTGAAATACTACCAAATCATTATTTTCTGATAAGTAAGAACCTGAAGTGGTACTCTGCTTTAGTGGCCAGGGAAAATCAACAGCATACCTTTCCCTTTTTATTATCCACAGAGCGAATAGAATTGTAATCATATCGACAGTTGCTCTTAGACCAAGGTACCTTCTGATGCCAACGAAATTGGGAGCTTGTCTGACAGATTTCTTTTTAACATAATCGTACTGCCCGAGTGCTAGGCAAACGAAAACCGACTGCAGGATCTTCAATCCCATCATGGACCAACACTGCTCCAAGTTCTATATTATTTTTCTGACACTCTAATGGGAAACTCGTTTTTGAAATGTTATCATTTATCCAGAACGTAATCTGCACACAGAAGGTATTAGCTAGTGGAGTGGCACTTGGTGTTGAAAAATGGACCAAGCAGACAAATATGTACACATTCCAATATCATGGTGTAATAGTGGAATGTAGCCCATCCTAGATGATGGTTATGTAAGAGAGAGTCCATGCATCAAGGTCCAGAAAAGGAGGAGTGTTTTTACACTTTAGGGAAAAGGAAATTAGGAGGGCACTGAACCTTTACAAATTACAATACAAAGTGATAGTGTAGCCTATACACTAAAAAGCAGAATTAGGGTGTTGAAGCCACATTCAGTTGTCATGCGATTCACAAATGACATACAGTAAGTGAGGAAAATTGGGGGTGCATTCTGTATCAAGTTCTTCAAACACGATGGACTTTCAGACAAGTGCACACATAGTGCTTACCATACAAGTAAATTATGTCAATTGCACAGATAAAATGGCCTAAGTGCTTTCAGAGCTTGTAAAATAGGAACCACTGTAAGGAACACATGGCAACGACAGTATAGACAGACACAAGTGATCACAGTTCAAGGGTGTTAATTAAACTGGAAATGCAGAGTGGAAAAACGCCTAACCTAAACCTAAATCTAAGATGGGAGCAAGCGACGACCATCACATGGTTCTCCTGAGCACAGCACACTCTAGCTTTCCCAGCACAAGTCGACAGTTCCGTACAAGCTATCAGGTTCTTTGAGGGTTAAGTCTCTTCCCAATAAAAGTCTCTTGCCTTCGAGGGACTGATACTTTTCAACAAAAAAAACCCCACAAAGTTCTGTTCTGTGGGTGACTGCTTCACCCATGGCTCGCCCTCTTCCGGGCGCAGACCCCTCTGTAGTCGTATTCAACAAAACAACTTAAAAGTTCCTTTTCTCAATCAACTTTGGGTGATGACTTTTCAGCTCTGTATCTGTTACGCTCACCTGGGTTCCACAGGGGCGTCAAACGAATCTGGACTGCAACGGTCTCCACCAATGTGACCCCTAGTGTAGTGATGAGTGACTGCACTTGCCCACTTAGTTTCGTCTGTCTGGCACGTAGGAGGATTTTCCTAAAGTGGTAAAAATGGTAGTTAGCCGACCGCGGTAAAGAGGTTTAACTTCTGTTTTTTCCGTAACCACCTTGTGTTCCTCTTATTATGTCTCACCTTATTGTTAAGAAGGATGGGCTTTCCATCCTGCTTCGGAATGCAGGGGTGCGTAGAAACCAGTTAACTTCACTGATCCCGTAATCTTATGGCAGAGTTCCGGACAACAATGACTCAGAGGTAAGTATTTATGCCAATCCAAAGTATGATGCAATGCTTTAGAGTTCAGGTTGTCTTATAGTTCACTCTTGCACTTTTTCTTATGTTTCTTCCTCTTGCAGAATGGCCCAAGATGGATGTCTCTCCTCCGAAAGAAACGAGGTAGCGCCAAGGTAAGCGTCAGTTTTTGCACCAAGCACTAGTCTCACCAAGTGATATTGTTCATTCATGTGATTAATCAATTGTCCTCTCTTTATTTTGCAGGTGCGGCGCTTCTGTAGAATGAGGGACGTATAATGGTGACTAGCGAGGTCTCGAGCGGGTATTGTTCCCAAGTAAGTATATTGCGGTGCGAATTTAAATGTCTTAACGGAGTGCAGCTCACCTGTTGTCTTTCTTTCCTTTGCAGATGCGGATGCTCCGAGCGGCGATCTCATCAGAGTGCCTCGCGGGATCGTGTGGATGAAAAGAGCATTGGTGAGTATTCCACGGCGCTGCTGCTGACAGTACAGCGCGGTAACAGGTGTTCCTTTTCTTGCAGGTGCGGCGACTCCCAGATGAATGTGATGACAAATGGTAAGGCTCTTGTTCTAATCTGGTTTTCCTTTTCTCTTTTGCAGGTTCGGTTCGTGGAGAACAAGACGGGCGTAGCTGCGGACTGGATGCTGGAGCTGCAGGCACGGTGAGCGTTACGCTGCAGAAGTGCAGAATAACGCGAAGTGTGTTCTGCTCTCCGGGTGTGGTTTAAATAGCCTCTGGAAGAAAGTATTCCCTTCAAAGACCTCACAGTGGCCTGTACATGATTTCTCCACTTGATGACCTCATCTGTCTGAAAAAGGCACTATGAGCCTGGCGCCAACGGCGCAAGGACTGAGTCCATGAAGCCCCTAGGCAATCTTTTGGGCCCCCGTGAGTTCACATGGATGCCTGTACTCTGGGTAGACTGGCCTGCTCCTGATGTCTGGGGGCATTTATCGTGACAGTCTCTCCCTCGAACCAAACTGACAAGGGGGACAATTCACTTCCCCTGGTCTTTCAAGAATCTTAATGTCTTTTTACTCAGTTATCCAGACACTGCGCCTGGTTGTAGGCGCGTCTCTGCCGGGTTCACTCTCGCCACCTTTTACAGACTGTTCACATGACTTTCCACCCCTGGATCCTCCTAGCCCAGGCGCGAATCCCAAATGACAAGGGGCACAAGTCACATCTCCTCGTCTTGCAATAATTCCTGTTTTCATGAATCTTAATGTCTTTTCAAACAATGCAGTGTGAATTTTCCTCGAGTTGGTTCACTCCCGTCAACACACTGTTCATAGGGCCGTCAGGCCTCGCCCTTTTTATTAGCATACCTCTGCCATGTGCACTCTTGCCAACCTTTACGATACACAGCTCATTATGGGACTTTAGACTTCGCCCCTTCTCCTTAGCATCCCTCATCTGGGTTCTCTCTAGCCAACCTTTACGATATACAGTTCATCCGTTAGTTTCACCACACAGGACTCATCTCCCATACTTTCACAATCATCTGTCAGTCAAAGACTTTCGACTGTACAGAGGATTTTACAAGACCCCTGTATGACCACTTTGACCTCTCTTCGCCTCTTCCCAAGGCCTTCTTGTTATGGTAGTCTTTGCCCTCGGGTAATCGCCCAGAGTTTCCTGCGTGATCACCCACATGGTGCCGGACTGCTCCGTTGCTGGTTTTCCCCCTTTCTAACAATGCTTCTTTCAAAGTTCAAATCAGCCGTTTGCTACTTTTTGTTCAACACAGTTTGGTTTCTTATCGACTCTCCCCTCGACTCACCGGCTGTGATGAACCGCTTGGCTTGCCTTCTGTTTGGAGTCAAGGCTGGTACCTCTGAGACAAGCGTCTCTCCCCGCCTTGGTAATCAGTGGCAGATGACACCTGCTGCAACACACACGCGGGGTATTGCCTGCGGTCTAATGTTTTCATCCGTGGAGGTTTCACGGGCTTTGATCGGAAAGGGCAAGGTTGCTTCTCTCCTTGTCACCCTCATGTGCCGTCTTTCGCCTCCTCTTGAACTGCTGTGCTGAGTTAGCTCTCACGTCGTGCGGTTTGCCTTGCTCATCCTGTGCTGTCGTGCTCCACCTTTTATCCCTGTGTGGAAGGGAAAGGGCCGTCAGATGAGTGTGATTCTGGTCAATTGCCTGAATTAGCCTGACCCTTGTATTGGGACATGTCAGTTAAACTGCACAGGTGTTAGTCCGTTGTCTTTCGTGTTGTGCGAAAGTGTTCGTGTCAGGAAAGTGGGGCGGGGGCAGTGTTTTGGAATATCCTACGTGGTAGTATGAGGAAAAGGTGTTGAAATAAGGGGGATATCGCATCTCACCCGTTGGTGGGGATGGATTTTATTACTATGCAATACGAATGGTGGTCCAGGAAGCAGGACAGCTGAAAAGAAATAAGAGGAAAGGTGGTGCTTCCGGGCTGCTGCCACCTTTGACACCTTTTGCCACCTTTGACACACCCAGTAAAGGTCATCAAAGTTTCATTGAATATTTGTGTCTGCACATGGACCCCCCAGATTCCTGTCTTATAATTTGAAGCCTAATGCACCTCATGCTCCAGTCCTTTCTATGTCTATGACGACATTCAACAAGCATGGAGGGAAATGGATGGGACGTAGGAGTAATATCACCTTTCGTAGGGCAGCAGAATTCTTTTATTAGATTTTTGCAGCTGCAATGTGGATAGGGAAGCAGAGTTGGCTACGTGGAATTAGAATTGAGACAACGTTTAAAGATAGAATCTCAAGAAATGTTGTGTACACAGTTGTGAGGAGTATAAACTACAACTCTAAACGGCCTGCACATGATGTAAACTCTATGAAACAATGTATGACAGATGCAAACAATTGTACCTGGCTATAAATGATTTCCTGTTGTTTCAGAGCATTGCCATCAAGTTTCCGCAAGAAAGAATTGCGATTTCTCAGAGCTGCACGGCTTCCACTGATTTCAGCGATAAGATTTTTCTCTTTTGCGTTCTGAGTATGAAGCTCTTCGGTTTTCTTGAAATGCTGGTCCCTCAGCTGTTTCAACTGAACTTCAAATTCCTGAAAATGGGGAGAAACATTAAAAAACAGTAATGCATATCAACTGACAAACTTTCTTTGTTAACACAACGAAATCTGCATCATCTCTAAAGTGTGAGTAGTAACTGGTGACACCAGATAGAACTCACAAGAGCAATAAATAAAAGACCAAATACAGTATCAAATTTCTGATCAAATAAACACGTTATGCCCCTAATTCCATTCAAACTAGCCGTGCTTTAAGATTTGCCCAATTATTAGAAAGAGTGTCTTACATTTAATTTTGAAATAAGTGTATACATGGGATATTGCATAAAGGGAGCTTGTGTAACAACGGTATGTATAGATTTGAATAGCGGAGCATCTATGATAATTCTCTATCAACAGCATTGCATTTTCATATCTTCATTAGTAGCTATAGTTTGTAGAATAGGGTGAATAACATTTTTTACAGACAGCTAAACATGACACGGAAACGTCTGCTCGTATATCATGATAATGTTTCTGTACCTTCAGATACTGCTCCTCCTCTGTTAACATTTCATCAATCTGCTTCGCTTTTTCTTCTGTAGTCAGTGTAGAATTATTCACACACTTTAGCTTATCTGACAGAGCTTCGTTTTGCTCCTTCACAACAATAACTCTAAAGAAACAAGACACTATTTAGCAAAGCTGTCATTTTTTGATAAATCTGGCAAATCAGGTAGGTAATCTGTTGATTAAATTCATATATTTACATTAACATGAAGTCATATTAGTGATCTCAATAGTTGTGTCCTTTTTTCATTATATGACCTCAGTAAATGATGTTTCTTAAACCAAAATAAGGAATCTTACACATTATTTCTGTTAATTTTGTTGGGCCCAATTTGATGTATCCTCCATTTTTGGTTGGAACTTTCATTAGAAGTGAGGCTGGAGGGCCAGCCAACGGGAGTGCTTTGATCAGAGTCTGCAACAATGAAGCAAGCCCCCTTTCCAAGCATTCCCATAACTGGCCAGCAAATGGACTTTACTGCGCTCCTGGCACCAGCCCCACCAGCCACCTGATGTCCATCTCCAACTCCCACCATCTGCTCCTCTCTTATCTAAAAATAAATAAATACAATTTGCTATGTGTATGTACATATGTATGCATGCAAGGATTTGGCCGTGTGTATGAGGGTGCAGTCAGTGTGTATGTTAGTGTATATGAGTGAGTGCAAGAATGAGGTATCAGTGTGCATGTTGTATGGATGCGTATTTGAATGTTTATGAATGTATGTCGGAACAGGCTGGGAAGTGAGCTTCTGATTCCAGGGGTTCGGTGGACTCTATTGGTGCAGTCAGAATGGGCACGTTATCATAAAGCAGCATAGCTTTTTTTCACCGACATTATGGTAAAAGTCAACATGAGTGTTCTTATGTGGATTTGGGGTGGAGCCTATATTGGTGCAAATAATAAATATGTTTTCCTACAGTGTGTGCATAGCATGTATACTGGAATTATGTGCAAAGCCAACATATTTTCTGACATGGGCATAGTCTCTTACATTGGTGAAGCCAGAATGGACATGTTTTTTCAGTGGTATAGTGTTTTTACTGGTGTTAAGAAATATTTTCATTTTGGAGCTTTTCTCCTATAGACTTTTATGGGACACCTGTTCTTTTTGCTTTGTTTTCACTGCTGACCTGACTTTTTGGAGGCAAGTAAAGCCTTCTGCTATACCTCCGTAGACTTTTTGCTCATTCTTTTGGGAAAACTGATTAGTCAATAAGACTATCAGTGTTGGTGACAATGTCTCCCTTAGTGATGTTCTTGTATTGTTAAAGCTGCACACAAAACCCTAAAGTGAAGTGTGGTTAGAATACTTTGAATCCTCATAACCTTAACTTTCGTGGCTTTTTAGTTACAATTGCAATATTTTTCGACCGGGGTTTGAACTTTTTCTCATGCTCTTTTCAAATTATCACAAAAACCTACTAAGAGTGGCTAGCACTCTAAGATGGCCGCACATCAGGATTTTCGCCTGTACTTTGGCCATATTGTTCTTTGGCCTTCTTCCTGCCCTCTCTGGTCTGGAATTGACACATACGGGAAGTCCATTCACTGGGAAATCTGCTGCTTCCGTGTGGCCAGTGGCTATCCATGATTAGATAACCTCTACCAGTTTCAATGGTTGAGATCCTTACCATTGGTGGAAAGGGTTCGCCTGTCAACGTCCGATTGTGGCGACTCCCATTGCAACCCATCTTATTCGCTCCTTGGAGGTGTCCTGATGTTGCATACTCCACAGAAGTCTTGATAATTTCTTCACAAGGGTGTTCAACCAGACATTGCTTCGAACCGGGAGTAAGCTACACTGGCTGACCAAAATTAAAGCACACATAAGAAAGTGACCTCTGAACCTGTGACCCTGCGGCTTCACTTTACCGGACCAAGCGCAGAACATGTCCCCAACAGAATCTGGAAACTCAGCAGTGGCCTCTGGAGAAATCGGATGTAGGGGGCAAGTTAAAACTTGTTTCTTCCACCCTATCCTCCATAGGGATATAGGGGTGTAAAGTCCTGCTCCTATCCCTCTCTTTCCGGACTTAGATCGGTGGTGATCTAGTCAAGGAATCCCCTCCTGTGCCAACCCTAGTGTAGTGGGATTGAGAGAGCTACTTACCTGAACTTTCCTTACGTTTTGGAACTCTACCACAAGCATCGTCCAATCACATAATAGCAAACGAGAAAAGTATATTTTTTTAGGAACTGATGTCTTTAGGGCACTAGACACCAAACCATCTCAGGGCTAGACCTATTAAGTACGGGGTACTATTTTGGTGTTGCTCTAAAGTGTTTCTAATGAGATTCCTGCATCCGACTACTTGCCTGTATTGCACTGGTTTTGAATCATATGCTTTTTTACTTTCTCACAAGAGTGAATGTATATATGCATTTTATAGCAAGTGTGTGAGAATATTTGCCTAGAGGTTTAATTTCTTAGTGTGTATTTTAAAGGCCTAACAAATCATTGTATAATTTTGTACTTACCTGTCTAACTGGAATTATTGTATGGTATTGCTTTGTGTGTACTTGTATCACCCCCCTCCTGAGCCTAAGCTTTGCCGCTCTGCTACCTACCTTGACTAGATTTGGTTAGACCTTTGTGTCTGTTCACCAGGGTAGGTTGTCCTCCCAAAATCCACCCCAGGGCTGTTTTGGAAATTCATCTGAACAGACATTATGGGTAAAGCTAGTAAAAAGTGTTCTTACGTGGGCATACTGGCCTACACTAATGCAGCCAGCACAGCCTATTTTCTTACAAAGGCATTACATTTCTACTGACATTACGTGCAAAGCCAACATGCCGAGTGTTCTTGTCCCGGGAGGATAGCTCAGCGGTAACATGCTCACCTTGGAAACAAGACAACAAAAAGTAACACAGGTTCGATCCCCAGCTTCGCGCAACTAAGACATATTCCTGTACAGCGCCTTGATGCCCCAGGGCTGTGTGAGCGCTTTAAAAAGGCAAATCAAATAAAAAATAAAATGGGAATACTGGCCTACATTGGCACAGTCATCATGGACATGTTTACATAAAGTGGCATACCATTTTTACTGGTATCAGGAAAAAGCCAACATGATGAGTGTGCTTTCGTGGGCATACTGGCCTAACTAGGTGCAGCCATTATGGACATATTTTAATGCAGTGGCACTGCATTTTTTACTGACCTTATGGGAAAACCTAAAAGGATGACAATTTTTACATAGGCCTACTTGCCTACATTGATGCAGCCAACATGGACATGTTTTCATACAGTTTGTGGCATTTTTGCTGGAGTCATGGGAAAAGAAAACATGTTTATATTCTTAGATGGGGATACTAGTATATATTGGCACAACCATCATGGAAATGTTTGGGCACAGCCATCATGAAAATGTTTTTTTTACACTCAGAGAATACTGGCATATATTGTGGGGAAAGTCTTCATGAAAATGTGTTGGGAAACGCTCCTGTGTACTGTTGGTGCCCTGGAACCTAAACAGTGCGTTTTCTTTTTTTACCCAATTTTTCAGATGAAATAAAATGCACCATTAGAAACTACTACTTTAAATAAAGTTTTGGGGAGAGAACACCCCACTGAACCACCGTTGGTTGGATGGGGCTCCCTCACTACGTTTGGTTACTTGCACACATTCTTGGGAAATGCTAATGCCTGACCCATTTAACAGTCTCATCAGGCACCACTGCTACCCACACCACCATGGAAATAGAACATTGTTTTTTAGCTCTCTTTTCCTTTCCCTCCCCTATGGCACTCATTGGCAAAGCCCATCAAACGGCATCATCTGCCAGGACTGTGGCCGGAAGGATAGCTCAGGGGCAGCGCGTTTATCTTGGAAGCAAGACAGGGCAGCACAACACAGGTTTGAATTCGGGTCCTGAGCTTAGAGACCGGTTTCTGGTATTAAGCGTGTTATAAAAGATGAATTTCTCTGACCAGAACGCTACGGGTAAAATAAGTGACATCTGCCTTACAAGGACAATTGTAGAATGCTCACAGTGTGGCGTGTGTATAGAATGCAAAAGTGGATAAGTGCTCTAAGTGGCAGTAGATTAAGAGAAGCGGATGAGAGGATACTGCTTGGGGTTGTTAATACACTTTCCCACTTTTCCTGAAACTAGACCATACATGAAGATGATATTTAATTTTGTAACCTCCTGCCTACCGACTTCTCATTTACCATAAAGTTAAAATTATTACACAATGCAACTTCTTTCCTGTCCTGCGCCGTCCCTGGTGTTTGGTGTCCTGTTTCTTCTTTGGAACAAGACACTAAAATAAAAAACTGAGATGTTTACACTCTGTACAGATTGATTTTCAGTTTGTTTGTTACTATGAGGCTGCTTTCCCTGCTCTGAAAACTCAATAAAACGGGTTAAAAAACTCAAGATTGAAATCTGAGATCTGCAAGCATCCCATCTGTGACCAAGGTGTTTTTGCCCTTGCACGCTGGTTTGACCATCACCACCAAGCCAGGGAGAGACAAGTTCATGCCGCTGCCTCCCTTCTCCAGTGAAAGAAAAGCATATTCATCTGTAAAAATAACAATGGTTGTCAACAAGAGAAGGCTACATCCTGAAATTGTGCCATTCCGCAAACCACTCTGGAGCCAAATGTTATTTTGACCCAACTGGAGAACTTTATTAAAAGAAAAGAAACATTAAACAAACACCTACTGACATTGTACAAGATTGGGTAGCAAGGAGCAAACCTATCATAATACCTAGAGTTATGCCGTCCATAAAGTAGTATATCAACCAATTTCTTGTTGTAGGGGTGATGTATAATAATTCTTCCACACGAACGATCAATGTAAATCCATTTGAGACTGAGGTACCTGCATACAGCTTTTTTTTTTACAAAATCCTGGACTGACAACAGCTCAGGTCTGTGTCCCATGTGTAGGTTGGCCAACAAAACAATTAGTCATTATATGCTAATTTTCCCTTATACATTGAAATTAAGGCGCTTTTAGAGGGTAGTACGGATCTGCAACGTAGATAAAGCCATGATGGTTTTAAGACAGTCAATGCGACCGCATGTTATCTTTGCAGCAGTAAGGTATACGCACACAGTGCGGCTCCAACGATCGAAGACCTTGAAAACCACCACTATGGGAATTCAAATAACACACTGACACAATTTTATATTTGCATGTGTTATCGTTATCTCTGTTCAATTTTGTTGGAAGCCTGGTCTGTTATTGCACGGTAATATATGAAGTCTTCCCAGAAGGCATCAGTTCGGAATTTGTTTAACATGAAGAGATGCATGAGCATAGTCATAATCGAAAATCAAATTCTTTTAACAGGTAACCACACTAGAGTCAATGAGATCTGAAGTGTAACTTGGGTGTAAAATTGCGAGGCTGCGAGCATGGCCCTCCTCGCAAGAACGATTCTGGAACCATCAACTGTAGGGATTGTCCTGCTTCTTAGACAGTAATATCTGTCAGCTATTGTAAGACTTGATCAACCAAGTGGGGTTATTTGATTCTCCTGGCTTGAATCCAACAATTCTGATCTGGCTTTTTTATACAGTTTTAGCCTTGAAAATATTTATTTTTAATGTATTTTAGATCACTGTTTAGCCTATAGCTCATGTCTTAGAACTTTGTACTAAATGCTATGTGATGTATTTTAAATGTTTCTGTTTTACTTAAAGGTTTTTTGTCAAATAAAAGTTTGACTGACTGACTATTTTTACCTTTATCAAAATAGCGGGGGTCCTAGGTGGAGCCATCAGAGAGTTGTAACCCAATAGAATGTTCAACAACTATAGGGTCTTTATGTGGTCAATCCCACTAACTTATCCCCATTCCCCGTAGGTTTTGTAAACCAATATTATGTCAAGATGCCATGTATGACACATTTGTAGTATGAAAGAAGGTGTATGTGTATAAGCATGTGGAGAGTGATGAGATTTGAATGCTGGTTTGCTGTTCCTGCCTTATTTGAGTGATAATAAAGCTGGGTTTCACTCACATTTTGTCTACTTCTTCATTTCAGTCTGGTTTGGACTGACTCCAGTTCCTCTAGGTATGATTGGGACTTTTTGGGACCGTCTTAAAAGGCTCGGCGCTTTCTGCAGCGGCTACACAGCACTGGGGTCCCAGAACCTGGTTACTAGGCTTCTCGCCAGACAAAGAGCATTCCAGTTGCTCCGTACAGTTTCCCACTCGCCTCCTCTCTCGCACTCTTTTCTCCCTGCAGCGGCTCTATAGCAGTAGAGTTTGTGCTGTTGGAGTCTCTATCCAGAGCCTGTGGCTCAGGGACTTGCTTCCACCCTTCTTCCACCCTGCTTCCACCCTGCTTCCATTCCTCCAGCACTCTCTCCAGTCTGCTGACTGCAAAACGAAAAGGGACGTTGTCCCTGCGTCCCGTTTGGCATCCTCCTCTTCGCCCCAAGCCAGGCAGCTTCCAGGCTCTTGGCTCCTCCTGTGAAGATCTACCCTTTCTGGTAGTCCTTCCTGCCTTTTTATCAGTATGCTTGTCTTACTTGGTCCTTGTCTAGACTGGCGTGTTGGTTCTATGGTCCATTCAGTAGGGCTCTGCAGCTCTTCCTCATCTCAGTAGAGTTAACCATTCGTTGCTTGAACCTTTCCCTATTCTTTCTCATCTCAGTGGTAGCTACCTCGGTAGCTTTACAGAAACACAGGGGAAAGGATGGTATGGATAGAGAAAGTGGTGGTGGAGGAGAGGTGTGGGTGCTGTGTGTGTACAGCGTTCTCGATAAATAGTTGTCACTGGTCCCATAGGGGTTTCCCTCCCCACGAGATCCTCCTGCCGAGTACCACCCCCAAGAGTACTATTGGGTAGAAGTCCCACCTCCTCAGCCTCATTGGAAGGGGCTCCCCACATGGAAGCAGTGATGATACCCTGGGATACATCACACACCCTTGCCCTTATGATGGTGGCTCCACCATCAGGGTTTATTTATTTTGATATTTATAAAGCGCACCGAACCCAAGGGCATCTGGGTGCTGGTTTACATGTAAGTAGTGGTTACAAGAGGTTACAAATATACGTGGTACATACATGTTGTGCTGGTTTACATGTAAGTAGTGGTTACAAAAGGTTACAAGCATAGGTGGTATATACATGTTGCATAGATCAGAGTTTCGAGTGAAGAATTGTACTAGTTCAATTACTTTGGGGGAAAAGCCAGGTTTTGAGGCCCTTGCCGAAGGACCAACAGGAGGCATCTGATCTTAGAGCTAGAGATAGGGCATTCCAGTGTTTGGTAGCGATCACAGGGAAGCTGCTACCTCCAGCCTTCTGACACCTGTATCAGGGAATGGTTAATAGGTGCGAGTAGGCAGCCCGCGTAGGTCTGATTGGGCTTTGGATAATTTTCTGGATAAGTAGGTTGGGGCAGTGTTTGATAGACATTTGTGGGTCAGAGACAGCGTTTTGAACATGATGCTTTCTTGGACAGGGAGCCAGTGGATGTAGAGACGTGGTCTTTTTAAGGGATGTTTATTGCGGCTCTAACAGCATTATTCTGGATGACCTGTCTTTTTTTATATTGCGGGAGTTGGAACCTGCAAAGAGGGAGTTACAGTAGTCAATCCTGGATAGTATGAGAGCTCTAGCAAATGTGATGCAGCTATCAGTGGTCAGGAAGGGACTGCAGGCATTGATGAGTTTAGCAATGTGTGCTGCTGCCGACACAATAGCATTTACCTGTCTAGTTAGGGATAGCGCAGAGTCTAGGTATACTCCTAGGGCTTTTAACTCTTTAGCAACGGTGATGGTGTTCCCATCGGTAATAAAGGATTTGTAGGAGTAGTACAGTTTGTTTAACCGGGATTGTGTGCCAATAAGGAGCAGTTCCGTTTTCTCATCATTTAGGAAAAATCCATATCGTGCCATCCAGGCTTGAATGGTTTGGTATATTTCGCTCAGTGCGTTGGAGTCAGTGTCATAGTTGCCGGAGATAGGTAGGAGGATTTGGCTTGATCCGCATAGTTAGTGTAGGTGACAACCAGGTCATCTAAGAGGTCAAAGAGGGGCTAAGTGAAGACATTGTATAGAGTCAGTGAGACACACAAGCCTTGTGGCACTCCGCAAGTGACTGGGGTTGGGGGGGCTGCCGAAGAGGTGGAGAAGACTTTGTGCAGTTAGATAAGAATGATTCTATCCATGCTATGGCTTTGGTTGACAAATGGGCAGCTGAGGGGAGTTGTTGGCAGAGGATTATGGGATTGACCAAGTCAAAGGCCACTGAGAGGTCAAGTAAGAGGAGGATGGCCAGGTTGCCCTAGTCTTTGATTTCATCCATTTGGATTTTTTGGTCAAGGAGGGCGGATTCCATTCCGTATCCAGGGCGGAAGCCCGATTGGCGTAGCCCGAGGAGGTTGCGAGTTTCCAAGGTATTTTTGATTTTGCCGATAGGCTGCTCTGTCAAGTATTTTGAGGAGGAAAGGTACAGTCGTGATGGAACGGTAGTTAGTGAGACCGTTGGCGACTAATGATGGCTTCTTGAGGAGGGAGAGAACCCAACTTTCTTTTAGGTTCTCTGGCACATTGCCGGTTGAGAAGGAGTTGTTGATTAGCGCTGTAATGAATGGGGATAGCTCTTCTGCAGTCTTTCACAAAAGAAGCTGGACAAATGTCTCCTTGGAATCTGGATGGTTTCAGGCCTTTAATAAATTTGGTAGTCTCGTAATCGAGACCGGGGCGAATTCAAACCTGGGAGTGGAGATAGGCGGCGAGGGCCACTTGTCTAGAGCCTGGTCAGCTGATGAGGTTTTTTTTTGCTGAGATTTTGGTTCGGAGTAAGGAGATTTTGTCAAGGAGTGCGTTTTGGATGTTCGAGCACCAAGGGAGGTCTTTAATGCAGTTATCAGGTGAGGGAGCTGGTGTTTCGAGTTCCCATAAGAAAGCAAAAAGCTTTCTTGTCCCTGAATTTGCTTTTCTATTCTCTCATTGTATGCATCGCTTTTGGTTTGAAGAATGGCCTGTTTGTATTTTTTAGAAAGGGGAGTGAAGTGCTGTTTGTTTCCGTCTGAAGGTATTTCTTTCCAGGCAGTCTCAGATGCTCTTTATGTGGAGCATAAGGCTTTAAGATTGGCAGTGTACAACCAGTTCAGGTGCGCTATTGGTTTGGGTTTTCGGTTTACAGTTGCTCAAGGGTGCTACCTTGTTGATGGCTTCTAGGAGAGTATAGTTATAGAGCTCTAACATGGATGTAGGGTCAGTGTTTGCGTGTGAGGAGGCCGTTAGCTGGAGTGATGTCAATTCTTACGCTAAATACAAACAGTGTGTGGGCAGGACAAAGACTGATATGCGGGGATATTTCTTCTCTGTGAAAAGAACAGTGAGCTAAAGACTTGGTTGAGACTCTCCCAGGGGCCATCCACCCAAGAACAAGTCAATGGGCTGTGCTTGTGCTGGTAGAGAGTTTCCCAGACCCCCCTCTGTTTTGTATATCAAGTAACTTTGGGTTTCACCCCAAGTTACCAGGGGAATCCAGACGGGGACCCTTTGCTCACTGCTCTTAGAGAGGCACAGCTTCACCTCACTGATGATGCCCAACTAGGCTGAAACACGTGTATGGGGTTGCTGTGGCTCTCTTGTTCAGTGGAGAATTGCCTAGCATTTCGGTGCTGGACTGCCCCAGTCCCTGGACTGATATGCAGGGATATTTATTCTCTGTGAAAAGAACAGTGAGCAAAAGACTTGGTTGAGACTCTCCCAGGAGCCATCTACCCAAGAACAAGTCAATGGGTTGGTTTGTGCTGGTAGAGAGTTTCCCAGACCCCCCCTCTGTTTTAGAGTGTGGTATAGGGTTCACAGGAAAGAAAGAAGTGTTCACAATACGTCAGTATGCAGTAGTCGGGTCTCGCTTCCCCATGTTACAAGGCAGGACTCCGGAGCACAGCACACGCTCGAGCATTCCCAGCACGAGACTACAGTTCTGCTCTCAGCTATCAGGACCTTCAGTGGTCTCCTTTCTACAAAATGTCTCTTACCTCTGAGGATCTCATGTGTTCCAAAATAATAAACAAAAGTTCCTTTCTGCTTCCACGTTGGGTGATGCCTTTTCACCCCTGGATCCCCCTATTACGGGCTCACATCTACAAAAAGTTCTCAGTGATATCAAGACCTTCGGTGGTTGGTTCTCTTACTTCTGATGGTCTGATAGATTCAAATTAAAAGTTCCTTTTGGATTTGCACCTGAGGTGATGATTCTTTACCTCTGGGTCCCCCTCTTCTGGGCTCAGACCCGCCTCAAATATATCAGCCAAATATATCAGCCTCCCTCCCGTCGTATTCACTCTGGCTTGTATTTCAAAGACGTTTTCTTGCTTGCCTTCACGTGTTGTTGGGGTGATGGCTTCTCAACCCTGGATCCCCCTCTTCGGGGCTCAGACCATTTCTTAAATGTTTGCCTCCCTCCGTCGGGTTCACTACGGCTTTTCACAAATCAATTTCTCCTGTTACATTCAGGATTATTAATGTCTTTTTAAACCATGATTCACAAATCCCAATGTCTTTTAACTTAATGTCTTTTTAAACAGTTCACTGTGGACATCTCCCTGCCAGGTTCACCTTTGTCAACACTAGGGGTGTCACGGTATTAGTTTTATGACGGTACAATAACCTTCTTGCCAAATGACGGTATATCATGGTTATCGCGGTATAGCAGGTGGAGTAAACTAATCTTAACAAATATTTTCTAAAAGGTCATAAATTGTCAGGTTTATCATCACAAACAAAACCAGGCAAACAGGGCCAGAATTGGGCTTTTCAACATACTTTCCACTGAAATGCCACCCCTTGCTTCCACCAAACACAAACACGTGTGGAAAGGGGGGGGGCTGCTGCAACTGGCAAAGCAAACTGAATAGCTTTTCTTAAGTGGTCCTTTAGGCTTGTAGCTCCCCCCACTGGCTACTGGTGAAGATGAACATGTTGCCATCTTGATAATCTGCATGCCACAGATCAATGGAGTCTGATGGTAGTATACGCCTGTGCGCATACACACACACACACACACACACACACACACACACACACACACACACACACACACACACACACAAACTCTCTCTTTATGTTACAGCCTTTAGTTTACTTCCGGGCCAAAAGGTGTTCAGTAATCACAGACATGTTACCCTTTGGTATGGCAGCCGGGAATACCCACAGAGATGATTACATTTCGCAGTGTGACTTATTATATGTAAATTCAATGAAAGAACCAGGCAAATCCCCCATTGTCATATGTTTAGAAAACATTATCCATTATAAATATATAAACCCCAAAGCCACCAACCCAAAGTCCCGGGAGGATAGCTCTGCGGCAACGTGCGTGCCTTGGAAGCAAGACGACACGAAGCAACACAGGTTCGATCCCTGGGTCCGCGCTTAGAAACCTCTGGGTGCTTAAGTGCGTTATAAATACGCAACGAAGACAAAAACAATTACGCAACTAAATAAACAAAACCAATTTCTTTAACAGCGCCTCGATGCCCGCAGGCTGTGTGAGCGCTTTAAAAAAAATGTACATAAAAAAAAAAACCCTCTTCCTTCTTGGCACTGTATTTATTCTTCCTATTGCTAACATATTGCTTTTGTGTCAGGAACGTGTGGTTTATGGAATGGCATTAAAAACTGCTCAAACTGAAACTACTTAGCAGACGGCACATCCAACAGTGCAAGACCAAGACTGTGCAGAACTTGCTTACTGCAGCCTTTCCAAATCAGATTGAAAAGCCCACTTAACGGTATGAACGGTATACCGGTATAAACAATGTGACTGTTATTATTGTTCAATTAAGTGGTTCACGGTATCTTTAACGGTATACCGTAATACCGTTACATCCCTAGTCAACACACTGTACCTCAGGACTTTAGACATCGCCTATTTTCACTGGCGTCCCTCCGTCGGGTTTACTCTTCGCAAATTTTGCTAATCACACATTTTGTTCTACTTTCTTACGATGCGGGATTCACGTCCCTTGACTTTACAATCTTTTGCCGGTCAAAACTTTAAACTGTACAGAGGATTTTACTAGACCCCTGTATGACCACTTTGACCCCTTTCTAGTAACTTCAGTTTCAACACTAGGGTATTTGTCTAGAGTTTCTCCAGTGAGCACCCATGTGGTGCCGGACTCCTCTGCAGCTGGTTTTTCCCTCTCGTACCCCTGTATGACCACTTTGACCCCTTTCTAGTAACTTCAGTTTCAACACTAGGGTATTTGTCTAGAGTTTCTCCAGTTAGCACCCATGTGGTGCCGGACTCCTCTGCAGCTGGTTTTTCCCTCTCGTATTAACAGTTCTTTGTACTTTTCTTCAGATTAGCCATTTGCTTCTTTTGGTCAGACACAGTTCGGTTTCTTATCGGCTTTTCCCTCGACTCACCGGCTGTGATGAACCGCTTGGCTTTTCTTGTCTCAGGAGCCAATACCGGTACCACGGTGGCAAGCGTCTCCCCTTGGCTTGGTTATCAGTGGAGGAGGGTGTAGGGGAGGGGTGGTCCAAGGGACCCCCCCCTGGCCTGCGTCTCCACCCCAGGTGAGGGCCATGGCTCATCGGGCGTCCCCTCCTTACCACCAGGGCCCAGGTGGTGGATGGCTCACCTACTGAAGACATTGCCCGCACGTATTAAATTTAGCTAGGCCTCAGAAACCATTTTTTGTCTGCTAAAGATGGTGTGAGCTCAGCGCGCTGTAGCGCGGCCCCCACCTTCAGAAAGTTTCAGTCCTCCCTGTCTCCGCAGCACCATGGTAGATCCGCTGCAAGCCCGTTCCCACGAACAAGACGGGCATGATCTAGCGTAATACATTAACATTGTAACAGTTCACCTTCCGCAGTGTATCACTGCTCCCACAATGACCCGGTCAGCAAGGCCTGGGCGATGGGAAGATCTGTAGAATGGTCATCTGCTGAAGGCAGACAGGTACCCAAATATGAATGTAAGAAACCACTTTTAACACATGAATCCTCGCCATACAACCACTCTTACTAAAGAAACCTGTGAAATTGTGTAATTATCGTACATGACACCAGCCGTGAAGGACCCACACCCCTGCAGTGGTGTGCAAATGATAAAAGCATTTCCGGGGGATTATTCTTCATAAGTATCATCGAAAGCCCCACGCCCCGCGGTCCCGCGCCACAACTGAACTGATGCTGCTAGGGTACACAAGAAAACGAATGTAACCATACCACGGGCACATGTGAAGAGTGTGCGAGAATGCACTCGTCACACGTGTATGTCTAAGCCCCTCACGTGCCACCTCCGCCACGTACAGTGGCGAGTTACTTTCTATGTACTCCACCAACCCTAATACTACCTCACTTACTGCAAATGTATATGCATATAACTAAATACTGTAGTTGTTAAAACATAGTGTATGAATAAGGTGCTCAGACTGGGTATAATCGAGACACATCCAGTAAAGTTTAAATGCATGTTTCAAAATGATTTGAATAAGTATTATAGAGTGTTCAAATGTTTGTGATGTTTTTACCTAAAATCGGCAACACACGAGGGAGATACCTTTGTGAAATGCATGCAAGGCCATTCCCCCTCCCACCCTGAGAAGGCTGCCAAGACATGAGAGCAGAGGCCCGCGCTGCGCTACTCCGCCTCCACCAACCAGACTGGAGCCGCTTCAAAGATTTGTAGCCCCCTCTGCAGCACCCAAGGCCACGGCCCGCCACCTGCACTATTTACAGCACAGCAGTAAACCTCTGCCTGAACACACTTCTAAAGGCGCCCCCTCGTAAACCCCATAACCCACCGGATCATCTTAGACCTATGGCCCTGTGCAATCAGGACACCCAACACTTTGACAACACACAGCGGCACATCCATAACAACTTCTAACAAGACAGAAAGACCTGTACCGCCCGTCCCAGGCCCTGAAGCTTAGCACCTCGACCTATGGCCCCGGTCAACAGGACTCTGGTAACCATGTCCTGACGTATTACCGCCAGACCCCTCACAAGGTACATTCCTCCTGTGTTGCATTAACCTGTAGAATAACCTATTGGAAGATTTACTAAAGAAGATAATATTTAAATGACTGAATGACTGTGGTGTGCATGGCCTAGGGCAAATAAGTCAGGAAAAGACATTCATCTCTGACACTGGCCGCAATGGCACAACAACACCGCCCGGATGAACTCAGCCAACCTGCCAGGCCCAGCCCAACCCACGAGGATGACCAGTGACGTCTTCCAGCCAAAGCCAACCGCATCACAGCAGCACCTATAGTTAGTCATCGCCACCGAATCCCATCGAACTTGTGCCCCCTAGTGTGTAGGCTCATATGACGTTTTTTGTAAATATATACGCCTGTCTTTGCTATTGTCAGACAGAGCGCTCTCGGAGTTTGCAGAGTTCTTTGCATGCCATATTCTCATTGATAAACTCCCACTTAAGCTCACCCGCACTCTGTCTTGGCCTTATTCCCGAGTTGGGAGAGTCCTTCATTGTCTCTCATTGTGTGGAGGATCGTGCTGGCTGGGGACGCTTGCCTTCAGTGGTGACCCCGAAAGCGTGATTATTATTATTATTATTATTATTTCCCGACCTAACATTACCGTCCCCTTTTGGCACGAGAATCTCCGGTCGAAAAGGGATACGCACGGTGAGCCGGCTCCGGGAGGCTGCCCGCCAACGGTGACCGGTACACTAAGAAGTGCGCACTCAAAAGAGAGAGGGTACGGGATCCCGGTTGAAAAATCCCCTTTGAGTACCGCTCGCCGGAGCCGGGGCTGACTGTTGAGCTGACGGCGACACTGTCTGGACGGACCCAGTTTCGGAGACTATCGGTTCAAGACGGGCACGTGAGTACTGAGTGCGAGCGATTGTAAAGGGAGTGGGGGAAGAAGTGTAGGACAGGGAACGAAGAGGGGGTACGCAGATCTACTGAGGATCATCCTAAAATTTTCCTTGCTTTTTCTTTGCATATGGCCATTAGGATTAAGAGGTGAATAAGAGATAAAAGTGACGGGAACCTAGCTCCGAAAGGGGGTGGAAGGCGGCGCCGCATAGTGCTATCTTGACTAGTACTGGGAATATATGAAGAAGCGGATTATAAGATAAAAGTGCTCAGCAAAAGGGGGCACTGCGAATATATTAGTGACCGCTATTACTTCTTTCTTTTCTTTTCTTTAGGGTTAGGGGGAAAATAAAAAGTGAGATTAACACAAACTTAAGGAGAAAGTAAAAGTCCAACTAGAAGAGGGAAGAGCAGACCTATATATATATATATGCGCATCCATAGATCCAAGTAAGACGGACAGGGACAGCCGGCTAGGGAGGAAAGGGAGGACGGCGTGAATTGTGAATAGAGTGTTACCAAGAGGTGTGTGCACCTCTCATGTGTCAGACGACAAGTTGATGTTGTGAATGTGTAAAACGGCTATGAATGTTAGTAGTTAAATGGTCATGGTAAGTGTGACCGGATAGAACTTTTGAAGACAAAAATGACACGGTGAAGTGAGTGGGTACCTTTTTTTTTGATTTCCGGGTTGATATTGTCAAAATAAATGATGGTTTGCTCTTGTATGTGCCCCCCAAAGAGAATAGAATAGAAACTGTGTACAGCCAGTTTTGTATTGCGCAGACAAGGGGGAGAGCACAGAGGAGCCCGTTATTGATTGTGAAGCAGAAAACAAAAAATAATATTGATAATACACCTACATTGTAGTTGCAGACACACAGACACACACAAGTACTAGGAGGGCACAGGGATGGGGGCCGAAACACCCTTATCACATATTTGTAAGAATCTACCAGGGTACGCGGAGCGGATTAAGAAATATCACGACCAATGGATAACCGAGTTGAAGGGAGAGGGGTTACCCCAGATATGGCCCGAGGGAGGGTCATTTGATAAGTGTTCTGGATATGGTGGCCACATGCATTTTTTTGAAGTACAAGGGGAAGCAGTTGCAAAATAGGAGAGAAGTATTAGATCTCTGGAGGTTATTTGAAGAGATACCAGCGCCTAAAACACCAGCATTAAATCCTGATCTCCCGTCCACCACAGACAACCCACTAATGATACAGAAAGATGTTAAAGAATTGTCAAGTGTAGCGCCACCAGTAGAGGTAATAAGTTTGTACCCGATATTAAACAAGCCTGTGCCCGCAGAAGGATACAGTGACCCCACATATGTGCCTCCCCCGACAACTACTACACCCCGCCGGCCCACGGCACCCCCGCCATATGAAAGTCCAAGGAAGCGAGCCCAGGTAAGTACACAGAGAGTGGACATAGAGAAACTCACAGATGATTTACAATCAAGACTCTCAATAGCAAAAGATGAGCTCTCGAGGATAAAAGACATGTGCGAGCAAACAGCACTTAATGCGGCTCGATCAGGGCGCACGTCTAGAGCGCCAGGTGAGAATAGAAAACCTGAAGAGGGGTGGAAAAAAGGTGAGATACTGTTCAGAATTGAAGAAGAACCGACACAAATAATCGAAATAGGGACACGAGAGGGAGATATCGACAATGAAGAAAGGCCAATGGGGGATAGAGAGGAATTAATATGTGATATAAGGGACGAGTTAGAAGAAAGCGACAGGTTGAGCATGGCAATGGGAGGGGGAAGCGAAGGGGGGGATGGTACATGTTCAATGAGAACCCTGGATGATGAGTGGACGGGGCGATTAAGGAACAGAGTGGGGAAAATGGCATCACTGGGGACCTCAGCAGCCAAAACGGGTCCGGATGCAACGGCAAAAGGAAGACTACAGCTCCCGTTGATACACAGGGAAGGAGGGAGGCCTAACTATATCCCATGGGCAAAGATGGATAAAGCCAATTTATTAAAGCTATTGCCCCCGTTATCAGGAGGGGCAAGTAAGTGGATATACGCCTTTGAGAAACACACTGCTGGGGTACTCCTAGTAATAGGAGATGTGAAGAGCTTGCTTGTATCAGCAGTGGGGGATCAGGCTGAGAGAGTATGGGTCAAGGCCGGTTTCCCGGGAGTAACATTAGACTGCGACCGCCATGATGGGGCCTCCTTTAACACAGTGCGTGCAAGGGTGTGCGATGCCTTGCGAGAAACGTTTCCAGATACGCCAGACTTACAGTCAGTAATGCAGTGTACAATGAATGACGGGGAGGAGGCTATGGATTACATTTTCCGGGTCCAAGAGATGTGGAGAGCAGAAACGGGCACGCCCTGGTATCAATCGACATCTTTATTTTACTTCATTATAAAAAGAGGGCTCCCCAAAGAAATGCAAAAGGCGCTCGACAAAATAGCAGGTATTGAAGCAAAGGGATGGCCTGAGATTCAGAGCATAATAGTACACCATTGTAAGCGAATAAAAGAGAGGGAGAAGGAGGTGGCGCAGAAAAGATTGGCAGACGAGGCAAAGTTAGTACAGACAAAGTTGGTGAAGGTTGCAGCAGCAGTAGCCGCGCTCCCACACAGCAGGGAGGGAGACGACGAGGAGGAGGGGCTGATAGCAATACAAGGAAGGGTGGCAACTAATTGGGTTGGAGCAGGACAGCGGCAGTGGAGTGAACAGGAGCAAGGCGGAGGTCCGCAGTGGCAAGAGTGGACCCCTCGAGGGGGACGAGGTGGGTACAGGGGCAGAAGAGGAGGTGGACAAGGGTATGGGGGAATGGGAGCAAATGGATGGCAGGGCCCTAGAGGCGCACAAGGGAGTTGCTGGAACTGCGGACGGTGGGGGCATTACTCTAGGGAGTGCAGAGCTAGACCCAACAGTGGGTTCCAAGAGGTAGAACAGTATGGCCACCCTCACCCGGGGAGCCCATATGGTCTTCCAATGGGACAACAACAGCTGAGAAACCCAGGCCGAGGTGATGCTGAGCAGCAACAGGGGCACCAGTATAGAACACAGAACCACCCCCAAAACAATGACAATATGCAGTATGCGCCAGGCAACCCCTTCGCGACAACAGCAAACGGGGCCCCCGTGCCAGCACCTTGCAACGACATGTCAGTGGTGTCAGGAAGTGTCTTTAATCAGGGGGGTGCAATGAGACACCCCACATAGGACAGCCCACAGAGAACACTTGCGTGTCCAGTTCTGTCTACAACCTACAATGCAGCAGAGGAACCCTTGGTAGGGGCGCAGATAGGTGACAAGCAGTTCATATTCATGGTTGATTCGGGAGCGGAAAAATCATGTATCAGAGAGGGCCGTTTCCCGTTATCTAACCGGAAGTTAGAGACGCAGGGGTTCTCTGGGGCTGTAATTGAAGTTCCTTACACAGAAGCATTGGATGTAACAGTGGGGGGTAAAACTGTAAAGGCACCCTTACTGTATTATGAACACTCACCAATAAATTTATTAGGGAGGGATCTCCTGAGTAAACTTAACATGACCATATCATTTACCGAGAGAGGAATAGTGTGTTCTACACCCGGGATATGCCCCTTGCGTGCGATGTTGGCAGTGCAAGCTTACACAACCACACAGGAGGTACGAGGGCTGCCGGAAAATGAGGAAATGTTTATTGAAGGGCTAAAAACTTTGGCCCACATAATTCCAGAACTAAGAAGAATGGACTGGAGGATCCCAGCGGAGTTCCTCTTCCGCCCCATAGTGTGTCCCGACACAGCACCAGGATCAGTGGTATCATTAGACTTGCATGCTGTACAGGTGTCAGCGAAAAGGATCGCTGCAATTGGAATGGATAGGGAGGGATGCGAGTGGCGTGCAGTGCTGTGTACAAATGCCAACATCGCCCTACGAGAGATAACAGATGAGGATCTCTTTTCAGACACAGAAGGGGATGGTGAGATAGTAATGGAAATAGCGATGCCCTGTGACATTCTGATTCAAGCCAGGGAAACACCCGTCCAATTGATGGCAGTGGTGGGAGCACCACCGTCGTTTTTTGACGACGACATGAGGCTCGTACCAAATAATTTGTGGACAGCAGGCCCCCATGATGTCGGGCTGTTGCACGGAGTACAACCTGTGGTAATAAAACTAAAGCAAGGAGCAATTTTACCCCGAGTTAAACAGTATCCATTGTCCCGCGAAGCTGAAGAAGGGATAAAAGAGACAATAAATGCATTACTAGCACAAGGGATAATAGTGCCTTCAAACTCCCCATGTAACACATGCATCTATCCAATCCAAAAGGCGAAAGGAGGGTCTTGGAGGATGATACAGGACTTACGCCCCCTAAATGACGTAATTCAGAAGGAGTTCCCTCTAGTCCCGAACCCTGCATCAATACTATGCAGCATCCCGAAAGTGGCATCACATTTCACAGTAGTAGACTTGAAAAACGCGTTTTTCTCAATACCCCTGGCTGAAGAGAGTAGATACCTTACAGCATTCACACTGGGGGGTAAGAGATATGAACACTGCAGACTACCACAGGGATACTGTGAGAGCCCGAGCATATTCAACCGCATATTGCATGAAGACTTGGGAAACCTATCAGTTGAGAGTACGATTATTCAGTATGTAGACGATTTATTATTATGTGCACAAGACGAAGCAACATGTAGAAAAGATTCAACAACGCTCCTGACGTTACTGGCCAACAAGGGGTACAAGGTAGACAGGGAGAAGCTACAGTACTGCCTGACTGAGGTCTTATACCTGGGACAGCTCATATCAAAAGATGGAAAAAGAATAAATCCCGACAGGGTAGAAGCAATAAGATCAGTAGGAGAACCCGCAACAGTGAAAGACATGCAGAAATTCTTGGGGATGTGCAATTATTGCCGCGCATGGATATTAGACTATGCAGCATACACGAGACCCCTCCTACAAGCACTCAAGGAAGCACAACAGGAGAACAAAAAAATAGAATGGTCAGAAGAGATGAGTACATCATTTCAATCATTAAAAGAGCTAATTTCAAGCGCTCCAGTGCTAGCAAACCCTGATTATGGACGCAAATTTTACCTATTCTCACACTGCAAGGGAACACTCATGACAGCTGTACTGACACAAAAGACATCCTTAGGACACAAGCCATTGGCTTACTATAGTGGTACTTTGGATGCCGTGATGCAAGGTCATTTCGCGTGCGAGCAATCACTCGCTGCAGCCGCGCTCGCGATTGAGAAAAGTGCCACAATAGTAATGGGTTGCCCTGTGACATTGTTTGTGGAACATTCATTATTTGCAATACTTGAGAGGACAAAAAGCACACTGACAACACAGCGGGCGACAGCCTACGAGATTATATTGTCTAGCGCCAACATCCATGTGGTAAGATGCAAGACAGTGAACCCCGCCACATTCATTACAGAAGCATGCACACTAGAGGACATGCAGGACCACGATTGCGCGACCTACACAGGAGAAAGAGGGGAGGACACAGTGGTGTGTGAGAATGCTCTGAGTGAGGGGGAAGTGTACTTCGTGGATGGGTCTGCATCTATTGACGTGGACACGGGAGAAAAACATGTCGGCATGGCAGTAGTGAGGCTAGAAGACGGTGAGTATGAAACACTAGTGCAGTACCGCCTCCCATCACACTACTCCGCACAAGCAGCAGAACTAATTGCGCTCATAGAAGCGCTACATGCAGCAAAAGGTTGCGCAGTGACAATATATACAGACTCAGCTTACATGACAACGACAGTACATGGAGGACTAGCAAGATGGGGGCGTAGGGGGTTTCGACGGGCAGACGGAACACCAGTACAGCATGCAGAGTTGTTGAAAGAGTTAATTGAGGCCCTACAAAACCCTACTGCACTAGCAATAGTAAAGTGCCAAGCACATACATCAAACACAGACGTTGTGTCTTTGGGGAACGCGGCAGCGGACGCTGCCGCCAAGGAGGCTTCCTGTTTTCAGAAATATGACGCAGGTGAATACATGCTGTGGCATAAGACAACCGAAGAGCCCCCAGAAGGGTACAACATGATGCCCATATCACAAATACTAGAATTGCAGGAAGGCGCTAGCGCAGACGAAAAATTGATGTGGACTAAACGAGGGTGCAGCAGGTCGGGAACAGACTTGCTATGGCGGCAAAATAACTCAGGGAAAGTGGTGATGCCCATCCAGTTACTAGAAATTGCGTTTCAACAACTACACTTCCCCGCACATAATACCAAACAGCACATTGCAGCAGAAATACAGGAAGAATGGTTCGTGCCCTGTCTCCAGGAGCACGTATCTCGATTAGCAATGGAATGCACAACATGTCAGATCTACAATTCAGGAATGACACTACGCACACTCCGGGGAACAATTCCTAAACCCACTGGCCCATTCAGAGAACTGCACATTGATTACGCAGACATGGGGGAAAGGTGTAACGGCGCACGGTACATGATCGTGGTTGTGTGCCCATTCTCAAGGTGGGTGGAAGCTGGACCATGTGCGCGACCTGATGCTAAAAGCGCCGCCAAGTTCCTAGTAAGGGAAGTGTTCCCGCGCTGGGGAATTTGTGACGTGATTCGCTCCGACAACAGCACTCATTTTGTGAATGAACTTTTCAAGGAAGTCACTACATTATTGGGAATAAAACATAAATTGTGTTCGATTTATCACCCTCAAAGCAATGGCGTAGTGGAAAAGATGAACGGACTGTTAAAGGGCAGGTTATCAAAACTATGCTTTTCATTGAAGAAAAATTGGATATACTGTCTGCCCCTTGCGCTATTTGAACTGAGAAATCAGCCAAGCAAAGATCACCATTTGTCCCCGCACGAAATCGTGACTGGAAGACGAATGCACACAGCACACTCCCCACTACGCGAACACTCAGATGCACACAGGAGCGCCGCGATATTGGGAGAAGAATTCACGGACTATTTGAAAAAATTAACAAGGGCAGCGCACGTAATATCAAAGCAGCTCTCCCCACCCTTCACTAGAGAGGAGGGAAACATAACAGGGTCTGTCACAGAGCCTGAGCAGCAGCTACAGCCAATGCCGGGCGAACTAATTTATGTCAGGAGCTTTGTGCGTCGATGGAATGCACCACGGTTCCACGGCCCATATGAGGTAGTGTTCTGCACGCCCACAGCTGTAAAAGTGAAGGGCTTGAGGTACTGGATACACTTGACAGATGTGCGAAGAGCTTATAATAATGTGCAAGAGGAGGCAGATGAGGAGGCACAGACAACAGCAACTGATTGAGCTGAACAGAATGTCTGAATGTTAGCTTGTGTTTGTGCGTCAGCTATGCACGTGAATGGGAAAGTGACTGATGAAGTATTGCCGCATTCTCTTCTTATACACCACTGGAGAAAAGAGAAAAAAAAAAAGGTTTTTTGTTTGTTTGGGCTTATATGTAATTAATGAAGTGATCGAATTATGACATGTTTACACCCTTGTCTGTGAATACCCTTCCCCGCAACCCTACCCGCTCCCATTCCCCGTCAATATATATATTGGCACTCATGGTGCCAACAGAACGTTTACATGCATGCACTTAATGCACTTTTATATCTCAAACAGGAACTGCCATGGCATCTAACAGGCAGCCTGCAACGGATAGAATTAGTAGAATGAGAGAATTATTAAATGAGAGATGTCAATATTCGTATGAGTGCGGATTCTCTGTATGCATTACGATATTTTTTATGCTAATGTTTGGTCTGATTACATATTGGTTTATAGCGTTCATCTCTTTCGAGATGAACGAGGGGGGAGGGATTAACAGCACTGGGACTAACAGCACCACTAGGACCAATGTAACTGCAAGTGTCACTGTAAGGGAAGGTGATTTTCTGGTTTGGGACGGAGCTAAACTTGTATGGGGATTTCGCACCACACCATCCAATGTTGTCATATCAGAAAAGAAAGAGCCACAGGATGGAACGCAAAACAACACAGTATCTCCACCAGTGATGTATAGGTATAATGCTCGCAGTTTAAATGACCGAAGCCCGTCTGCCATATCATGGTTGTATAACACCCCCACCACCCTAAAAAATGACCTGCAAGATAACGTCAGGGACGAAAAAGAAAAGCTGCTAGCAATACACAAAATATTATATGATGCATGGGCCACGGGGGGCGGGAATGGGAAAGGGGGGTCTATTCTATCCCTCGCCCAGGGAGTTGGGAAGTATATGAGGAACAAGAACAACAGACGGAGGAGGGAAGCAGGGAGGAGAAAGTATGATGAGTACTATGGGCTAGGTTTAGATAAGATGGAAGACCCACGACACCCCCACCAAACAAATAAATGGTATGCGGATAGGGGTGCCACAGCTAAACAAACAACAAATGAGAGCTGCTATGTCTGCTCCCTCATTCCTCACGCTTCAGGTACACCCAAAGTATTGCTACCCAAAGAGTTGCCAATTATAGATGCCCAATGTCTCCTTCATCTCACGTTATGCAGGATTAAGAACACCTTCCAGGCACACGAAGTTACTTTTCAAATGCTGCAGAACAAGAAAACATGCTATCCAAAGACGGCAGGGGTGATATGTTTGAAAGAACCGTTTTTTGCAATACAAGGGACACTTTTTTCTGATAACAAGTGGAAGGATGAAGAAGTAATGTGCAAGGCGGAAGCACTGAGAGGTGTGGCACCAGAGAAATTGCAGTGGATAGAAGAAACATGCACACCAGTATGGAAAGAACACATTTCAAAACTAACTTGGGTAACCGCCATTGAAAAACCCTTCAAACTACAGAGCAAAATAGACTACGAACTATGTTTTAAAGGAGAGGGGAAGACCTCCATGGGAACAAACAAGAGCTGTAACAAGACCCTCACCATCCCAGATCTGAGAAAAGGGACAGCGGCCCTTATGGACACGTACTGGGTATGCGGCAACCAGGCATACCTACACCTCCCCCCGTCATGGAGTGGCAGCTGCTCAATGGCCACTCTACACTCAGCCCTAATGGTAATACCGGAGAGCCACATCGACGGGAGCAAAAAGACACAGGAACGCCCTCAACAGAGTGCAGCCCAGCCAACTGCGGAGTCGCAAATGTACGTCCTATCTTCCGGAAGCAAGGGAGAAGTGCTTACCCGTAACAGACGTGCATCAAACTACATATCAAAGGAATCATCAGAACTATTGGCCCAGATCCCAGATAAATATCGATTATTCAGCTCAGCAGAAACATTCTTTGCCTCACTGGTCTCAAGTGTCCAAGCAAGAGCAAATGCAAAATGGCTCCAGATAACACGCTGGGAACTGATTCAACTGGCGAACGACACTGAAGAAGGGTTCAACGTAATCAAAGTGGAACTAAGGGCTTTACGACTGATGACTATGCAAAACAGGTATGTCCTGGACCTGTTGACAGCAATGGATGGAGGTGTTTGCCGAAAAATAGGAAGTGCCTGCTGCACTTTCGTACCTTCTGGAGACGCAGAAAATGGCTCCCTGTCACATGTGATCGAGGCAGTCCACAACCTAGGAGAAAAAATGAAAATGGAAGGTGGAGCAGAAGACAGTACATGGTTCGATAACTTCTTCTCCTGGGTCCCCTCATGGCTTGGAACAACTGTGAAATTTTTGATGCCAGCTGTGGTGTTCCTCCTTTTAATTTTTTGCCTGTGCCAGGTGGGCCTTCGATGTTGTGCTAACGCAGTACCTAATGGTGCAATGATGATGGTGACAATGGGCAACACTCGTGGGACAATACAAAACAGGCAGGAAGTGCAGGTGCAAACAGGAGCAGATGACACACCAAGATATCAGCTAGTGCCTATCTATCACGACAAAGATATCATAGATAAAGCGTGGCACACCACTATTAGAGAGCCCCGTGTATTAGAATGGTACCAGGAGGTGTGGGTGGATTTGGCGGGAGATGGCGGATGTATCTACCTGACTTGCACCCCAGATGAGTATGCCAGAAGAGGGGAAAGCTTACGAGGGGTGTGCAGAGCATGGATGCCCATAAAAGGCACACCTGCATGGGATGAGGCAGTGATGGACGAAGAAGAATGTAGGAGGTTGGAGGACTTAAAGTATTCGTTACTTAAGTAACGAAAGGGGGGAAATGTAGGGGAGGGGTGGTCCAAGGGACCCCCCCCTGGCCTGCGTCTCCACCCCAGGTGAGGGCCATGGCTCATCGGGCGTCCCCTCCTTACCACCAGGGCCCAGGTGGTGGATGGCTCACCTGCTGAAGACATTGCCCGCACATATTAAATTTAGCTAGGCCTCAGAAACCATTTTTTGTCTGCTAAAGATGGTGTGAGCTCAGCGCGCTGTAGCGCGGCCCCCACCTTCAGAAAGTTTCAGTCCTCCCTGGGCGATGGGAAGATCTGTAGAATGGTCATCTGCTGAAGGCAGACAGGTACCCAAATATGAATGTAAGAAACCACTTTTAACACATGAATCCTCGCCATACAACCACTCTTACTAAAGAAACCTGTGAAATTGTGTAATTATCGTACATGACACCAGCCGTGAAGGACCCACACCCCTGCAGTGGTGTGCAAATGATAAAAGCATTTCCGGGGGATTATTCTTCATAAGTATCATCGAAAGCCCCACGCCCCGCGGTCCCGCGCCACAACTGAACTGATGCTGCTAGGGTACACAAGAAAACGAATGTAACCATACCACGGGCACATGTGAAGAGTGTGCGAGAATGCACTCGTCACACGTGTATGTCTAAGCCCCTCACGTGCCACCTCTGCCACGTACAGTGGCGAGTTACTTTCTATGTACTCCACCAACCCTAATACTACCTCACTTACTGCAAATGTATATGCATATAACTAAATACTGTAGTTGTTAAAACATAGTGTATGAATAAGGTGCTCAGACTGGGTATAATCGAGACACATCCAGCAAAGTTTAAATGCATGTTTCAAAATGATTTGAATAAGTATTATAGAGTGTTCAAATGTTTGTGATGTTTTTACCTAAAATCGGCAACACACGAGGGAGATACCTTTGTGAAATGCATGCAAGGCCATTCCCCCTCCCACCCTGCGAAGGCTGCCAAGACATGAGAGCAGAGGCCCGCGCTGCGCTACTCCGCCTCCCCCAACCAGACTGGAGCCGCTTCAAAGATTTGTAGCCCCCTCTGCAGCACCCAAGGCCACGGCCCGCCACCTGCACAGCAGTAAACCTCTGCCTGAACACACACTTCTAAACGCGCCCCCTCGTAAACCCCATAACCCACCGGATCATCTTAGACCTATGGCCCTGTGCAATCAGGACACCCAACACTTTGACAACACACAGCGGCACATCCATAACAACTTCTAACAAGACAGAAAGACCTGTACCGCCCGTCCCAGGCCCTGAAGCTTAGCACCTCGACCTATGGCCCCGGTCAACAGGACTCTGGTAACCATGTCCTGACGTATTACCGCCAGACCCCTCACAAGGTACATTCCTCCTGTGTTGCATTAACCTGTAGAATAACCTATTGGAAGATTTACTAAAGAAGATAATATTGAAATGACTGAATGACTGCGGTGTGCATGGCCTAGGGCAAATAAGTCAGGAAAAGACATTCATCTCTGACACTGGCCGCAATGGCACAACAACACCGCCCGGATGAACTCAGCCAACCTGCCAGGCCCAGCCCAACCCACAGGATGACCAGTGACGTCTTCCAGCCAAAGCCAACCGCATCACAGCAGCACCTATAGTTAGTCATCGCCACCCAATCCCATCGAACTTGTGCCCCCTATAGTGTGTAGGCTCTTATGACGTTTTTTGTAAATATATACGCCTGTCTTTGCTATTGTCAGACAGAGCGCTCTCGGAGTTTGCAGAGTTCTTTGCATGCCATATTCTCATTGATAAACTCCCACTTAAGCTCACCCGCACTCTGTCTTGGCCTTATTCCCGAGTTGGGAGAGTCCTTCATTGTCTCTCATTGTGGGGAGGATCGTGCTGGCTGGGGACGCTTGCCTTCAAGGGTCTCGTGTACCATTTACATCTGCTGCAACACACACTGGCTATTGTTCAGTCTTATGTTTTCTTTGGTGGAGGTTTCACGGGCCTGGCTTGGAAAGGACAAGGTTGCTCCTTGTCACCCTCTCAGTTTGCGCCGTCTTTCTCCTTCTCTTGAACTGCTGTGCTGAGTTAGCTCTCTCATCTTGCGGTCTGTCTTGCTCGTACTGTGCTATCATGCTCCGCCTTTTATCCCTGTGGGGAAGGGAAAGGGGCATCAGGTGTGTGTGTGTGATTCTGGCCAATTGCCTGACCCTTGTGTTTGAACAGGTCAGGTAAATGCCTCTGGTTTTATTCCGTTGTCTTTCGTGGTGTACGAAAGTGTTCGTGTGGAAAAAGGAGGGGGCTGTGTTTCTGAATATCCTATGTGGTAGGATAGGGAAAAGGTGTTACAAGAAGGAGGACTTCCGTGTCTCACCCGTCGATGTCACACTTCCACTCCATGAGGACCCCCCATCCAGGTGATCCTCCCTCCCTGGCCCACCCCTAGGAACTGGATCCAATAGCGATGGCCGTGTCCTGGCCATCTGGATGACAGACCGCCGGGAACTAGTCAGGGAGACACCTTCAGGTTTCTCACAGAAGCCAGTGCTGGATGGATCGAGCCAACCGATTGTGCTATCTCTTTAATAGTGAATGTGCTAACATTATGGTCTGACCAAGGACAAGGGGCGTTAGCAAGTATGTTGGCGTTACATTTGAGATCTGCTAGCCAATCTAGTGTGTGGCCTTTGTCATGTGTAGGGCTTGAAATCCAGTAGTTGAAGCCTAGGGCTTTGATGGTGTTGGATTGGAGGGGCCGTTAAGACCTACGTTGAGATCTCCCAAAAGGATGATTTTGGAGGTAGGCTTGGTGTTAGTTGAGAGGAGGTTTGCCATGTCTTCCACTAAGGAAAGTAGTGGGCCTGAGGGTCTGTAAATTAAGTGGATAGTAAAGGTAGCTGTAGCGGATAAGGAGATTCTGATCTAGAGCTGCTCACCTGAGCGGATAGTTTGGTTAGTGATTTCTGTAGTGGGTAAGAGGTTTTTGACAATAAAAGCTACTCTGCCTCCTTTGGATACGGTCATGATTCCTGCCCCTCAGTTCGCCAGCCCTCCAAGATGCCAGGCTGGAGCCAGGCTACGATCACCTACATGGCCCTCAAGGGCCTCTCTATCCCTCCAAAGACCCACTTGTAGTCAGACCTGGGGCTTGTGGCACCAGACTCACTCACTCACTCACTCCCATAGGATAACATTGGGGATTGGACTTGTAGTGCATTGATGGGGACAAGATGGATGCCCCCACATATTTCGGTTCCCAGAACTGCATGTGCGGTCTAGTCTTTTGGGTGTGGTTCAGCCCAGAGGCACCTGGGATACCCAGAGACTATTTAAGCCACACCCAGGCTGAGAAGAACAAGTTACTTACCAACTGTAATGTTCTTTCGACTGGATGTTCCTCCCACGTATTCCTCATCTTATGATAACTCTCGTTATCTCCAGCTTCGCTGCTTTGGAAAAAAAATTCTCGGCAGGGGGCGCTGTGCTCGAGGTTGCGCCGTCGACTGTCCCTCGACGGGCTCTATACTCTGTCGACGTAACTGATGGTATAAATAGCTCGAACTGTGCCCGTTGCTTCAGCTCTGTTTTTTCGATCAAACTATAGGAGGAACACCCAGGCGTGCCTCATGATTGATGCACTCTTCGTGAGAGGAAAGTGTAAGAAAACTTAAACTGTACTGCGGGGTAGGCTGGGAGGGTCGATGCGGAATACGTGGGAGGAACATCCAGTTGAAAGAACGTTACAGTTGGTAAGTAACTTGTTCTTCGAATGGATTGTGTCCTCCCACGTATTCCTCAACTTATGAAAGACTCCCATAGCAGTGTCAATTTTGGAGGTGGGAGTACTAAATATTGTTTTCATGGACTGAGTGAAGTACCGCCTTGGCAAATAACCCCTCATTGGAGGAAGCAGTATCTAACAGTAATGCTTGATGAAAGTATGCATTGATATCCAAGTTGCAGCTGAACAAATGTCTGCTGCAGGAACTCCCCTCTATAGAGCCGCAGAAGTAGCTATTCCCCTTGTAGAATGGGCTTGAAGCCCCTCGGGTGGGTCTTTTGCTGCCAATTTGTAGCATTCCAGTATAGCCAGAATGATCCAGTGGGATATGGTCCGTTTTGTCACTGATAAACCCCGTTTATGACCAGTATAACCCACAAAAAGCTGGTCATCTTGGCGTAATTTTGACATCCTTGAAATATAGAAACTAAGAGCCCTCTTGGGGTCTAGTCTATGTAGTCTCTCCTCTTCTTTGCCCAAATGAGGAGGAGGATAGAATGTTGGTAATATTATTTTTTGTGACAAATGGAAGTCGGAAACCACTTTTGGTAAAAAGGAAGGTTTAACTTTGAGAACTACCTTGTTCTTATGAAAAATAGTATATGGAGGTTTGCATGAGAGGGCCTGAAGTTCACTAACCCTGCGGGCTGATGATAAGACCACAAGGAGAACAGTCTTTAATGTTAGAAGCCTCAGTGGACAGGAATGTAGAGGCTCAAAAGGTATACAAGTCAGAAACTTGAGTACCAAATTTAAATCCCAAGCTGGGACATGAAAAGGTACTGGAAGGTATACGTTAGTAAGCCCTTTTAGGAATTGTATTATTAATGGAATTTTGAAGTATGAAACCTCTTCCGAGGTGCGCTTGAAAATGGACAGCACAGCAAGATATCCTTTAATTGTTCCTAGCTGGATCCCCAGATTGGCTAGATGTAATAGAAAAGAAAGCACCATTGGGGTGCCACATTGAAAAGGGTCCACATCCTTATCCTTGCACTAGTTACTGAACTTATTCCAGCGACAATGGTACAAAGACTTTGTTGCTGGCCTTCTGGCCGAAAGCAAGATCTCCATTACGTCATCCGGAAGATCCTAATCCTTGTATCTCAACCTCTCAGAAACCATGCGTGAAGGTTGAGTGCCTTGATCTCTGGATGGAGAACACGACCTTCCTCTTGCGAGAAAAGATCGTCTCTTTGCGGAAGACGTATTGGAGGGCAGATGGACATGTCTACAAGGTCCGGGTACCACGTCCTCCTGGCCCAATCCGGGGCAATTAGGATCATGGTTTTCCTGAACTTTCTCAACCTCCTGATTACTTGAGGAATCACAGGGACTGGGGGAAACGTGTACAGCAGTGGAAACTTCCACTCCACTACGATTGCGTCTCCCAGAGCTCCTCTTTGAGGAAATTCCCTTGAGCAGTACTGATCGCACTTCCGGTTGATCGCGGTGGTGAACAGATCCACTTCCCAAAGGGCGAAGATCGCCAGAAGGACTTCCTGAGCTAGCTCCCACTCGTGGAAGACTGTGCTCCGTCTGCTCAGAGCATCTGCCGCCGTGTTCTGCTCTCCGGCTAGGTGAATTGCTGATAGAGATTCCTTCTCGTTTTGCCCAGAACCAGAGCTGCATTGCCTCTCTGCACAGTGGTAGTGACCCTACACCTCCTCTCTTGTTGAGATAATACATGGCCACTGTGTTGTCCGTCATTATCAGGACATTTTTTCCCTGTACAGAGGGCAGAAAGGCCTTCAGCGCTAGTCTGATTGCCCTCAGCTCCAATAGGTTGATGTGTAGTTTGGACTCTGATGGAGACCGACGACCGCTGATTGTCAGATCGTTGTTGTGTGCTCCCCACCCCGTGAGTGAGGGGTCCGTCACCACTGTTATCTCCGGCCATGGTTGCCAAAAAGATTCTCCTTTGAGGATATTGTCATTGCAAGCCCACCATAGAAGATCCTGAGCAACTGCGCTCGGGACTTGCAGAAGATCCGACATATTCCTTGAAAACTGGGACCACTGAGTTCTGAGTGCCCATTGAAGGGATCTCATTCTCAATCTGGCTTCTGGCACTAGGAAAATTCAGGATGCCATGAGGCCGAGCAACCTCAGAAAATCGAAGGCCAGTAGATGCTGGGCATTCTGGAACTTTGTCACCATCTGCAGAATGTGGAGAGCTCTCACCTTGGGAGGCGAGGCTTTTCCCGAGGAAGTATCCAAGACTGCTCCGATAAACTGGAGCTTTTGGGATAGTATCATGTGGGACTTCTTGAAATTGAGGGAGAAGCCCAATTTGTGAAGGAAGTGGCAGGTGATCGAAAGATGTTCCTGAGCTTGTCCGGGAGAACGTGCTCTGATCAACCAATCGTCCAGGTAGGTGTAGATGTGAATCCCCCCCCTCTCCTGAGACTCGCTGCCACCACCGCCATTCATTTGGTGAAAACCCTCGAGGCGGAGGTCAACCCGAATGGCAGAACTCAAAACTGATAATGAGAGTTGCCAATCGCGAACCTCAGGTACTTTCTGGGCTTGGGATGGATTGGCACATGAAAGTAAGCATCCTGAAGGTCCAATGATACAACCAGTCTTGGAGTTGTAGAGCCTGAAGGATCTGAGAAAGGGTCACCATCTTGAACTTGTCCTTCCTGAGGAACTTGTTCAAGTTTCTTAAGTCCAAGATGGGTCTCAATCCCCCGTCCTTTTTTGGGAAGAGAAAGTATGGGGAGTACCAACCCCTGTTCCTCTCCGCTACACGTACCTGTTCTATAGCACCTTTCTCTAGCAGGGATAAAATTTCCTGCAACAGGAGCGGGTCTGGAATTTTGACGGAGTTGGCTCCCGGTGGATGATTCTGATGCCTTTTTTGGAAGGGGAGACAGTAACCTTGAGCTACTGTTTCCAGTGCCCAAGCATCTGAGGTAATGCCCCGCCATTCCTTCAGATGCTTAGAGATCCTGCCTCCCACTGGGGTTTTGTGTAACAAGGTCTCAGAGTGATTTGGAGGCGGCTGCAGGAGCGGCTGAGGGCAAAGATGCCGCTCCTGAGGCTGGTTCCCGCACCTCTTCCTCGTGCTCCACGAGGGACATTTCTTTTGCCTCTTTGAAAAGCCTGTCCTCTTCCACTACCAAAAGAGGAGTAGAACCGAAAAGAACGACCCCTCCAGGAAGATGAGCCAGAATAGGGTTTCTGACGCTGGCGCATAGAGGCACTAAGAGATTTAGCTGCCGCTTTTGAGGTCTGGAGTTTTTCTAGGCTTTCATCAGCCTTACTGCCAAACAGCCTCGAGCCATCAAAGGGCATGTTGAGAAGTCTGGCCTGCATATCTGGTGCAAACCCTGACTACCTCAACCACGCAAATCTGCGTAGAACCGTGCTTGCAGCCATGGATCTAGTCCAGACTGGAGACATTCCCGCATTGCCTCCTTCCTGTCTTTGACTATATTCAGGAAGCCTTTCCTCGCCTTCCGGAATATGATCAGCCGCCGCCGCCGAAATACATTCCCACAGGGTATGGGTGAACCTGGCCAGGGTACAGGCGACATTGGTTGATTTAAGGGCCATGCTGCCTGAAGTGAAAACTTTACGGGCCCAAGCATCCATTTTTTTATCCTCTCTATCCGGATGGATAGTGGGATATGCTGTTTGTTTTGATGTAGATGCTGCCTGGACAACTAGACTTTCTGGAGTCGAATTCCTGTTTAAGTATTCAGGATAAGAACCAGCTGGTCTATATAACCTGGGAAAATTACTGTTTGCAGCAGCAATACTTTCCGGATTTTCCCAGTTTTTTTCCACTGTCCTCTGAAGAGCCCTATGAAAAGGGAGAACTGGATCTTTTTGAGGACCTCTGACAATTATGTCTGTCATATCATCCTGTTCAAAAACGGGTGAACTGTTTCCCCAACCCATATATTCAATTACTCTAGTCATAAGACTCCTGTACCCTGAGTCTGCGTGTTCTGCAGGATCAGGTCTGGCAAACTCTAATTCTGGTGACTTGTCAATGCCAAGTATCCCTCAGGTCTCTCATTTTAGACTCTGGATCTATAAGTTCCTCTGGAACTTGCTTTGTGCCATATTGAACTCCAAAAGGAGAGATTTCCTCATCCTCTGAGGCAGATTCCTCATAAATTGAGGACATAGACTTAAAAAAGTCAGATCTGGGTAAAGAAGTAAATCTCCTCTCTTCTTCCACAATATTTGTCGAAGGAATAGAAAAATCCTTTGAAGTTGTTGAAGGAATCTTCGATGACTTTGATGAGGACTTCGACACAGGCGTCGAAGACGCTTTTGGCTTCGATTCTGAAGCGATCGATGCCGATGGCGTTGATGAAGTCGTAGAAGTCTTCGACGACTTATGTTTATGTGGCACCGGAGAGGTGCTCGAGTCTCGAAGAGTCTTCGACGACTTGGCGTCGACTCGAGTTTTTCGAGTATCCTCGACACTACTGGCTTTAACCATAGTAGTTTTCGACTTCCCTTTGTCGCCCAATGGAGCGACTTTAGGGGTATGGCTCTTCTGAGGTTTATTCAAGGGGGTCAGGCCGCATTCTCGAATACCTCCATTATCTTTTTTTGAAATTCCTCCCATTTTCTGGGGGAATCCGATTTTCTTCGGTCGATGACTCGGAAGATGATGAAGGAGACCTATGTCATCTCTTCGCTTTTTTAGACTAGGAAGATGACTAGCGGCTCGACCTGCTACGAGATCGAGATCTCTTGGAATGTTTATGGCGATCCGATTCCTTCGAATCGGTCGATTTTTTATGTTTTTTGGACACAGCCTTAGCTTTAGAAGCTTCCCTCCCCACCGACAGTTTACCTCTCCTCTCACGAAGGGCCTTCTCCGTCATAGACTGACAGGAGCCACAGTTGTCGGTTCGATGACTTGAACCGAGGCACCAGAGACAAACTCGGTGAGGATCCGTAATCGACATTTTCGATCCACAGTCGACGCACTTCTTAAACCCAGTCTTGGGTGTCTAAGGTGTAGAAGAAGACGACATTTTTCTCACAGAAAAACTTGAAGCGCGCCGTTCTCGATAGCAAGGCGATTGGAAAAACGGAACTAAAGCAAAGGACGCGGCTCGAGCTATTTATACCATCAGTGATGTCGACAGAGTACAGAGCCCGTTGAGGGACAGTCGACGCCGCAATCTCGAGCACAGCGCCCTCTGCCGAGAAAACATTTATCCGAAGCAGCGAAGCTGGAGATAACGAGTTATCATAAGATGAGGAATACGTGGGAGGACACAATCCATTCGAAACATGCTTTGCGTTTTCTGCACCTGCAGCATGACTCACCATGTTCGGATCGGTCTCCAGTAGGCCTGCATCTTTCTTCTGCGCTCAGCTCCTGCAAGAACAAGAACACTGTTAGGAACAGCCTTACCGTGCGGCGCTTCTGCCCATCAGTCATCGCTCCTTCTGTTCTGCGGACATCTTCGGCAGTGTCATTCCCATCCCGGCACGCCGCTTCCTAAGGAAAAGGGAAAAGAACAGAAAAAAGGCATTAGTAAGCATTCTGCAAATCTTCGCTTATTTTTAAATACTGTACGAGCTTCAAACGCTTACCTGAGTCCCAGCCGCTCTGGGGGAACTTCGTCTCCGGAACTTCTCATCCATCTGTAAGAGGGAAAAGACACTCCAGGTTAGTGTGGAAACATCTAGAGGAGCCGCATACCGCGCTTACCTACCGCATTTGTTCTTCATAACCGGCATTCATGCTGAAAACGTCGCAGCACCTGAAAGACAAAGGAAAAGAAATCAGTTCAATGCAAATACGAAAGGGGTGCATCGCGCTCTCACTCACCTTCAGCGCTACTCATCTCAGCAGCACACCGCCATCCCCGGACACCGGCCATCATCTAAGGAAGGAAAGGAAGGAAGTTAGAGAACTGTTCAAAAGACTCATTATACTTACCTGTCGGACTCTTGCCAGTGAAGTAACTAGGCAGCAACGAGCCCGCATCAATCAACGCGCCCCTGCGCTGAAGGCAGGACGGAGAGCACACTATCCAAGAAAACAAGGTGAGATGTGGATCAAAGGGAAGGGTTGGACCCCGGGGAAGAAGCACACAGAGGCAATAGGGTGTTAAACTCTATCAATCCTGTGTTTCAGGCCCAGTCTCCAGTCGAATAGCCTCCAGGGAAGGGTTCGAGGTCGTAAGAGGTCAGAACAGGCCGAGTGACGTCCATGTGGATACCAGGTGAGCGTTACAGATACCAGGCTGTCCTTCCTGAAGATAGTGCATCAGTCAGGGAGAGGGAAGGGCCAGCAGCTGGGTGAAGCCATTTTTCTGTGATTGCTAAGAAATCAAGGTTATTGACTGTGATGAGGTCAGATGTGTCGAGAGCATGGGCAGGGAGGGATCTGGCATTGATAAGCGCTCCATTGAGGTGTGTTGTGGCATCCATTTCTCTGTCAGCAATGGGGGTAGGCTTGTTAGATACGTATTCTGGGATAGTAGGGGTAGATGGTTTGTGTATAGGAGAGGCTATTGAACGTGCTGTGGGTGCTGTTTCAGGGGTGGTGGTGTAGGTTATTGCTGGGGTAGCCATCTTGCAGGTACAGTGAGAAATGCATATGGCAGCATCACAATTGAAAACATTGGGCTCAGAAATGCATAGGGTGGCCTCGCAATTGGGAACATTGGGCTCAGAAATGCTTAAGGCGGCATCACAATTGAGAACATTGGGCTCAGAAATGCATATGGCAGCACCACAGTTAAGATCAATGGGCTCAGACATACTTAAGGCATCGGAATGATTGCTTGCATAAGCCAGTCCAGTATATGTGGCCACAGTGCATTTGTGGGTGGTGGTGCAATTACCGACGGTAGGCATCAGAGTACATGGGCCAGACCTGCAATTAAGATTGGTAGCCTCTAGAGATTGTGGATTGGTAATATGGTTGGAGTCAGTGGGAGTTAAAACAAGGGTTGTGGTGGAGGTATTCCGGTACCAGATTATTTTGGTAGCCTTCGTGCCCTTTGCAGGTTTCTGGTCTACTTTCCTCCACCCTGGAAAATAATAATGTTTCTTTATATATGAAGCTGAATATATGTATGTGTGTATGTTTATCCAGCTATACAAATCCACACTGTTGAACCCATGTCTGCCAAATTTTGCATGGATTCCTCTTTTGTCTGGGGCAAGAACGTAGTTTATGTTTGGATGCAAACATCTTATATGCAAAAAATATTTGGGAAAAAAAAATGTACATTTATTTTTATCGCGCCACTTCAAACATGGGAAATGGCAAGGTCACAGTATACTTAGGTTCATTCAGAAGAAGAGAGCACAATCAATAAGTCTTTCTTGGACATTTTCTCAAATGTGCCGAAGCCAATGAGTGACTGATAGAAGCTGCACAAAAAACAAACATCAATTGGAAAAAATCCATCTGATGCAAAGCGAAAATCATTACCAGGAGCTTCTAAAACACAACAACAAACAGCAGCACAACTTGCCACCCAGAGGACAAGAGCTACTTTCTCCAGGGCAAATGAGATGCCAAAGCAAACTTGCTGACATGAGGACAAGAGCAACATCCTCCAGGGCACATAAGACACCACTCGATCAGGGCATGGGCAATGCCCGGTACCCCAGCTATCTTTCTATATATATATAAAACAAAGTTGTGTTTGTTTGTGGGTTTGTATACGGCATTGATCTTGGGGGCGTAACTCCTCATGAACGGTGAGGTCTGGCGTCATGAATTTTGCAAAGAATATTCTTTATTTCATTGCCTAATGAATGCAACTATTTCTAGCTCGATAGGCCATCCCGTTCCCAAGATAATTAATGTATTGGTTTTTCAGCATTATGTTTTGTGGTGTTCCGAGCGCCATCTACAGGTCATTTGTAGAAAGTGGTCATCATCGCGCTGTCTGTGCTAAAGTGGTCTTGTGTTTTTTTTCAAATTTTTATTAAAAGAAAGTTAGTGTGTCATTCTTTTCATTGATTTGTTTTGCAATAAACTCGATACATGTTAATTTCCCTAATTAATTGAACATCACATTTTATTTACCTCCGATATAAATTCTCAGAAGAATATCATATTTGTATGCTAATTGCAGTGTGTGTTTAGCAGCAAAAATGGCCACCACTGCTAACACTGGCAATCAGAGTAAGCATACAAATATGATATTGATGTGAGAATTTTAATCAGAGCTAAACGAACATTTGGTGTTCAATTAATTAGTGAAATTAACATGTATCGCGTTTTCCTTTGTGGCAAACAACAATATTTGTTCAACTTTTTTGGTGGAATATGAAAAGAAAATCTGAGAATGGACATCCGGGGATAAAGCCGGGTACTTGAGCTAGTTTCTTATATAGCGCTACACACCTATATCTCTCAGAGTGCTGAAATAACAGAAAACATTATTATCACACAGAATGGTACTCAATGTATCGACCTCGGAGGGATGAAAGGCTGAGTTGACCCTGCTGGGATTCAACCTGCCACAGCAGGCTGCACACAGGTATCAGGGACGAGCGCTTAGCTCACTGCTATCTGACCGGATGGTTTCATTTGGCCTACGGGGATCACAGATAATCCCAGAGATTTTATTTGAAGGTCTATCTGAGCTATCCATGATACCCATTGGGAAAACTGGGGCAGGTTACTACCTAGGACTACTTGGACCAGTAGCTGTGGAATTACAGCTACTGTCAAACAGATTTCTTTCACAAAGATGGCCATAGGGATTCTTACCAAAGGATAATTTTCTGTGTGTCCATGAACACAGCCCATTTCTTACATTTGGGCCCTTTTCCATTCTAAAGGTATTAAATGGGGCCTAATGGCACCTTTCTACTTCTGCTATCTAACTGGGCCACAGTTGTTTTTGTTGGATGGTAACGGTTACTTGGTAACGGGTGTTAACTTTTATATATAAAAATCTGGTGTTATTCTTTTTACTTATTTTTTTTCTTCCCTTTTGTTAGAGATTTCTCTGGACTCTTCTGCCCATTTGATATTGTTTCACTGTGCTGGGCATCGACAATATTAGTATAGGATGCTTCAGATCTTGATTCCTTCACTCCCTCATCTTGTCTCTGTTCTTTAAATGGGGGTATAGTGGGGTGATCAATCTTATTTGAAGGGCAGCCTCTTGCCTGATGACCAGATTTTTCACATGAGAAACACCATGTGCCTCAGATAGGTAATGCGGGTCTAGAGGAGGGTATATCTCCCTTTTCACTTCCTGCTAGGAGAGCATTCAAATAAGACTCAACATCACTAAGGTTTTCATGGGTCCTCAACCCCCGGGAATTATGACAGAGATTTAAGAGAACCATGGGTTCTCCCTTCTCCTCACATTCGGTTTGGAAACTATGTTGGAGTAACGTTTTGTTAGTAGGAACTTCGGCGTTCTGAAGAGTTGGTCGAGTGTTCTCCTTTGGTTGTTCGGGTATTTTAACCTTCTCCTCAAAGTAGGAAGTGGTATTCTCAGCTCTAAGCTGGTCCCTCTCTCTCTTGTGTCCTACAGTGTGGTTACCCCAAAGGGATGACAGGGAGACTTCAGATTCTAGAGCTGTAAGGGTTTCTTCTCCTAGTGTGAATGAATTTTCCCAAGATGTTATGGAACTGGGAAGGTTATCTTTCCACAAGGACTTGCCCATGAGGACTTGTCCTCAGCCTGGTCACAATCAAAATCAAAGTCTAGTTCAGCCTCCCCTTTTGAGTGATCTTTTCTTGGGTCCTACTCTCCCCAGGCTGATTCTCAGGGTGACCTTCCTCTTCCTCTCTAGGGATCGGGCTGGACAAAAACTCCCATAGGTTTTCATTTATAAAGTGCCCCATCAACTCGCCCCTTCCAATCTTAACTGGACTTGATGAAAAGTTCAAGAGGGAAAACTATTTCTTCTCTACAGGACAGGAAGGGTAATAATCTGCTTGTTCTCTTTAGATACGTTCCCACAGGAGGCATAATATCGATGTCTAAATTAGTGGGGAGGTTCACCTGTAGGTCTAAGGAGACTATAATATTTTCTCTGGCAGGAACCTGATACTCTCGGGACAAAATCGATTATAGCCATTTCCCTCTAAAGTTTTTCTGACCAGAGGAATGGCCTGGGTGGTTAATAAATGGAAGGTGATCTCCATTCTGGGGCGTATATGACTGTGGAGCTCATGGCTTCTTAACTGACCCTGACCTTGCAGTCTTGACCCAATGAAGTGGGGTTGATCAGTCTCTCTTTCGAGGGTAGATAACCTACCGGTGGAAAAGTGGACATTGGTCAACTCTTTTCCTGGGGTAGCAATCAGGGGGCTATATGTCTATTACCAGACCTACTTCTCATGAGGGCCCACCAGTTTGTGTCAACTAGGCCAGATCTCACTCCTGACACCACATGTAAGCGTGTAGAAGTAGGACTCTAATGGTGGTGGCAGAGACTTTTAATAAAGAGATCAATTAAAAGAATACCCTATCCTTCTATCTCTAAGAGGGGCTTCCCTGCCTCAATTAAAAATATAAATGGGTCTGTCAGAATTTCCAAAGTAAGACGTCCACAGTCCTATGTCATGTCAGGTCTTTTTCCACAAGATGTCCTCAGGAGCTACCGAACCCCACAGTCCCTCCAATATGTTACACTCTCAACCTTGTTATAAACGGCTGAGCCCGGAACACCCCCAAGGGGAAGGGGAAGTGGATAAAATAAACAGTTCAGATTCCAGGCCTTGACTCAGGAGGATATCTGCATGGGATGAGAAAGAATTACTGGTTGGCTTATACATCCTAAATACCGTTTTCCCCTTACTTCATTCCCTGGTGGCTTACTAACTTTACCTGAATTTCCCTCTACTATATCCAGACGAATCTTGGAGTTATAACTTCTTGTTAAAAATGTTTAACAGCTGTCTAGATCACTCCTAAAAGTTAAGATTTCCAAAAGCTGCTTCCATCAGTACTCACCTGACCCAGAAGCTACTAAAGTGAAATGCCATGAGTGCCTTCTTGCTATAGTGTATGAGTAATGAATGAGATTAAAAAAAAAATATCAGCAAAAGCACATTACAAACACAGATCGAATTTATGGAATAATTTAACATTGAGAGATGCACTCTTGTCAGATTAGTCACCCTGGAGTGTTTAGAAAATCGTGTAACTTGATCTTATTTACAAACTGTGACATCCCCCCGCCCCCCACAAATGAATACACCACACAATCCTGACTATCTACTTGTTTCTCTGTCTTTTGCCATATTGCTTTACAATTAATTCACATTTACTTCCTGTGTTTTGGGACAATGTCCCTCTATGCTGCTAGCGCTCCCCAGGTCTTAATCTGTCTGCCATTATATCCATAATTGTAACTGCATCTATGTCGATTCATGAATCTCCAATGCTATCTCTTCAATGCCCTGGTAGTTTTCTTTCTAGCTGCCTCTTCTCTGCTAAATGCTTGTTCTTGTGCTGTACTGCTGCAGTTTCTCTTGTTGAATGAAGAGCCAGGTATGGATTTGAAAAGTAACTGACTGTATTTGTTTGCCCTTTTGCATATGAAAAGTGCATTGGTGATATCTGATGTGTCAGCATGGCAGGAGTGGGCTGGAGGACTGATTGGGGCTAATTGAATTTGTGGGGCTTTTGGAGTGGGACCAGCTACTGAATAAGGCTGTTTTTTATGGAAATCTGGACAAAAGGTGAGTGACAATCAGCTATCACATTGGCTCTCATGAGAGATTCTGATAACATTGCCAAGTCTCGGGCCTTACTTGTGCAAAAATGTAAACTTCACTGCATCACAGTAAGTGCCAGTAGCATCAACGCATTGTGAATAACAGATGTAGCTATTATCAAACTAAATGACACTCATTTTGACTGCTGAAGAAAGGAAGGCAGGGACGGCTCTGCTAGAATTCAAACATGTGTGCAGTTTGCACCAATATCTTTGGAGAATGATATACGTGTACCTGGCCTCACGGGATGAACCGACTTTGCAGTAGTAAATGTTTTTTTTTAATGCGATACACTAATCATTTACATGCAAAGTAACTGTTGCAGTTGAACATTGCATAGCCCACTAAAGCTGGTAATGCAGACAAACCGCTCCCTGGCAACCCTATTGTTTTTGCACAACAAGAAGACATCACTGACTAGTCGGCTTTAAATAGTTTTAATTCTATCAATACTTGGTCATTTGTTTTACTTAAGCGCAAGCACAGACGTACTGCTTTAAACTATGTGGAGGAAAAGGATTTCCAGCACACACTGAGGCACTTTTGCAGAGTGCCCATTAAAATAGCTGCAACACGTTGCATGCAGAGCCATTATGATGGCTCTCAGATGCAGTAGCTTCTAAATAAAAGAGCCCTGGCTCCCTTTACTGTAGACCCATAAGAATGCTGCAGTACACAATACATTTTTATTTTGGGCTATTAGGTGTCACTTGCAACACTTATAAGCCGAAACTATCACATTGGAGTACAGATAGGGAAAAATGGCATATATGCAGGGATACACAGCTTGTAGTTGTTGTTCATTTGCCATCCATTCAATGTCCATGGACTTGCACACCAGTACCTGCTTTCCCTGTCCAAAAACCTCCTCATGGGAAATCTTTCAACATGCTTTAATGAAGCCTTAGCATCAGACTTTGCACTCAAATGCCTGCCAGGGTTGTTTCAAAGAATTCCCCTGAGAGTTAATGACTCAATTGGAGCTCTAAACCCCATACTTGTGTAATAAGTGTCTTAACCACGGTCTCCCATCAGCCACTCGATTTACAAACACGATGCACACCCTTCGCCGAAGTCCTTTTAAAAACAAGCATTGGCACAACCAACAGTTTTGGTTTATATATAAGTATTAGGCATTTGCCAGGCACTGCAACTCGATGCGCAGGTTCTCGCACCATTTTGCACTTGCTGTCATCAATGGCCAGTTAATATCACTACGGCAGTGCCTGGAAAGTGTCTTTCCCATGCCTACACAAAAGACTAATCTGTTGGGCAATGCTTGTTTTACATGTCCGCACTCACTGAATTACGCTAATACCATTCAAACTTCAATGGATAAACTGAGGAAATCTAATGTATCTTTTGAGGTTTAAATGGGCCTGTCTCGGTGGAGCACTACACACATGGAAACAAATGTATCTGTCATGGTCTTCCAGTTTCTTGACAACTTGCAGCTTGTTTTATGTTCTGCTCCCATCTGCAGAATCAGTTTTTGAAGCAGGCACATTTTTTTACAGCTCCTAGCAGCCTTGTAGCCAAATCACTCGAACCAAGAGCCATTTAGCGCCCAGTGCCTGGCAATTTTCGAACCCTGAACTCTGCTTCTTCAATTCCTGAATCTCTGCATTTGTTTTCAAGAATTAATAAGAGTAAACATTTACAAATATTATGTTCTGGTTGCATTCCTAATACCACGCTAACCCCGCGTCCAGAAACATGTTGTCAAAGGTTAGAAAACAGAATTTTAATTTTTTTTACTGCTAGCTTGCAGTAACAGAGGACGCCCTCTAGATGGCACAGTAATTGCGCTAGTCAATGTCACAACATTTGCTCTCTCTCACGGTGCCTGGAAACAGTTATATTTAAACATCGACTTCTCTTGGACACATGTGTACACAGCCTCGGTAACATTTAACTCCTGCTGATTTCAAATCATGTAAATGTCTCAAATACGATAGCAAGATCAAATAAGAACGTAGCTGCTGCCTTCTGTTGCTGAAGCTGCCTTTCCTTCACTGCTCTCCCAACTCCTGATTCACTCCGATCATTCTTCCGGGAAGTACAAGCAGCAAAATTTGCTGCTGTGGTTTCTAGGGCCTAAATTAAAGGGAGGTCAGAAAACATGACCTGCCACTTCGGTAAAACTAATTAAAGGCAGTTTAGAATGTTGGTCAAAGTTTCTTTGTTATCACTGTAGCCAATCAGCATGTTGGTAATCTTCCTCCATCTTGCCTTGGGGAAGTTTCCCTACTCAGAGCACAAGAGTTAAGGCCTAAACCAAGAAGGTCAGAATAAATACTGAGAACTAATGATAAAAAGACCTAAACATAGACAGGTAAGACCGATACTCTTCTGCCCCTGGACCTGAACCAGACAGGTCAGAATCCGATCTCTTTCCCTTACACTATATATTAAATGATAGAAGTAGTAAGTGTCCATGGTCCAGAAGATTGACTCCCTTCTTCTGGAAAGAGGATCAAAACTCCCATCCACTGGCCTTTCTCAGGCTATTTGGTGTGTGGGCCTCAGACCCCTGTGGACAGATCTGATTCTCCCCCCTGCCAGGGACTGAAGAGAAAGAGGGATTATGCTTCTCTTGCTATCTTGTTGTGGGTCCCAGGCCCCTACTTTATCTTCTGTAGCTGGTTCACTACCCTGCCAGGCATTCTCTTGGCTCACTTTCCTTAAAGCAATCTCTGCATATATGTATGAGTCCCAGACCCTGGATTTCCGATTTCCCGTGACGTTCCTGCTTTCCCCAACAATTGTTGTCAGATCTTTGTTACAGGTATGGAGTACTCCTGCAGCTCCGTTCGGTCTCCCACATCATTGCTCTCTCACGGGCTCTGCACTTTTTGCAGCGGCTCCTCTGTGCTGTGTCCTAGATCCTGGTTACCGGGCTTCTCACGAGTCAAGCAGCATTCCAGTTACTCCGTTTGGTTTCTTGCTCTCCTTCTCTCTCACAGGCTCATTTCTCCCTGTGGTGGCTCAGCAGCGATAGAGGCTGGGCGGTTGGAGTCTCTCTCCACAGTCGCGTGGTTCGGGGGCTTGCTTCTGCCCTGCTTCCGTTCCTCTCGCTCTCTCTCCGCTCTGCCGATTGCAAACCGAAAAGGGATGTTGACTGTGTCCTGTTTGGCGTCCTCATCTTTGCCCCAAGACAGACAGCTTCCAGGCTCCTGGCTCCTCCTGGGAGGATTTACCTTTTCTGGTAGTCCTTTCTTTTTATCAGTAGGCTTGTCTTACTTGGTCCTTGCTGTCTGGACTGCTCATGTTGGTTCCACGGTCCATTCAGCAGGGTTCTGCAGCTCTTCCTCATATCAGTGGTGTTAATCATTCATTCCTTCAACTCTTTCGTATTCTTCCTCATCTCCATGGAGCTTTACAGCAACACATGGGAGAGGATGATATGGATAGAGAGTCGGGGTGGAGGAGAGGTGTGGGTGTTGCGTGTGTACCACATTCTCGCTACATAGTCGTCACTGGTCCCATAGGGGGTTTCTCTCCCCATGAGAGTCTCCCACTGAGTACCACCTCGAGGGGATTATCTGGTAGCGGCCTCACCTCCCCAGCCTCATAGGAAGGGGCTGCCCCTATGGAAGCAGTGACGACATCTTGAGATTTCTCACAATACACATGTAATTGAAGTTGAATCTATGGTTAACGAAGTCAGAACTCAACACCCATACAGTTCTGTTTGGTAGTTTGTATACATGTCAAAGAATATTGCTCTAATATTACTTCTACAGTTGTATTTCTTTTGACCAAATATCACCAAACTTCAAAGCACAGAGAAAACGGATGTGGTGCCTTATCTTGAAATCGTGAAACATTGTTCACCCTTGTTGGTAAATTACACAAAAGAGCCTTCAAATTAGGAGGCTCAGAACAATCCCATGAACACTCTTTTATGGCTTGAAAATGTAAAAAAAGAAGGAAAAAAAAAAGAAATCTCGTATTGGTTGATGTGAGATTTTGACCCATAAATTAACTATGGCACAAACCAATTTGGCACTGCAATGGAAGTTGATTTTTGCCAAAGACCATATTAGAGGTCAAATTGACCTAAATTAAAAATTAAAATTGCTAGGTGTCTCTTACTAGACCAGTCAACCAACCCTACGCGTTGGAGCTCCACGCTCTTGGGCCTCAAACCTGAAGTAAAACATTACGAAACATGCACATACTTTAGTTTAATTAAACACACCTATCAAATGTGTGTAAATTTTAAAGATGCATAAGCAAGATGGGCAAAGTTTAAAACAATGACAAAATCACAACAAACCAGTATTGCAGGGCTTTGGAAGTGGTACTGCAGAGTACCAAGAACGGGTATTGGCAGGTTTACTAAGCTAATTGTTTACAGTACTGTGACAAAATACTACTGGAAAGGAAATCCAAGAAAACAAATAAAATTGAATATACATTACCTTTTTTTCTTGTCCTGGATTTCTTTCTTCAGATTTGACACTTGTATTCTTATAGATTCCAAGTCATTACCAGTTCTATCCACAGTAGCTTTTAGAGTATCCAGCTAAGCATTAGGAGCATAAAATAAAGCATGTGGTATATTTTTTCTTCTCAAATTCAAACAACAAAAATGAAAAGAAGGATACATGTATTTCAGGAAACATTTACATACAAGTGTTGATTTTGGAGTAGATTGTATACAGCATGGCATGGAAGCAAATTATTTGGCACAGAATGCTTCATATAGCCTAATGGAGGAGGGATTGGTATCCACAAAGTATTCTTGTGAAAAGGAATCCATTGCACAACCAACATTACTTGGTATAGCTATCCCACCCTTTTATATGCAGAAAATGCAATTTTACTCGACCTAACACCAAAGGGACTATGCCGTAGCCTGAGCTAACCTTACCTTACCTTAAGGAAAACTGCCTAAATCTAAACCTTTCAAAGACTGAAATAATGCCCTTAGGTACTAACAAACCCAAATGTATATGGTCAATGAACGAAGTAAAGATCTAAGTAGTGGGTACCTACTGCTATTTGGGGGCGGTTTTTGCAGGCAATTGTTCCTGGATGACGCATTTTGATATAGTCTAAAACTGCCTTTGGACGGGTCTGAGTGGCTTGACATGGTTTTACTACAAGTTCACAAATGCATTCAGGTTATGGAGGCCAAAGTACATTCAGCCGTCCTATATAGCAGTGAAATTTGGGGCAGTGTGAACCGTCATGCCCTGGACATTATACAACACGTGTTCTTCAGGAAGCTTCTGGGCCTGGAGCGGAGTGCCCTTGTGCAGCTTTAGGTTTGGAAATTGGTACCCCATGCATTAGTGTGCTGTCAGAGCTAAGATTCCTGGAATATTGCCGGAAATTATCCTCTGGTCCCATGGAAAACCCAAACATCAGAAATGCTATGTGGGAAATGTCAAAAGGTAACCTGGCTGTCCATCCCTGGTTCAAGAGTTGTGCCTCCATATCCCCAAAAAAGGGGGGTCTAGAAATCATGCAGCTTAAGGCTGGCGCAATTCACAAGCAACAGCTGAAAAAGTAAGCAATGGTTTTGGAATTTGAACAGGCCATAATCAGTAGAACTAATTTGTGCTCATTGAGATATCTAGCTACGACATATGGTGTTATATCTTCAAGCATGTCAGTGAGCACAATTCAATCTCCAGCCCATAGGTGCATAGTGGCCATGGTGAGACAAAATATCTTACTGTTAAGGGACCAAATGTCTTGGCTTTTCACAAATAAGCATTACTCTTGCAATACTGGGGCCATCGACGACTTCCCCCACTTTTTGCTAATTTGTAAGATGCTGTTGGATTTAAGGAGAGGGTGGCTGCGCTGTTACTTCATTTATAACAGCATCAGATAATTCTCTGAGGCTATGAAGTGTGCCTTGTTGTGTACTCAGAGTTGTTTTGTATCTAACTTGTGTGAATATGTTAGTGCTTCTTTTAACCATCTGGGAAGGAAGTTGTAATTCAGTATTCTGTGCGTGATGAAATGTAATGACCTTCGGCCAACTGTACATTTTTAATTGGTGCGCACTTTATGTAGTTTTTCATTGTATTTTATCCTGTATTTATTGTATTTTATTGTTGTAAATGGCGGAAGCTGAATAAATATTACTGACCGACTGGTATTGACATTTGTAATCTCTGTCAATACATAACACAACGCGCCCCCTGCCTTCTCAGCAGAGGGGCACTGGATGCAATAAAGGATCCATGCAATTGAAGAATATGAGCACATAGTTTATCCAGAAATATGGATACACAAAAATATAAGGAAATCATACAATTAAATGTGCCCCCCATCTTAACTCTCTAGTTTTAACAATAGCAAAATGGGCACTTGCTGATCTACAATTCATCCAAACATTAAACATAAATGTGTTGTCGATGTGCTGATACTTGATCACATCTACTAAGAAAGGAATCACAAAGACATACAACATCATTAGTTAAGCACATATGAATTCAAAACATTATAACATATCTGGATCTCAAATCTGAAAAATGGCCTTAAATCGACATGTTTCTATGGATCAATAGATAGCACCTTACCATTTCTTCAGGACACTTTCAAATAATTAATTTCCGGAATAAATGCTCATCCCTATTAAAAATAAGAAAATCTATTTTCAAATAGTATAACATTAATAAACTGATAGGTATCACTAACATATTTTTTTTTATTCAATACCCATGGTTATGGTATGCCATAGCACTTGGTCGGGTGGTGTGAAAATTAACAATGGTCGCTGTATCTGAATGTGGCATGCTTAAAAGCACTTTATTTTTATGGAGTCTATATACCTATAATTTCCTTCTACATATGTCCTCTACTCAAAATTCCATATTTAAAAGGTGGCAAGGGGAGATTGCCTATCTTTCCCTAACCCACAACTGACGGGCACCCAATCTAAACACCACCATCCCTGGTATCCCTCTAAAGGCAGCTAAGCAGTTTTGGAACTCACACTTAGTCTGAAAGGAATGTGTGGACGACAAATCAACCCGGTCTCAGCCATTACTGAATGATTTACTCAGAGGACCCTAATATAATCTCTGTTTTCTCCCAAAGTCGAAAGGTCTGTCTCAATGAAAATTCTATTAATAAATACATTGGACCAGATTCTCAAAAACTAGAGTAAATGATAGGAGCATGGTGAATGCCCTCATTTCATTTGCGCTACTTTCAGGAATGCTCAGGTTACCTTATTGTCAAAAGTGACCTGATCATTTCAGTAGGGGCTGGACAGTGGCGCAAAGGTGCGCTGCCCAGCCCCATTCCATATATTAGTGTCAGGAGGCAGGAGCACGTGTCCGATACTAATGTATGTGGTTACTCGGAGCACATTTCACCAAGACGTATCAGTGAAATGCTCGGAAAAATAAAATGCGGTCAGTCCTGTTTGGGGGATGGACATACTAGTGTGACAGAAGCGGTTCAAACCACAGCTGTCAAACTTAAAAAAAAAAAAAATCATGACGGTCAGAAGTGACCCTGGCGTAGGGAGATGAGCCTATTGTCTGTACATTTAAAAGCCCCCATTTGTGAATGAAGGATGGGATGTGCTTTTCAATATGCAGAAACGCCCGCTAATATGCGCAAATGCACAAAGCAGTGAAAAAGGGCACCTTCCCCATAATGCTCTGCGCTCAAAATGTTTTAAGAATTTGGCCCACTGTATTGCTGATCAATAATGTTCTGCACTAAGGGGAAGAAAACTATTTCTAAACTGCTCATCTTTCCGCATATGCCAGCATGCTATAAAGGTTTCAATTACAATTCTCCTTCTCTGCAATCGTCTCTGTTCTGCTCCATCTAATGAAGGGTGGTGAAAATTGAAACCGCACAGGTTCTGCATTTATAATGCAAGGACAGGTGAGACTATAATTGTTGTGTGGTCCCATCACATTTCTGCGGGGTCTTGGAAAAATATATGTAATATTCTACGTGGCAACAGTGGGATAAACTCCTCCACCTTGTACCAGTACACGGCCCTTAAATACTCTTGCCAATGAATAAGATCTACACGAGAGGACCGATAATCGTCAAATCTATTCAGGTACATTATGGTCACAGGGCATGCCCATCAAATCATGGGAGTAGGAATAGTAGTTTGCCATTAATGGCCGGCTGGTTGCCATCATCACATGGCAGTGAATTCTGTGATAGGACCAGGGCTGGACTGGGAACTAAAAGAGGCCCTGGAAATAATTACTGGGGACCAAAAGAGGCCCTGGAAATAAAGTTCAAAGTGGCCCCATATGACACATTTTCAGCAAGCCCAACCCGGTTCCTATGGGAAAATGTGGAAATACCACAGAAAAGAGGCCCAAGGTGCAGAGGCCCACCGGGAAATCTCCAGAGTTCCCTATAGGCCAGTCCACCCCTGGATAGGACAGTGAGAGGAAATCAGACCCTCCTGCACAACACTATGAAACAAATTCATAACGTAACTTATATTAAGGATGGTGAATGTATGCAGAAGGGAAATGTTAAACTCATCGAGGCCAGTCTTGATCGTCCACAATGTGACAATCCAGAATTGTTTGCTCTTCTTGAGCTGGAACTCCTAATTCCTTTCTACGTTTTGAAAACCTAAATAACAAGCCACTTCAGATCAGTATCTGAGTGGCCATTATCAAAACAAGCATTGGCAAAGCCAATAGTTTTGGTGTTTACTGCTATACTTTACATTTTGCAGGGTGCAAGGAGGAGAGTGAAACGTTTCAAAGGAGGCTGCAATAAGGTGGGCAGGTGTGCAACGGAATTAGAAGTGGAATGGAATAAGAGAGGAAGCCATTGAAAGGGGGTGCCATTGATGAGCATGATGAGCAAGAGGAAATATGAGCGAGAAAGAGTGAGTGAGAAGGTAAGAAATAATGCAATAGAGTGAGAGGAAGAATGAGAGAGGGTAGATAGAGGGGTAAGCTGGGTGGATGGGTTATGGGGTAGAGAAAGCGGGGCTAGGGTGGGTGGGTAGGTATTGGGTGGGTGGGTAGGTATTGCGATAGCAGGGCTAGGTAGGTGGTGATAGAGCAGGGCTAGGGTGGGTGAGTGGGTGCACTTGTAGAGAATAGGGCTAAGGTGGGTGGTGGTAGAAAGGGGGCAGAGAGAGAGGGCCAGGGGTGGGTGCGAGGGTGGGGGTGTAGAGCGAGGGCCAGGGGTGGGTGCGAGGGTGGGGGTGTAGAGCGAGGGCCAGGGGTGGGTGCGAGGGTGGGGGTAGAGAGAGGGCCAGGGGTGGGTGCGAGGGTGGGGGTAGAGAGAGGGCCAGGGGTGGGTGCGAGGGTGGGGGTAGAGAGAGGGCCAGGGGTGGGCGGGTGGGTGGGGGTAGAGAGAGAGAGAGAGAGCCAGGGGTGGTGGGTGTGTAGAGAGAGAGAGAGCCAGGGGTGCGTGGGTGGGTGTGTAGAGAGAGAGCCAGGGGTGGGTGGGTGGGTGTAGAGAGAGAGCCAGGGGTGGGTGGGTGGGTGTAGAGAGAGAGCCAGGGGTGGGTGGGTGGGTGTAGAGAGAGAGCCAGGGGTGGGTGGGTGGGTGTAGAGAGAGAGCCAGGGGTGGGTGGGTGGGTGTAGAGAGAGAGAGAGAGAGCCAGGGGTGGGTGGGTGGGTGTAGAGAGAGAGAGAGAGAGCCAGGGGTGGGTGGGTGGGTGTAGAGAGAGAGAGAGAGAGAGAGAGCCAGGGGTGGGTGGGTGGGTGTAGAGAGAGAGAGAGAGCCAGGGGTGGGTGGGTGGGTGTAGAGAGAGAGAGAGAGAGAGAGAGAGAGAGAGAGAGAGAGAGCCAGGGGTGGGTGGGTGGGTGTAGAGAGAGAGAGAGAGCCAGGGGTGGGTGGGTGGGTGTAGAGAGAGAGAGAGAGAGAGAGAGAGAGAGCCAGGGGTGGGTGGGTGGGTGTAGAGAGAGAGAGAGAGAGCCAGGGGTGGGTGGGTGGGTGTAGAGAGAGAGAGAGAGCCAGGGGTGGGTGGGTGGGTGTAGAGAGAGAGAGAGAGAGCCAGGGGTGGGTGGGTGGGTGTAGAGAGAGAGAGAGAGCCAGGGGTGGGTGGGTGGGTGGAGAGAGAGAGAGAGAGAGAGCCAGGGGTGGGTGGGTGGGTGGAGAGAGAGAGAGAGAGAGAGCCAGGGGTGGGTGGGTGGAGAGAGAGAGAGAGAGAGAGAGAGCCAGGGGTGGGTGGGTGGGTGTAGAGAGAGAGAGAGAGAGAGAGCCAGGGGTGGGTGGGTGGGTGTAGAGAGAGAGAGAGAGCCAGGGGTGGGTGGGTGGGTGTAGAGAGAGAGAGAGAGCCAGGGGTGGGTGGGTGGGTGTAGAGAGAGAGAGAGAGCCAGGGGTGGGTGGGTGGGTGTAGAGAGAGAGAGAGCCAGGGGTGGGTGGGTGGGTGTAGAGAGAGAGCTAGGGGTGGGTGGGTGGCTGTAGAGAGAGAGAGCCAGGGGTGGGTGGGTGGCTGTAGAGAGAGAGAGCCAGGGGTGGGTGGGTGGGTGTAGAGAGAGAGAGCCAGGGGTGGGTGGGTGGGTGTAGAGAGAGAGAGCCAGGGGTGGGTGGGTGGGTGTAGAGAGAGAGAGCCAGGGGTGGGTGGGTGGGTGTAGAGAGAGAGAGCCAGGGGTGGGTGGGTGGGTGTAGAGAGAGAGAGCCAGGGGTGGGTGGGTGGGTGTAGAGAGAGAGAGCCAGGGGTGGGTGGGTGGGTGTAGAGAGAGAGAGCCAGGGGTGGGTGGGTGGGTGTAGAGAGAGAGAGCCAGGGGTGGGTGGGTGGGTGTAGAGAGAGAGAGAGAGCCAGGGGTGGGTGGGTGGGTGTAGAGAGAGAGAGAGAGAGCCAGGGGTGGGTGGGTGGAGAGAGAGAGAGCCAGGGGTGGGTGGATGGGTGTAGAGAGAGAGAGCCAGGGGTGGGTGGGTGGGTGTAGAGAGAGAGAGCCAGGGGTGGGTGGGTGGGTGTAGAGAGAGAGAGCCAGGGGTGGGTGGGTGGGTGGGTGTAGAGAGAGAGAGAGAGAGACAGGGGTGGGTGGGTGGGTGTAGAGAGAGAGAGAGAGAGAGCCAGGGGTGGGTGTAGAGAGAGAGAGCCAGGGGTGGGTGGGTGGGTGTAGAGAGAGAGAGAGCCAGGGGTGGGTGGGTGGGTGTAGAGAGAGAGAGAGAGAGCCAGGGGTGGGTGGGTGGGTGTAGAGAGAGAGAGAGAGAGCCAGGGGTGGGTGGGTGGGTGTAGAGAGAGAGAGAGCCAGGGGTGGGTGGGTGGGTGTAGAGAGAGAGAGAGAGAGAGCCAGGGGTGGGTGGGTGGGTGTAGAGAGAGAGAGAGAGAGCCAGGGGTGGGTGGGTGGGTGTAGAGAGAGAGAGAGAGAGCCAGGGGTGGGTGGGTGGGTGTAGAGAGAGAGCCAGGGGTGGGTGTAGAGAGAGAGCCAGGGGTGGGTGGGTGTCTGTAGAGAGAGAGCTAGGGGTGGGTGGGTGGGTGTCTGTAGAGAGAGAGCTAGGGGTGGGTGGGTGGGTGTCTGTAGAGAGAGAGCTAGGGGTGGGTGGGTGGGTGTCTGTAGAGAGAGAGCTAGGGGTGGGTGGGTGGGTGGGTGTCTGTAGAGAGAGAGCTAGGGGTGGGTGGGTGGGTGGGTGTCTGTAGAGAGAGAGCTAGGGGTGGGTGGGTGGGTGTCTGTAGAGAGAGAGCTAGGGGTGGGTGGGTGGGTGTCTGTAGAGAGAGAGCTAGGGGTGGGTGTCTGTAGAGAGAGAGCTAGGGGTGGGTGGGTGTCTGTAGAGAGAGAGCTAGGGGTGGGTGGGTGTCTGTAGAGAGAGAGCTAGGGGTGGGTGGGTGTCTGTAGAGAGAGAGCTAGGGGTGGGTGGGTGGGTGGGTGTCTGTAGAGAGAGAGCTAGGGGTGGGTGTCTGTAGAGAGAGAGCTAGGGGTGGGTGGGTGGGTGTCTGTAGAGAGAGAGCTAGGGGTGGGTGGGTGTCTGTAGAGAGAGCTAGGGGTGGGTGGGTGTCTGTAGAGAGAGAGCTAGGGTGGGTGGGTGTCTGTAGAGAGAGAGCTAGGGGTGGGTGGGTGGGTGTCTGTAGAGAGAGAGCTAGGGGTGGGTGGGTGGGTTTCTGTAGAGAGAGAGCTAGGGGTGGGTGGGTGGGTTACTGTAGAGAGAGAGCTAGGGGTGGGTGGGTGGCTGTAGAGAGAGAGAGCTAGGGGTGGGTGGGTGGCTGTAGAGAGAGAGAGCTAGGGGTGGGTGGGTGGCTGTAGAGAGAGAGAGAGCTAGGGGTGGGTGGGTGGCTGTAGAGAGAGAGCTAGGGGTGGGTGGGTGGGTGGCTGTAGAGAGAGAGAGCTAGGGGTGGGTGGGTGGCTGTAGAGAGAGAGCTAGGGGTGGGTGGGTGGCTGTAGAGAGAGAGAGCTAGGGGTGGGTGGGTGGTTGGCTGTAGAGAGAGAGCTGTGGGTGGGTGGGTGGCTGTAGAGAGAGAGCTAGGGGTGGGTGGGTGGGTGGCTGTAGAGAGAGAGCTAGGGGCGGGTGGGTGGGTGGCTGTAGAGAGAGAGCTAGGGGCGGGTGGGTGGGTGGCTGTAGAGAGAGAGCTAGGGGCGGGTGGGTGGGTGGCTGTAGAGAGAGAGCTAGGGGTGGGTGGGTGGCTGTAGAGCGAGAAAGAGCTAGGGGCGGGTGGGTGGGTGGCTGTAGAGAGAGAGCTAGGGGTGGGTGGGTGGCTGTAGAGAGAGAGCTAGGGGTGGGTGGGTGGTTGTAGAGGGAGAGAGCTATGGCTGTAGAGAGAGAGAGCAAGGGGTGGGTGGCTGTAGAGAGAGAGCTAGGGGTGGGTGGGTGGCTGTGAAGAGAGAGCTAGGGGTGGGTGGGTGGCTGTAGAGAGAGCTGTCCTGTAGAGAGAGAGCTAGGGGTGGGTGGGTGGCTGTAGAGAGAGAGCTAGGGGTGGGTGGGTGGGTGGCTGTAGAGAGAGAGCTAGGGGTGGGTGGGTGGGTGGCTGTAGAGAGAGAGCTAGGGGTGGGTGGGTGGCTGTAGAGAGAGAGCTAGGGGTGGGTGGCTGTAGAGAGAGCTAGGGGTGGGTGGGTGGGTGGCTGTAGAGAGAGAGCTAGGGGTGGGTGGCTGTAGAGAGAGAGCTAGGGGTGGGTGGGTGTCTGTAGAGAGAGATCTAGGGGTGGGTGGGTGGCTGTAGAGAGAGAGCTAGGGGTGGTGGGTGGCTGTAGAGAGAGAGCTAGGGGTGGGTGGGTGGCTGTAGAGAGAGAGCTAGGGGTGGGTGGGTGGGTGGCTGTAGAGAGAGAGCTAGGGGTGGGTGGGTGGGTGGCTGTAGAGAGAGAGCTAGGGGTGGGTGGGTGGGTGGCTGTAGAGAGAGAGCTAGGGGTGGGTGGGTGGGTGGCTGTAGAGAGAGAGCTAGGGGTGGGTGGGTGGCTGTAGAGAGAGAGCTAGGGGTGGGTGGGTGGGTGGCTGTAGAGAGAGCTAGGGGTGGGTGGGTGGGTGGCTGTAGAGAGAGAGCTAGGGGTGGGTGGGTGGGTGGCTGTAGAGAGAGAGCTAGGGGTGGGTGGGTGGGTGGCTGTAGAGAGAGAGCTAGGGGTGGGTGGGTGGGTGGCTGTAGAGAGAGAGCTAGGGGTGGGTGGGTGGGTGGCTGTAGAGAGAGAGCTAGGGGTGGGTGGGTGGCTGTAGAGAGAGAGCTAGGGGTGGGTGGGTGGGTGGCTGTAGAGAGAGAGCTAGGGGTGGGTGGGTGGCTGTAGAGAGAGAGCTAGGGGTGGGTGGGTGGCTGTAGAGAGAGAGCTAGGGGTGGGTGGGTGGGTGGCTGTAGAGAGAGAGCTAGGGGTGGGTGGCTGTAGAGAGAGAGCTAGGGGTGGGTGGGTGGGTGGCTGTAGAGAGAGAGCTAGGGGTGGGTGGGTGGGTGGCTGTAGAGAGAGCTGTGGGTGGGTGGGTGGCTGTAGAGAGAGAGCTAGGGGTGGGTGGGTGGCTGTAGAGAGAGAGCTAGGGGTGGGTGGGTGGCTGTAGAGAGAGAGCTAGGGGTGGGTGGGTGGGTGGCTGTAGAGAGAGAGCTAGGGGTGGGTGGGTGGGTGGCTGTAGAGAGAGAGCTAGGGGTGGGTGGGTGGCTGTAGAGAGAGAGCTAGGGGTGGGTGGGTGGCTGTAGAGAGAGAGCTAGGGGTGGGTGGGTGGGTGGCTGTAGAGAGAGAGCTAGGGGTGGGTGGGTGGGTGGCTGTAGAGAGAGAGCCAGGGGTGGGTGGGTGGGTGGCTGTAGTGAGAGAGCTAGGGGTGGGTGGGTGGCTGTAGAGAGAGAGCTAGGGGTGGGTGGGTGGCTGTAGAGAGAGAGCTAGGGGTGGGTGGGTGGGTGGCTGTAGAGAGAGAGCTAGGGGTGGGTGGGTGGGTGGCTGTAGAGAGAGAGCTAGGGGTGGGTGGGTGGGTGGCTGTAGAGAGAGAGCTAGGGGTGGGTGGGTGGCTGTAGAGAGAGAGCTAGGGGTGGGTGGGTGGGTGGCTGTAGAGAGAGAGCTAGGGGTGGGTGGCTGGCTGTAGAGAGAGAGCTAGGGGTGGGTGGGTGGCTGTAGAGAGAGCGAGAGCTAGGGGTGGGTGGGTGGGTGGCTGTAGAGAGAGCGAGAGCTAGGGGTGGGTGGGTGGGTGGCTGTAGAGAGAGCGAGAGCTAGGGGTGGGTGGGTGGGTGGCTGTAGAGAGAGCGAGAGCTAGGGGTGGGTGGGTGGCTGTAGAGAGAGCGAGAGAGAGAGAGCTAGGGGTGGGTGGGTGGCTGTAGAGAGAGAGAGAGAGCTAGGGGTGGGTGGGTGGCTGTAGAGAGAGAGCTAGGGGTGGGTGGGTGGCTGTAGAGAGAGAGCTAGGGGTGGGTGGGTGGCTGTAGAGAGAGAGAGAGAGCTAGGGGTGGGTGGGTGGCTGTAGAGAGAGAGAGAGCTAGGGGTGGGTGGGTGGGTGGCTGTAGAGAGAGAGCTAGGGGTGGGTGGGTGGGTGGCTGTAGAGAGAGAGCTAGGGGTGGGTGGGTGGGTGGCTGTAGAGAGAGAGCTAGGGGTGGGTGGGTGGGTGGCTGTAGAGAGAGAGCTAGGGGTGGGTGGGTGGGTGTAGAGAGAGAGCTAGGGGTGGGTGGGTGGGTGTAGAGAGAGAGCTAGGGGTGGGTGGGTGGGTGTAGAGAGAGAGCTAGGGGTGGGTGGGTGGGTGTAGAGAGAGAGCTAGGGGTGGGTGGGTGGGTGTAGAGAGAGAGCTAGGGGTGGGTGGGTGGGTGTAGAGAGAGAGCTAGGGGTGGGTGGGTGGGTGTAGAGAGAGAGCTAGGGGTGGGTGGGTGGGTGTAGAGAGAGAGCTAGGGGTGGGTGGGTGGGTGGGTGTAGAGAGAGAGCTAGGGGTGGGTGGGTGGGTGTAGAGAGAGAGCTAGGGGTGGGTGGGTGGGTGTAGAGAGAGAGCTAGGGGTGGGTGGGTGGGTGGGTGTAGAGAGAGAGCTAGGGGTGGGTGGGTGGGTGTAGAGAGAGAGCTAGGGGTGGGTGGGTGGCTGGGTGGGTGGGTGTAGAGAGAGAGCTAGGGGTGGGTGGGTGGCTGTAGAGAGAGAGCTAGGGGTGGGTGGGTGATTGGCTGTAGAGAGAGCTAGGGGTGGGTGGCTGTAGAGAGAGCTAGGGGTGGGTGGGTGGCTGTAGAGAGAGAGCTAGGGGTGGGTGGGTGGGTGGCTGTAGAGAGAGAGCTAGGGGTGGGTGGGTGGGTGGCTGTAGAGAGAGAGCTAGGGCTGTAGAGAGAGAGCTAGGGGTGGGTGGGTGGCTGTAGAGAGAGAGCTAGGGGTGGGTGGGTGGCTGTAGAGAGAGAGCTAGGGGTGGGTGGGTGGCTGTAGAGAGAGCTAGGGGTGGGTGGGTGGCTGTAGAGAGAGAGCTAGGGGTGGGTGGGTGGCTGTAGAGAGAGAGCTAGGGGTGGGTGGGTGGCTGTAGAGAGAGAGCTAGGGGTGGGTGGGTGGGTGGCTGTAGAGAGAGAGCTAGGGGTGGGTGGGTGGGTGGCTGTAGAGAGAGAGCTAGGGGTGGGTGGGTGGGTGGCTGTAGAGAGAGAGCTAGGGGTGGGTGGGTGGGTGGCTGTAGAGAGAGAGCTAGGGGGGGGTGGGTGTTTGGCTGTAGAGAGAGAGCTAGGGGTGGGTGGGTGGGTGGCTGTAGAGAGAGAGCTGTGGGTGGGTGGGTGGCTGTAGAGAGAGAGCTAGGGGTGGGTGGGTGGCTGTAGAGAGAGAGCTAGGGGTGGGTGGGTGGCTGTAGAGAGAGAGCTAGGGGTGGGTGGGTGGGTGGCTGTAGAGAGAGAGCTAGGGGTGGGTGGGTGGGTGGCTGTAGAGAGAGAGCTAGGGGTGGGTGGGTGGGTGGCTGTAGAGAGAGAGCTAGGGGTGGGTGGGTGGCTGTAGAGAGAGAGCTAGGGGTGGGTGGGTGGCTGTAGAGAGAGAGCTAGGGGTGGGTGGGTGGGTGGCTGTAGAGAGAGAGCTAGGGGTGGGTGGGTGGGTGGCTGTAGAGAGAGAGCTAGGGGTGGGTGGGTGGGTGGCTGTAGAGAGAGAGCTAGGGGTGGGTGGGTGGGTGGCTGTAGAGAGAGAGCTAGGGGTGGGTGGGTGGCTGTAGAGAGAGAGCTAGGGGTGGGTGGGTGGGTGGCTGTAGAGAGAGAGCTAGGGGTGGGTGGGTGGGTGGCTGTAGAGAGAGAGCTAGGGGTGGGTGGGTGGGTGGCTATAGAGAGAGAGCTAGGGGTGGGTGGGTGGCTATAGAGAGAGCTAGGGGTGGGTGGCTGTAGAGAGAGAGCTAGGGGTGGGTGGGTGGCTGTAGAGAGAGAGCTAGGGGTGGGTGGGTGGCTGTAGAGAGAGAGCTAGGGGTGGTGGGTGGCTGTAGAGAGAGAGCTAGGGGTGGGTGGGTGGCTGTAGAGAGAGAGCTAGGGGTGGGTGGGTGGCTGTAGAGCAGTGGTATTCAAACTGTGGGTCGCGACCCCCTAGGGGTCCGCGGGTGCATCCCAGGGGGGCCCTGAGAGCTCAGCATGAAAAAAGATTTTTTTTTTTTTTTTTTTTAGATTGGAAGAAATGGGCAGGGGTGGCCCACATGGGCGGGCTGAAGCATGAAACTGTCTCAGGCAACAATGAAAAAGTGGCCCACAGTTGTAAATGGATATTCATTCCTTTAGTCACAGACTGGGCCTCATTACTACTATGGCGGACCAGTAACAACAGTGCTGGTAAGCTACCGGCACCGTTGCTACCGTTCCGCCATAGTAAGAGTTGTGCTCGTGGGTGCTTGACAGCCCCCGCCAGGTCTGACCTCAGCTCGTCGGATGCACCAGCACCGTTATTAACGGTGCCGGTGCATCCGAGCTCCCCCTTCCCATTTGAGCCATATGGGGCTCAAATGGGAATGGGGATCTACCGGCACCTTCGAAAGGGCAATTATCATGTCCGCCTAACTCGGCATGACCTAGTAATTGCCCATTCGCGGGTGCCAGACCCGGATGCAACTCCAGTGGCAGCCGTGCCGGTTTTACCGGCACAGCTACCGCCAGAGTAGTTATGAAGCCCACTGTTTCAATAGTACCCAAAGGGGTGCTTTGTGTTAAAATGTAAGTAAATTGTGATATATTCAGCAACAATGGTCAACATTACTAACTGCATAGTGGCCCCTCACCCATTATGGAGGAGCTAAGGAGCCAGCCCAGTGAAACAGTGAGCACTCCCTCAGCTGCTTTATCCAGCTAATGGAGTGCTCCTGGGCTGGCTGAACTGTCAAAGGGAAACACTGTTTCCCTTTGACAGTTCAGTTTAGTTCCCCAGCCGCACATGCTCACTGAGCCATGCAAGTGCTGGGGCGTTTTGCTTCGCCAGCATTGCATAGCTCATTGGAAATGCTGGCTGGGGCACTGCATGTCTGTATGTCCGAGGGGGAGCTCCTGCGCCTCCTCGCACATACGGACAGAGCAGCTGGAGCAGCACCCACACACAGGCCAATGCAGAAGGTACGTTTATGTTCATTGTTTTTATTTAAACATGTGTATGGATGCGTTATGAGTGAGTGTATGGTGATGGATGCTCATGTGAATGATAGAGTGATTGCTGTATGAATGTGCAGCGCCTTGCATATACACATAATCATGTTCATTGTGTTAGGACCAGTGGGGCCCAGGGGACAGGGATGGTATCTTTTTACCGGACATCTATCATTCAAAACCCTCTGCCTTGTCCACAAGGCTTTCTGGGGCCTCGGTCCAAAATACCTTCAGCTATTCCTCCGCAAATACCTCCCCTCTCAAGCTCTTCACTCCTCTACCTCCAACTCCCTCAGGGTCAGTCGTTTATCAATGAAACGAGCTGGGGGTAGATCTCCGTCTTCGGCTGGGGCCTCCCTCTGGAACAGCGCCCTGCCACTCTAAAACTTGAGGAGAACCATCTTTCTTCCTGCACTTATCAGACCTACCCTGTCTGCTGCCTTAAACGTAGCACTTGCAAATTGCTGGCTGCACTACCACTGTTTGTTGCCTTTATTATTTATTTATTGTTATTTATCTGTTTCTCCTCTGCTTCGCACTTTCCACTTCTCCCCCCTTCCATGCACTTTTCCCCTCACACTTGCGCGTTCTCAATGTCACTGGGCCTAGTAAGATCGCTGTTTTATTCTCCTCTGTTCCCCTCCCTTGCCTTGTCACGCTCTGAAACACTTGTGTACGAGCGCGATAGACATAAAATATCAATGCCTGCCCCCTGGACTCCCAGCAACAATTGGAAACTGTTTGGCTATTTACCCATTTTTTGTTAAAAGTATGCTCTACAATGCAACATTTTAACCTATTATTTAAAAAAAATTCACAGGGGGAAACCCCCCCGAACCTCCCCTTAATGCCCCTCCACTTAAAAAAGATTCACCAGCCGCCACTGGCCCTCAGACTGTGTTGGGAACGGGATGGGGGAACCGAGGGACTATGGTGGGAGCACAATGGGCGGGAACCATGGGATAGTGATGGGAGCAGAGTGGGGAGAGCCCTGGGTGTGTGATGGGGTGGGGAGAGACCAGCGACTGGGTAGGAGTGGGATGAGGGAGCCCAGCGACTTTGATGGGAGCAGGTGACGGCGCGCAATATATACTGTCCATTTGGCATTTCTGGGGGGTCCCGACCTGCCCAAATTTTGTTCAGGGGGGCCCTGGCCAAAAAAGTTTGAAGACCACTGCTGTAGAGAGAGAGCTAGGGGTGGGTGGGTGGGTGGCTGTAGAGAGAGAGCTAGGGGTGGGTGGGTGGGTGGCTGTAGAGAGAGAGCTAGGGGTGGGTGGGTGGGTGGCTGTAGAGAGAGAGCTAGGGGTGGGTGGGTGGGTGGCTGTAGAGAGAGAGCTAGGGGTGGGTGGGTGGGTGGCTGTAGAGAGAGAGCTAGGGGTGGGTGGGTGGGTGGCTGTAGAGAGAGAGCTAGGGGTGGGTGGGTGGGTGGGTGGCTGTAGAGAGAGAGCTAGGGGTGGGTGGGTGGGTGGCTGTAGAGAGAGAGCTAGGGGTGGGTGGGTGGGGGGCTGTAGAGAGAGAGCTAGGGGTGGGTGGGTGGGGGGCTGTAGAGAGAGAGCTAGGGGTGGGTGGGTGGGTGGCTGTAGAGAGAGAGCTAGGGGTGGGTGGGTGGGTGGCTGTAGAGAGAGAGCTAGGGGTGGGTGGGTGGCTGTAGAGAGAGAGCTAGGGGTGGGTGGGTGGCTGTAGAGAGAGAGCTAGGGGTGGGTGGGTGGCTGTAGAGAGAGAGCTAGGGGTGGGTGGGTGGCTGTAGAGAGAGAGCTAGGGGTGGGTGGGTGGCTGTAGAGAGAGAGCTAGGGGTGGGTGGGTGGGTGGCTGTAGAGAGAGCTAGGGGTGGGTGGGTGGGTGGCTGTAGAGAGAGAGCTAGGGGTGGGTGGGTGGCTGTAGAGAGAGAGCTAGGGGTGGGTGGGTGGCTGTAGAGAGAGCTAGGGGTGGGTGGGTGGCTGTAGAGAGAGCTAGGGGTGGGTGGGTGGCTGTAGAGAGAGAGCTAGGGGTGGGTGGGTGGCTGTAGAGAGAGAGCTAGGGGTGGGTGGGTGGGTGGCTGTAGAGAGAGAGCTAGGGGTGGGTGGGTGGGTGGCTGTAGAGAGAGAGCTAGGGGTGGGTGGGTGGCTGTAGAGAGAGAGCTAGGGGTGGGTGGGTGGGTGGCTGTAGAGAGAGAGCTAGGGGTGGGTGGGTGGGTGGCTGTAGAGAGAGAGCTAGGGGTGGGTGGGTGGCTGTAGAGAGAGAGCTAGGGGTGGGTGGGTGGGTGGCTGTAGAGAGAGAGCTAGGGGTGGGTGGGTGGGTGGCTGTAGTGAGAGAGCTAGGGGTGGGTGGGTGGCTGTAGAGAGAGAGCTAGGGGTGGGTGGGTGGCTGTAGAGAGAGAGCTAGGGGTGGGTGGGTGGCTGTAGAGAGAGAGCTAGGGGTGGGTGGCTGTAGAGAGAGAGCTAGGGGTGGGTGGGTGGGTGGCTGTAGAGAGAGAGCTAGGGGTGGGTGGGTGGGTGGCTGTAGAGAGAGAGCTAGGGGTGGGTGGCTGGCTGTAGAGAGAGAGCTAGGGGTGGGTGGGTGGCTGTAGAGAGAGCTAGGGGTGGGTGGGTGGGTGGCTGTAGAGAGAGCGAGAGCTAGGGGTGGGTGGGTGGCTGTAGAGAGAGCGAGAGCTAGGGGTGGGTGGGTGGGTGGCTGTAGAGAGAGCGAGAGCTAGGGGTGGGTGGGTGGGTGGCTGTAGAGAGAGCGAGAGAGAGAGAGCTAGGGGTGGGTGGGTGGCTGTAGAGAGAGAGAGCGCTAGGGGTGGGTGGCTGTAGAGAGAGAGCTAGGGGTGGGTGGGTGGCTGTAGAGAGAGAGCTAGGGGTGGGTGGGTGGCTGTAGAGAGAGAGCTAGGGGTGGGTGGGTGGCTGTAGAGAGAGAGCTAGGGGTGGGTGGGTGGCTGTAGAGAGAGAGCTAGGGGTGGGTGGGTGGCTGTAGAGAGAGAGCTAGGGGTGGGTGGGTGGGTGGCTGTAGAGAGAGAGCTAGGGGTGGGTGGGTGGGTGGCTGTAGAGAGAGAGCTAGGGGTGGGTGGGTGGCTGTAGAGAGAGAGCTAGGGGTGGGTGGGTGGCTGTAGAGAGAGCTAGGGGTGGGTGGGTGGCTGTAGAGAGAGAGCTAGGGGTAGGTGGGTGGCTGTAGAGAGAGCTAGGGGTGGGTGGGTGGCTGTAGAGAGAGCTAGGGGTGGGTGGGTGGATGGCTGTAGAGAGAGCTAGGGGTGGGTGGGTGGCTGTAGAGAGAGAGCTAGGGGTGGGTGGGTGGCTGTAGAGAGAGAGCTAGGGGTGGGTGGGTGGCTGTAGAGAGAGAGCTAGGGGTGGGTGGGTGGGTGTAGAGAGAGAGCTAGGGGTGGGTGGGTGGGTGTAGAGAGAGAGCTAGGGGTGGGTGGGTGGGTGTAGAGAGAGAGCTAGGGGTGGGTGGGTGATTGGCTGTAGAGAGAGCTAGGGGTGGGTGGCTGTAGAGAGAGCTAGGGGTGGGTGGGTGGCTGTAGAGAGAGAGCTAGGGGTGGGTGGGTGGGTGGCTGTAGAGAGAGAGCTAGGGGTGGGTGGGTGGCTGTAGAAAGAGAGCTAGGGGTGGGTGGGTGGCTGTAGAGAGAGAGCTAGGGGTGGGTGGGTGGCTGTAGAGAGAGAGCTAGGGGTGGGTGGGTGGCTGTAGAGAGAGAGCTAGGGGTGGGTGGGTGGGTGGCTGTAGAGAGAGAGCTAGGGGTGGGTGGGTGGGTGGCTGTAGAGAGAGAGCTAGGGGTGGGTGGGTGGCTGTAGAGAGAGAGCTAGGGGTGGGTGGGTGGGTGGCTGTAGAGAGAGAGCTAGGGGTGGGTGGGTGGGTGGCTGTAGAGAGAGAGCTAGGGGTGGGTGGGTGGGTAGCTGTAGAGAGAGAGCTAGGGGTGGGTGGGTGGGTAGCTGTAGAGAGAGCTAGGGGTGGGTGGGTGGGTGGCTGTAGAGAGAGAGCTAGGGGTGGGTGGGTGGCTGTAGAGAGAGAGCTAGGGGTGGGTGGGTGGGTGGCTGTAGAGAGAGAGCTAGGGGTGGGTGGGTGGGTGGCTGTAGAGAGAGAGCTAGGGGTGGGTGGGTGGGTGGCTGTAGAGAGAGAGCTAGGGGTGGGTGGGTGGGTGGCTGTAGAGAGAGAGCTAGGGGTGGGTGGGTGGGTGGCTGTAGAGAGAGAGCTAGGGGTGGGTGGGTGGGTGGCTGTAGAGAGAGAGCTAGGGGTGGGTGGGTGGGTGGCTGTAGAGAGAGAGCTAGGGGTGGGTGGGTGGGTGGCTGTAGAGGGAGAGCTAGGGGTGGGTGGGTGGGTGGCTGTAGAGGGAGAGCTAGGGGTGGGTGGGTGGGTGGCTGTAGAGAGAGAGCTGTGGGTGGGTGGGTGGCTATAGAGAGAGAGCTAGGGGTGGGTGGGTGGCTATAGAGAGAGAGCTAGGGGTGGGTGGCTGTAGAGAGAGAGCTAGGGGTGGGTGGGTGGCTGTAGAGAGAGAGCTAGGGGTGGGTGGGTGGCTGTAGAGAGAGAGCTAGGGGTGGGTGGGTGGCTGTAGAGAGAGAGCTAGGGGTGGTGGGTGGCTGTAGAGAGAGAGCTAGGGGTGGGTGGGTGGCTGTAGAGAGAGAGCTAGGGGTGGGTGGGTGGCTGTAGAGCAGTGGTATTCAAACTGTGGGTCGCGACCCCCTAGGGGTCCGCGGGTGCATCCCAGGGGGGCCCTGAGAGCTCAGCATGAAAAAAGATTTTTTTTTTTTTTTTTTTAGATTGGAAGAAATGGGCAGGGGTGGCCCACATGGGCGGGCTGAAGCATGAAACTGTCTCAGGCAACAATGAAAAAGTGGCCCACAGTTGTAAATGGATATTCATTCCTTTAGTCACAGACTGGGCCTCATTACTACTATGGCGGACCAGTAACAACAGTGCTGGTAAGCTACCGGCACCGTTGCTACCGTTCCGCCATAGTAAGAGTTGTGCTCGTGGGTGCTTGACAGCCCCCGCCAGGTCTGACCTCAGCTCGTCGGATGCACCAGCACCGTTATTAACGGTGCCGGTGCATCCGAGCTCCCCCTTCCCATTTGAGCCATATGGGGCTCAAATGGGAATGGGGATCTACCGGCACCTTCGAAAGGGCAATTATCATGTCCGCCTAACTCGGCATGACCTAGTAATTGCCCATTCGCGGGTGCCAGACCCGGATGCAACTCCAGTGGCAGCCGTGCCGGTTTTACCGGCACAGCTACCGCCAGAGTAGTTATGAAGCCCACTGTTTCAATAGTACCCAAAGGGGTGCTTTGTGTTAAAATGTAAGTAAATTGTGATATATTCAGCAACAATGGTCAACATTACTAACTGCATAGTGGCCCCTCACCCATTATGGAGGAGCTAAGGAGCCAGCCCAGTGAAACAGTGAGCACTCCCTCAGCTGCTTTATCCAGCTAATGGAGTGCTCCTGGGCTGGCTGAACTGTCAAAGGGAAACACTGTTTCCCTTTGACAGTTCAGTTTAGTTCCCCAGCCGCACATGCTCACTGAGCCATGCAAGTGCTGGGGCGTTTTGCTTCGCCAGCATTGCATAGCTCATTGGAAATGCTGGCTGGGGCACTGCATGTCTGTATGTCCGAGGGGGAGCTCCTGCGCCTCCTCGCACATACGGACAGAGCAGCTGGAGCAGCACCCACACACAGGCCAATGCAGAAGGTACGTTTATGTTCATTGTTTTTATTTAAACATGTGTATGGATGCGTTATGAGTGAGTGTATGGTGATGGATGCTCATGTGAATGATAGAGTGATTGCTGTATGAATGTGCAGCGCCTTGCATATACACATAATCATGTTCATTGTGTTAGGACCAGTGGGGCCCAGGGGACAGGGATGGTATCTTTTTACCGGACATCTATCATTCAAAACCCTCTGCCTTGTCCACAAGGCTTTCTGGGGCCTCGGTCCAAAATACCTTCAGCTATTCCTCCGCAAATACCTCCCCTCTCAAGCTCTTCACTCCTCTACCTCCAACTCCCTCAGGGTCAGTCGTTTATCAATGAAACGAGCTGGGGGTAGATCTCCGTCTTCGGCTGGGGCCTCCCTCTGGAACAGCGCCCTGCCACTCTAAAACTTGAGGAGAACCATCTTTCTTCCTGCACTTATCAGACCTACCCTGTCTGCTGCCTTAAACGTAGCACTTGCAAATTGCTGGCTGCACTACCACTGTTTGTTGCCTTTATTATTTATTTATTGTTATTTATCTGTTTCTCCTCTGCTTCGCACTTTCCACTTCTCCCCCCTTCCATGCACTTTTCCCCTCACACTTGCGCGTTCTCAATGTCACTGGGCCTAGTAAGATCGCTGTTTTATTCTCCTCTGTTCCCCTCCCTTGCCTTGTCACGCTCTGAAACACTTGTGTACGAGCGCGATAGAAATAAAATATCAATGCCTGCCCCCTGGACTCCCAGCAACAATTGGAAACTGTTTGGCTATTTACCCATTTTTTGTTAAAAGTATGCTCTACAATGCAACATTTTAACCTATTATTTAAAAAAAATTCACAGGGGGAAACCCCCCGAACCTCCCCTTAATGCCCCTCCACTTAAAAAAGATTCACCAGCCGCCACTGGCCCTCAGACTGTGTTGGGAACGGGATGGGGGAACCGAGGGACTATGGTGGGAGCACAATGGGCGGGAACCATGGGATAGTGATGGGAGCAGAGTGGGGAGAGCCCTGGGTGTGTGATGGGGTGGGGAGAGACCAGCGACTGGGTAGGAGTGGGATGAGGGAGCCCAGCGACTTTGATGGGAGCAGGTGACGGCGCGCAATATATACTGTCCATTTGGCATTTCTGGGGGGTCCCGACCTGCCCAAATTTTGTTCAGGGGGGCCCTGGCCAAAAAAGTTTGAAGACCACTGCTGTAGAGAGAGAGCTAGGGGTGGGTGGGTGGGTGGCTGTAGAGAGAGAGCTAGGGGTGGGTGGGTGGGTGGCTGTAGAGAGAGAGCTAGGGGTGGGTGGGTGGGTGGCTGTAGAGAGAGAGCTAGGGGTGGGTGGGTGGGTGGCTGTAGAGAGAGAGCTAGGGCTGGGTGGGTGGCTGTAGAGAGAGAGCTAGGGGTGGGTGGGTGGGTGGCTGTAGAGAGAGAGCTAGGGGTGGGTGGGTGGCTGTAGAGAGAGAGCTAGGGGTGGGTGGGTGGCTGTAGAGAGAGAGCTAGGGGTGGGTGGGTGGGTGGCTGTAGAGAGAGAGCTAGGGGTGGGTGTAGAGAGAGAGCTAGGGGTGGGTGGGTGGGTGGCTGTAGAGAGAGAGCTAGGGGTGGGTGGGTGGCTGTAGAGAGAGAGCTAGGGGTGGGTGGGTGGCTGTAGAGAGAGAGCTAGGGGTGGGTGGGTGGGTGGCTGTAGAGAGAGAGCTAGGGGTGGGTGGGTGGGGGGCTGTAGAGAGAGAGCTAGGGGTGGGTGGGTGGGGGGCTGTAGAGAGAGAGCTAGGGGTGGGTGGGTGGGGGGCTGTAGAGAGAGAGCTAGGGGTGGGTGGGGGGCTGTAGAGAGAGCTAGGGGTGGGTGGGGGGCTGTAGAGAGAGGGCTAGGGGTGGGTGGGGGGCTGTAGAGAGAGAGCTAGGGGTGGGTGGGGGGCTGTAGAGAGAGAGCTAGGGGTGGGTGGGTGGGTGGCTGTAGAGAGAGAGCTAGGGGTGGGTGGGTGGGTGGCTGTAGAGAGAGAGCTAGGGGTGGGTGGGTGGGTGGCTGTAGAGAGAGAGCTAGGGGTGGGTGGGTGGGTGGCTGTAGAGAGACAGCTAGGGGTGGGTGGGTGGGTGGCTGTAGAGAGAGAGCTAGGGGTGGGTGGGTGGGTGGCTGTAGAGAGAGAGCTAGGGGTGGGTGGGTGGCTGTAGAGAGAGAGCTAGGGGTGGGTGGGTGGGTGGCTGTAGAGAGAGAGCTAGGGGTGGGTGGGTGGGTGGCTGTAGAGAGAGAGCTAGGGGTGGGTGGGTGGGTGGGTGGCTGTAGAGAGAGAGCTAGGGGTGGGTGGGTGGGTGGCTGTAGAGAGAGAGCTAGGGGTGGGTGGGTGGGTGGGTGGCTGTAGAGAGAGAGCTAGGGGTGGGTGGGTGGGTGGCTGTAGAGAGAGAGCTAGGGGTGGGTGGGTGGCTGTAGAGAGAGAGCTAGGGGTGGGTGGCTGTAGAGAGAGAGCTAGGGGTGGGTAGGTGGGTGGCTGTAGAGAGAGAGCTAGGGGTGGGTGGGTGGCTGTAGAGAGAGAGAGCTAGGGGTGGGTGGGTGGCTGTAGAGAGAGAGCTAGGGGTGGGTGGGTGGCTGTAGAGAGAGAGCTAGGGGTGGGTGGGTGGCTGTAGAGAGAGAGCTAGGGGTGGGTGGGTGGCTGTAGAGAGAGAGCTAGGGATGGGTGGGTGGCTGTAGAGAGAGAGCTAGGGGTGGGTGGGTGGCTGTAGAGAGAGAGCTAGGGGTGGGTGGCTGTAGGGAGAGAGCTAGATGGCTGTAGAGAGAGAGCTGTGGGTGGGTGGGTAGGTGTAGAGATAGAGAGAGAGCCATGGGTGTAGAGAGAGAGAGAGAGAGAGAGAGAGAGAGAGAGAGAGAGAGAGAGAGAGAGAGAGAGAGAGAGAGAGAGAGAGAGAGAGAGCCAGGGGGGTGGGGGGTGGGTGGATGTAGAGAGAGAGAGAGAGCCAGGGGTGGGTGGGTGTAGAGAGAGAGCCATTGGGTCTAGAGAGAGCCAGGGGTGGGTGTTTGGGTCTAGAGAGAGAGCCAGGGGTGGGTGTTTGGGTCTAGAGAGAGAGCGAGCCAGGGGTGGGTGGGTCTAGAGAGAGAGAGAGCCAGGGGTGGGTGGGTCTAGAGAGTGAGAGAGCCAGCGGTGGGTGGGTGGGTCTAGAGAGAGAGAGAGCCAGGGGTGGGTGGGTGGGTCTAGAGAGAGAGAGAGCCAGGGGTGGGTGGGTGGGTCTAGAGAGAGAGAGAGCCAGGGGTGGGTGGGTGGGTCTAGAGAGAGAGAGAGCCAGGGGTGGGTGGGTGGGTCTAGAGAGAGAGAGAGCCAGGGGTGGGTGGGTGGGTCTAGAGAGAGAGAGAGAGAGCCAGGGGTGGGTGGGTGGGTCTAGAGAGAGAGAGAGCCAGGGGTGGGTGGGTGGGTCTAGAGAGAGAGAGAGCCAGGGGTGGGTGGGTGGGTCTAGAGAGAGAGAGCCAGGGGTGGGTGGGTGGGTCTAGAGAGAGAGAGCCAGGGGTGGGTGGGTGGGTCTAGAGAGAGAGAGCCAGGGGTGGGTGGGTGGGTCGAGAGAGAGGGAGCCATTGGTCTAGAGAGAGAGCCAGGGGTGGGTGGGTGGGTCTAGAGAGAGAGAGCCAGGGGTGGGTGGGTGGGTCTAGAGAGAGAGAGCCAGGGGTGGGTGGGTGGGTCTAGAGAGAGAGAGAGAGAGAGAGAGAGAGAGAGCCAGGGGTGGGTGGGTGGGTCTAGAGAGAGAGAGAGAGAGAGAGAGAGAGAGAGCCAGGGGTGGGTGGGTGGGTCTAGAGAGAGAGAGAGAGAGAGAGAGAGAGAGAGCCAGGGGTGGGTGGGTGGGTCTAGAGAGAGAGAGAGAGAGAGAGAGAGAGCCAGGGGTGGGTGGGTGGGTCTAGAGAGAGAGAGAGAGAGCCAGGGGTGGGTGGGTGGGTCTAGAGAGAGAGAGAGAGCCAGGGGTGGGTGGGTGGGTCTAGAGAGAGAGAGAGAGCCAGGGGTGGGTGGGTGGGTCTAGAGAGAGAGAGAGAGCCAGGGGTGGGTGGGTGGGGAGAGAGAGAGAGAGAGCCAGTCTAGAGAGAGAGAGCCAGGGGTGGGTGGGTGGGTCTAGAGAGAGAGCCTGGGGTTTGTAGAGAGAGGGCCTGGGGTGAGTGGGAGTAGAGAGAGGGCCAGGGGTGGGTGGTTTTAGAGAGAGGGCCAGGGGTGGGTGGTTTTAGAGAGAGTGGGGTGGGTGGGCGTAGAGAGATTGGGGGTTGGGGGTTGGTAGAGAAAGAAAGTGAGGGGTGGTGGGTGTTGGTAGAGAGAGTAGGGGTGGGATTGGTAGGTGGGGTTAGAGAGGGTGGGGTCAGTGGACAGGGGTAGAGAGAGTGGGGCTTTGGCAGACAGTGTGGGGCTGGTAGAGAGATCAGAGTTATGGGGTAGAGAAAGCGTGGCTAGGGTGGGTGGGTAGGAGTTGAGAGAGCAGGGCTAGGGGATTGCGAGAGCAGGGCTGGGCTATTGGGGATAGACAGAGCTAGGTTGGGTGGGTGCGCTTGTAGAGAGGGGATAGGGTGGGTGCGCTTGTAGAGAGTAGGGCTGAGGTGGGTGGTGGGTAAAGAGAGGGCTAGGGTGGGTGACAAATGCCATGCCACATTTTCAATAATGTTCATGTCGGAGAGGAGGGACAGAGCGCAACTTGTGTTTCCACTGCCTTCCTTATTTCCGCCATACAAATACTTCAGCATTTGCAACTGGTATGGATTTTCATGCCGCCGCAAAGGCCGAATATCCCTATGGAGTATGCTGGCTTTATGCACCAGCATAAACCAAGCGGCCCCCCAAAGGGATCCATAGTAAACGCTGCTTACCATGCTTGTATGGTAAGCAGCATTCACATTCAAATTAAACGCTGACCGACATTCTTGGCCAAAAGGCGGCGTAAATAAGTGCATGCTGCCTTTGGCCTGCCCATTTGCACTCTGCAATGCAAATGATGAAAATTTGGCTGCAAAGACCTGACTACACCTGAGTGCAAACGGACCAGGTCCCCACCGCCCAGGGCTGTCACAAGATGTGGTGAGGCCCCCTTTTGATGTTATGCACTGGGCCAGCGGCAGCACCTTCTCAAACAGGGGACTCGAGAAATCTCCCCTTGAACTTGTGTGGAGGAAGCAAATATGGTTTATTAATACAACTGCAAATCAACTACAGCAAAGTTACATTTCTCTACTGAAGACAGGTTTTATGCCAGACTAACCTTTGTACCATAGGCATAAACATACATAGGATGGCATGACAGAATGTGGTGCCTGACGCCAGCATTAAGGAGCACCCTGCACCTGTGTGCCATTAAAACACACATCATACACAGTGAGAGATGGATGATGTACAGTGCAGGCTGGTGAATTTCTGAACTGAAGAGGCTTAAATGTTTGTGTCAATTATGCAGGATCGGCAGAGCACAGTGAGGGTGCCCATACCAAACAGGGGTTATTTGAGGGGGTGTCTCACTCCCAGGAAAATGTTTTAAACATTTGGTTACAATTATGCATTTTACAGCACTTTCTTTGTAAAATTGGGTAGAAATCCATACAGTTTGCAATTGCTTTTGTATGAAAGCACATGCAAAAACCCAATAGATGCAAGTCACCAACCATGCACAGAAACATTTTCCAATACATTTCATGCCACTGTTGCACACAAAATATGCTAGTATAAAGATATACTCATGCTGGTTGTTCCCATGTGGTCCATGCAGGCTGCACCAATATATGCCATTATTACCATGTACGCCCTCCCAGCCAGTAAACATGCCATGCCACAGAAATTATGTCCAGGCTGACTGTGCACCATAAGTGTTCTTACTGGCTCCATTGGCCTAAATTCAATGTGGGCCAATTTAGCCAGTAGTATGTTTGCTTTAACCTTGATGCACCGTCCTGTGCAACATGGGTAAAGCAAAACAAGCATTGGCAATCCTAACAGTTTGGGCTTTCATGTAGGCATGGTAAAGGCACTGCTGTATTGGTATTAACTGGCCGTTGATGGTAGCAGGTGCAAACTGGTTTGAGTACCTGAGCATCTAATAGCAGTGCCTGGCAAATGCCTAATACTTATGCACAAGCCAAAACTGTTGGCTTTGCCAATGTTTGTTTTTAACAGGACTTCAGTGAAAGACCCGTAGGGTGCAACACCATTGAGCAGATCGGACTCTAGCCCCCTCCCAAAATTTTGGGTTTTGTTGACTCGACCTGGCTGCATGGGGGGAGCCAGCCCCTGGCTAGGGAGGGCTGAAGCCCTCCCAGTTTGAGGCAGAAGGCCTCTCTCAAAGTGTCGCCAGCCCGTAGCTCTAGTTATGGAGTGGCAGCAGCATCAAACATGCAGAGTACAAAGGCCTATCCATGCAATATCAACAGACTAACTTTGATCAAGCCAAAGTCTTAACTTCGGGTCTCAGCTTTTAGATGGTCCACCTCTCCAGAGATTAGCAAAGAATTATCAAAGTAAGGAGCCCCTGAATTGGGGTGAAAGGTACGACTAGTGGCCAAAGGGAAGGTGAAATTGCTATTCAGCTTCCTAGCTGGGCTCATCGTGTTGGGAGGGAAGTGGGAGCAGGGCTGGTTGAAGATGTATCAGGGCTGGTGGGGGCCCATTTCTTTGCCATGTGTGTGGGCCACCCCAGGCCTTACAGATTGGAAAAATAGGCCAAGGCACCTGTGGAGTGATTAAATCAATAATTAAGTCAAAATAATACAGTGAGGTGGTTAAAAGATGCAGATTATCAGTAGGTGTCTGTGTCATAAGACTGCCAACATGGGAGCAGCTGCTTGGGGTCCATTTCAACTGCAAAAGCTGAAAGACCCAGATGCCATCCCTCAGTGGGGAGACCGACAGCGCAATGGGTTTATTGGCCCCACTTATTATCCGCTTTCATAACTGCCATCCAGCCCCTGCCAGGCTGACCCACAGAGATGTGGCCAGATAGAACAAGACATAGACATTAAACGGAGCCTGGGCTTAGCTGTTAAAAGGCCCTGAAATTAGCAGCATAAAACATTTCACTGTTAGCACCTGCATTCACAAACATACATTTTTAGGTAATTGAAATTGTGATGTGGGGTTAGCACATGCATGCCAGGGTAGGGATTGGAAGGGAAGTGGTTACAGGACATATCTCATTCTCATGGCAGTCTGCAGGTCCAACAGTTCAGAAATGAGGGCGAGAGTTAGCTACAGGGCTCAAGTTGAGGGTACACGCGGGAGGACGGAGTCCACCCACTTTTTTCAGAGGGTGGGCTCAGTCCCCCCAGCTAAAATGAGAAACATTGAATGCTCTCTTTGAATTTATTAATTAAAGCAGACCTCGGGGATCAAACCGAAGTCGTCAGGGTTGTAGGCGGACATTTCACCACTGCACTATATGACCTGATAAAAAATAAACATCTAAAGGTGAAATGTCCCATTTCGGTACTGCAAGTCCCAGGGAAAATATTTATATTGGTTCTTGGAGTTTAAAACATGCACACCGTTTAACGTTTTCAAAAACACCATTAGAAGAAAATATCCTGTCTTGGTTTTTGTGTGGGTGTTGATTTTTTGAAAGGCAAATGCCATTCGTCCTGTTCAATTTGTGTGTTTATGCAAAGCCAATTTAATGAAATGTGCATATTGCGTCTTGATGTGTTAATTTCTGGCGACGTCACATCCCATTGCGTTTGTTGATGAGTCCCCCGACTTTAATTTTTAGGTCTTGACCCTTAGCTGCTAGTAACATTGAAGCTTCATCAGAATAGTCTCATTGGAATGTGAAAAGATATTAGTTGTGCCCACACAAGTAAGTTTGCCCTTCGCCACAGGTTCTGAATTTAGCGTCCCTTCCAACATTTGAAATGTTAGTCCCACACCGTCACCGTCTGCTAAATTTAGGGGTGGGGGCTGGCGCACACACTCACATGCAACACTTTCAACCACGCATTCCTCCACCCGTCACACAACTCCTTGCATGCACGCATGCATAACACCAAACACAGCATTGACACAAACATAAACACCAACATACACGCACACATTCATGCACATATACATACTCATTTAATTTAAATACACATATATACTACACAAAAATACACATTTAAATTAAAATTAAAAAAAACACCTTACCTCCATTCACCCTTGAAAAGCCCCAGCACAACCACGGGGACAGGATAGCACTCACTCCAACACGTAGACATGCTGCCTGACAGGAGAGAACTCCTCTCCCATCAGTCAGCGTATTCACGCTGAGGAACGTGAACACACGGACAGGAGAGGAGTCCCCTCTCGTCATTCAGCTTGTCCATGCTGTCAGCTGAATGACGGGAGACAGCAGAGCTCACTTCTGAGCCCTGCTGTGTCCCATTATTTTGCTGTTTGTTGCAGAGCCAACCGGCTTCGAAACAAACAGCAAAATCATTTCAGTGGCAGAGAGGACACATCACAGTCCCCCGTGTGAATAATGGACACGGGAGACTGTGCTGCCTTCTATTTAGGAGAGGGGACCGCAAGGCCCCCTGCAAGCACGAGGCCCGGGGCAGTTTGCTGCTCCTACCCCTGCCCCCCCCCCCCCCCATCCCTCGTGACGGCCCTGCCACCGCCAAATTATATTTTGGAGCTCCTATGTGTTCATCAAAATATTTGGCGACTTATAGTGGCCCCTTTGATAAAATGATTGTTAAAATCTGGGATCCTCCGGATCCATGAGGAATTCCAAAAATGATAATGAGAATTCAATGAGTTTAGAGGCGATCATTGGCCTCGGGAAAAAGCAAAAAGAAATGGGTTTTTCTCTACGCAGAAGACAAAACAATAAAAAGACTCGGCCATGTGCAGCAATGACTAAAGCACATAAACTCCACTTCAGATAACAGTAGTCCATACATTATTGTTTTATAGCGGTTTACTGTTTAATAGCATGGCACCTTTTCTTACCTCTTCCTGTAAGCGATTTCGACTGGCTTCCTGTTCTCGATAATCAATTCGAAGTTTAGCCGCCAGCCGTTCCTTAATAGATATTTTCTTCTCGAATTCTGCATTATTGTCAACTTCACTCTTCAGAAACTGGATGCGCTCGTTTACCAAAATCTCCTTTTCTCGAATTTCCTGTTTTACCTGGGCTAACAACTAACAGAATAAAACAAATGTATATCTTTAGTTAATTCACAGTTCAAATTTGCAAAGCAGAGAAAAAGATGGACATTTTTGAAATGATGTACTTTAGTGGCCAGGTTTTCTTGATAGCTGTGTAGCTCTGATGCTAACTGCTGTTCGATGTGAAAATGTCCCCTGTGAAAAAGTCGCCAGGTAGGCAATTTATTTCTCTGTACCCCTAAAAGCCTTCCCCAACATATTCTAGGAGGGCATTGATTACTATTCTAACTCCAGTCCTAGAATATTTGGGGAAAGTGCTTGATTTTCGTTGGAGTGCAAATTTGGGGAAATGTGCCCCCCTGGAGACCTTTTCCCAGGAGATTTTATCACTGGATACCCTAACGGCCTAATATCTGAAGCCTGAGTGATAGCTCGGCTACATCTGACATTAGTCATTGCTCTGAAGTGGGCCATATTTATCTAAAGTGGTTCAGTCAGCTCTGTAACTTCAGGTATACCACTGCGGTTTTAGCCTTTTAACAAGGAGTATATCTAAGACATTACTGAGTGCTGTGCAGCCAGAGGGATAGTCCTGATGCCCCTGGCAGCAGTGAAACTTGTTTAACTTGAGTAGCTAGTTATGCTATTCAGTAAATGATTTTAACCCAATGGAGTTCATCTTCTACAAAAGACATTGCACAGCTATGTAACATAATGGCCAACTTTGTAATTTGAGGCCTAACTAGTGAAATGTTTAAACGGTAGGTTGGTGGAGATAGCTCTGCTGTTACAGGGAGTGGTTTAAACTGTGGAATAAAACTGCTGTTCTACACATTGCTGACATATATTTAACGTGAGGGGTTGCTCTGCTGTACACGACATTACTTGCAAATGTTCAAACTGATAGATACCTCTGCTTCCTGGCGTAAAACTAAAATCTGCACAGTCTGGGGTATAAATCCGATTTCCAACCTAGGAACCTGTAAATCGAGAGTTAGCAGTGTGGTGTCATGTGTCCCTGCACACTGTGTAAACTGAAAGCTACCTCTTCTGTCCAAAGAGTTACTTGGTAATGTGTAACCCTAAAGCTAGGTCTGCTATCGTGAATCTTCTGGGTTTAGCATAAATCTTGAATTAAGTGTAGACCTACAATGCAGTGATTCGGAAGCTTTATGCGTGGTATTCTAAACTCACTTACGATTGAATGTTAATGTTCATTGGCACCAATACATTCGTACCACCCTACTTACGGTTCATTAGCTTCTGTGTACTTTCCTAATAAATCATAGCATGTTTTACTATTCCAAGAAGGTCTCACTTAAATATCTATTTCACAGTTTGAGACAGTGCTGGAAATGGACAAAATTTACTGGGCAAAGTCTCTCCCCGCGCTTTGTGTGCGGGAATGGGGTAGCACGCAGGGGATGGGTTAAAAGGTGGAGGGGGGTTTGTCAATGGTGTGGGTGGGACTGAGGGACAGACCTAGATGTCCAATTATGTGGGTGCCTTGAATATTGGGTGCTGGTTGTTTTGCATGAAAAAAGTGCATTTTGGGGACATATGAATGACCACCAATTTATCGTACAGGTCTGTGTGCTATTTCAAATGTGCATTCCTTCTGAGCATGCAATGCACTCTGGGTATGGTGTTCATTTCATCAGTCAGAATAGTCAACATGACAGTAAAAGGTGCTGTGACGATTCACATGGTGTCGTCACTTCTTCCCAAAGGGGAACCCTTTTCCATGAGGCTAGGGAGGTGCAGCAGCTATCCAATAGTCCCGCACGGGGCGGTTTAATGTCAGAGGACCTCATCGGGACGAACTCCCCCTCTGAGGACAAGAACGATCACCTGGGGTACAGCCCATTGAATGTTGTTACTCCCTGACATTCTCTAGCCCTGCCTAATATTCATGCGCCAATATATACATATATATATTGGAGTCAGTAAAGGATGGATGCTCCCACTACGGACAAGGGCAGTGGTAAGCAGACAAAAAGAACACCAAGTTTTCTTTTTATCGCAGTCAGAAAACCAGTGAATTACAGGAGAAAACTCAGAAAGGAGAAACTTGTTCTGCCAAGAAGCCAAGGCTATCTCAGACTGGGGTGAGCCGACATTGGATACAAATTGTGAGAAAGAACGAAGCTTCTGTTCAGAAGGCATGGATAAAAACAAGAAGACGTCAGAGGTCTATTAAAAAATAGTATTTTAATACATTGAAAGGCTTGATTTTGTGGTTTTAAGTCACGTGGAGAGAAGAACTTGGACGAGCATGATGGTCACACCTACGCACAAGGGCAGAATGTGCCTTCACTCCCCTGAATTTCCCAGAGCAAAGAACATGTTCAAGGCCGAGTTCAAAAGACCTAATTGACAGTAGACCACTGAGGTGATGATGGATGGATATGTTAATTGGTGGGACACTATGCTTAAGACTAGCTCATCTGCACCTGGATGTTCCGCCTGCGTACTGCCAGCACAGGTTGAAAGAGCACTGACAGAGGTTAGAATGTAAACAATGATAGAGGACTGCATGATTAAGGGTCCTATAGTTGTATAACCAATTAGACGCTGTGCATTTAGTGACGTTTATAGTGACACAATTTAGGGAAGGGCTTTGTTGCCCTACCTGATGTTAAGAGACCTATCGCATAATTGTAAAGGAGATAACTGCCCAGCCTTTGACTTTTAGCTTAAATTGGATGAATTTCATGTACATGTTTATGCTCAGCCTTGTTAACCCTAATTGTAAAGGTTAAAGTAATTTAACCAAATACAAATTAAAAAAAACAAATATATATATTGACATTCTATGTAGCAGGATTGTTTATTTCTCCCTTGTACCTTAAGTTTCTTTATTATCTTTCAGTAATTATTCACTTCTATAATATCAAGTCTTTACCTTAAGAACAGGTGCAGTGTACAAACAACTTTTTTGTACAGTCAGATTAATACAGCAAAGGGGGGGGGGGTAGGATATGCTTAGCATTGGCCTGATATCCCTCTCTAGATGACTTTGCTGGCCATGACCACAGGCAAGTTTACTGGAAGAGAATAACCTGGTGCTAGAGTCAGCTGTTGGTTCCAGGACCCAGGAAAGCCTGCATTTAGAGCAAAGGCAAGAAGAGGGGTAGGTAGGGACTCCCACCCCCCGTAAACATGCAACGCCAGATGAGGGAAGGTAAGGCGACCCTTTCTACCAGTTAACTCTGGAGACCTGGACACTGTGTCCATAGGACTGAAAACCCGACACCCTGTGTCCTGTGGGAGAGTTGCTGTCTCAGAGAAACCATCCTGATTATTGTTAATATTTCTTGTGGAGAAGACACCAGTTTTATACTTTAGTTGACCCTATCTGTACATTGTCTCCAAATAAAATACTGAACCAACAATACTTGGTTTAGTCTACCTTTTGATGCAGATTTCCTGCATGATAATGTCTATAATTGTGAATGACTAGCATCCTTACAATAAAAATCCTGAACAAACATGCACATATGCAACTTTAATATCATAATCATAACCAGAGTATTATCAGTTCTCTCTTCCTTAATATGTGATAAATTGTAGAATGCTGACTGTTATTCTTCTTGCTGTTTGCATTGTAAAAATCATACAATTATGTTAAAAAAAAATCAAACTTCTAACCAGGGCATAGTGATCAATCTCCTCATCCCTCTTTTGCATCTGTTGGATTGTGCTTTCCCACTGCCTGATAAGCTGCTGTCTTTCTTGGTGGGCCCGCCGAAAAGTCTCTGCAGCTTTATCGAGCTCCACCTACAGAAGGAACATGACACATTATTTTTGTTCTTTTTTGCCACAAGAAGCATGTTCTATGAACAAATCTATGTTCCGTATCCATATACACACCTGCGCTGTAATCGTTTCAGTTAGTTCATTGTCCAGAAGCTTTCGTTTTTGGCTGGCTTCTGTTGTCATCTTTTCTATTTTGAGTGATAATGCCTGGAATAATGTAAGATAGCGAATATATTTATATAAATAAAGAATATTCAAGAAACAGAGAAATACATTATCTTCATAAATTGATACTTAATTAGTACACACGGTGGGTGCTGCATCAAACCCGCTTGTTTGAATCACGGCCTGAAACCCACAATCAAAGCCTGCGTTCTGAGCAAGCTCTGAGCTCAGTGCCTGCCCGGCCAGCTCCCCCACCCACACTCCCTTTCCCTCTGGTTTAGAACACACGCCTTTACGGTTGTAGCATATGCAGTAACACATAAAAAGACCACACAATCCTCCTGGATTGTATTAAGTCAGCTGCTAACCTCTAGTGCAACACACTGATCTTGCTGCTCCTTTACATGCTGTTCCTGATCCTATTTGCAGTTTCCCATAAGGCTCAGCCTGGTTAACCCTAATGTACAACCCATTTTGCCATGCATTAATGATGGAAAATGTGTATTTTCTTTGTTTATTTAAGAACAGGAAACCTATTATACAGTAAGGTTTTAAACTGATTTGCAGTTCAAGGTTATTTAAACAATTGCTGATGTTTTTTATGTCAAATGTCAGTATGCATGGGTCTTAAATGCCAAAACATTCAAAGGTTAATCTTGTTCTGCTATTGTAAACTGGTTGAGTGGCATGTTTAGGAAACTATAGCTGGACCCTGCTTCCCCCTTTCCTCTCTGTTCCTGCTCCTATTACTTGCAGCTTCTTACAAGATTCACCTTGTCACCCACAATATTCAACCCCTATTGCCATATGCTGGCTAACATGATCCTCTCATTTGGATTCACCTATTACATGTATGCAGAAAATACGCATTTTCTAGCGAGACAAAAACATTTCAATTAGACCCACCTCGCCCTTCCTGTCTCCAGTTCATAAATAATATAGGCATTTACTTTGACTCCTCCCTCTCCTTCACCCACCATATTTCTCTTACTTCCCGCGCATGTCGCTACCACCTTTTCAATATTCGTAAAGTCTGCTCCTCTCTCACCTTCCATGCCACTAAACTTTTAATCTCCTCACTCATTTTCTCTAGTCTTTTCTACTGCTCTTCTCTCCTCTTTGGACTCACCGCTTCCCATCTTGCCCCCCTCAAATCCCTCTACCACTCTGCCATTCGTGTCCACGGTCTTCTCTCTCCTCACGACTCCATCTCCTCTTCGCTCTCTCATCTTGGCTGGCTTTCCTTTCATTCCCAACTTAAATTCCACTTCCTCTAAATCTCTTTGCAATCTTGCTCCCCCATATCTCTCCTCTCTCATTTCATTCTATACTCCCTCCCGCTCTCTCCGATCTGCCGATCTCTTCCTTCTCTCTGTCCCCCCCGTCCTCATGCGCCTCCTCTCATTTTCGCTCCTTTCAGCTCCTTGCACCCCTCCACTGGAACTCCCTTCCTCTCTCTATCCGTTCCATCCCCACCTATTCATACTTTTGTGTCTCCTTGAAATCTCTTCTTCTCCACTTCCCTCCCTGACACCCCTATCCCCTCCTTTCACCTTCCTCTGTCCTCCCTTTTATCCTCCTCTTCTTACCTCTCTCTCCCTGCTCCGTTCCTCTTAAGCACCCTCTCCTCCTCTCTCATCCTCAGATAATTCCTCTTACGGTTTCCCACTTCCTTCCCCTTCTCCACCCCCTCTTTCCTCGTTTATCTTCACTGGCAAATTGTTCTACTTACTGTATTACTGGTTTGATTCATATTTTGTAATTGCTTCTACTGTTTTTTATTGTTTCCTTGTTGTTATAATGTAAATCGCTTTGGCGTAAAGCGCCATATAACACAATAAACATAAACATACATTCCTGGAAGTGCACCAAACAGCTGAAGCTAAACAAAAATGGAGAACATAATGATATGGAAAGACCCCTATAGCTGGAATGGTTGGTTATGGCAAGCCACCAAATGCACCTAACACCATCCTAGGCAACTCAGTTCAAGATCTAGAATGTATCACCGACCACAGTCTCTTCCTAGAGACACAAGCAAACTCAGTTGTCAGCTGGAGCTTCTTCAAATCCTCCCATTCTTGCTTGTAAGAGGGGATGGAAACCAGTATCATCCATGGGTGGGGGGCCTACCTGCGAGAAAACCAGTGCCAGTCCTACCCCTTAGGGGGGCGGTGGCAGTTGAGAGGGCCCAGATTCCTGCCTCCTCTTGTGCCAGTCTGTATTTGTGCAGTGTACAATTGTCCCACACCATGCCTCCGGCAACAAATGCTCACCAGTTTTTCTCTGTTTGTTGCAGGAATCCCATAAACCTCCTGACAGAAAAGCATACCAAAAATGAGACGCCCTTCACCGGAATCCTTGCTGCAGGAACAGCAGAACACTCCAACCCGCATTGAGAGGGCCCACCCAGCAGACATGTAGCCTTCCGGAGAGAGAGACAGAGAGAGAGAGAGAGAGAGAGAGAGAGAGAGACAGAGAGAGACAGAGAGAGAAAGAGAGAGAGAAAGAGAGAGAAAGAGGGAAAAAGAGAAAGAGAAAAAGAGAGAGAGAGACTGAACCATCAGCACTGACATCTGGCAGCAGGCAGCCGAGGTGTACAGCACTATCTTGTGGCAGCGTAGGCAATCTGCTGAGTGTACTTGTCACCTTAGACCACCAGGCGGCTGGGGAGCAGGTGTAAGTGGCTCTAGGTCTCCTGGCCTAAACCCTGCCCACCTGGTGCCTTCCTGGGTGCCGCTCTTTTTCACCACTTAACAAGCCCCGCCCACCTGGTGCCTTCCTGGTTGCTGCTCTTTTTCACCACTTAGAAAGCCCGGCCCACCTGGTGCCTTCCTGCTTGCCGCTCTTTTCCCTACCTAAGGAGCCCTCCAGCCTCTTTTCCTTTGCAGCTGGGGAGCAGGTGTACGTGGATCTAGGTCACCTGGCCTAAGCCCCGCCCACCTGTTGCCTTCCTGGTTGCCGCTCTTTTCCCTAATTAAGGAGCCCTCCAGCCTCTTTTCCTTTGCAGCTGGGGAGCAGGTGTAAGTGGATCTGGGTCACCTGGCCTAAGCACCACCTACCTTCTTAGCCCTGCCTCTTCCTTCCTGCTCTTAACTCTTAGATCAAGGGCGCCTCTCGCCCGGGCTTCCGAAGTGAAGGGCAGTCAAAGAAGAGGGCAATTCCTGTATGGACCTGTTCGGACCAGGGTCCGACCCCCTGCAAGGACATCAGGTGAGCATTTTATCAACACGTATTTACACCCTCTGTCCCCACAGGCCATCCCCACCCTCTCTGGTCCCCCCGTGTTGTTCCCTTGTGCCCCCCCGCACACAGGAGTCTGTCCGGATACATTCTGGTTTCACCATCACCGTCTTGTGGCCAATGCTGGATTTAACTTTTATGGATTTCATTGATTCACGTTGCATCACCCTTTCTCAACTCTCATGCTGGACTTCCTTTGCATCTTGTACTCATGGTGGCCCTGAATCATGCTGTTCCCATATTCATCTTGTATCCTGGCTTGCAACCTTATGTGTTACTACTGATTTCTGCAATTGTATTCACTCTCCCCTCTTGCTTCTCCACTCTTTTTGACTGCTTACTCTCTGTTCTCTCCTCCCCTCCCCTCTCCTCTCCCTTTTCCTATCTCCTCCCTCCTCCCCTTACTTCTTCTATGCACTTATTCTATCAGAATTGTCCCTGGACCTAGTATGATAGCAACCTCATCGGTCGCTCCCCCATCCCCTTACTATCCCCCCCTCCATCCAGCACTATCTGAAACGTTGTCAGGCCTAGTATGATAGTCGCTTGTTTTGTTCCTCCCCTCCCTTTCTGCACCCCTGTCCCTCACCTTTTATTTTTCTCCGCCTCTACCAGAAATGTCATCAGGCCTAGTATGGTAGTCGCCTTTCTGTTTACATTTCCTTCACACTCTCCCCCTCCCCTGCTTATCTATGCCTTAGCTCTTGCACTATCTGAAATGTCATCAGGCCGAGTATGATAGTTAATTTCACATCATTACTGATCATGGCCTGTAAGAATGTTGTTGTATTTTCCCTTGTTTCCTCCCTTGCCTTGAAGCGCTTTGAAACACGTGTATAGGCGCTATATAAATAAACTATCATATCATATCAGGGACTTTGAAAGGGAACGCTGACCCTTCCAAATCAGTACTTACCTACAGGGCCTACAGACCAAAGCTCCATAACACAAACACAGACATTTGCCCTCCTGGACCGCCGTAGCAATTCCACAGCACATCAGTGTGGAGAAAGTGGGTGGGGCTTAGCCCCTAATCTGTAACATTTCCAGTTTCTGGTATGTATTGATATGGGAAGACAGGGTCTGATTAGCTAGGGCATAGACCAAATCCAAGAAGGGGGAGGAGGATAAAAGGACATGTCAGAAAGAAGGCATTATGGGTTGTTTGAGTAAGGTCAGAGGAGGTAGACCAAGAGACCAGCAGGACGAAGGAACAAGAAGAGTATTTTGGAGGCAGATTCGGGCAAAGTGAGGTATTGGATATTGAGTGCAAGTGGTACTGCAGTGTGAGTGTGGCAAGTGTGTTTAGAATAAATAGGGTAAGGAGTGACTGAAGTGTATGGTACTGGTTGAAAGGAGAGGGTCTGAGTAGCAGGTGGGTGGAGCAGTAGAGTGGAAAGGGAAGTAGTAGTGGGAGGAGGAAGTAGTTCAGTCATAGAGAGAGTAGTAGTGGCAGGAGGAAGTAGTGGGGTGGGGGTAGTGGAGTGAAGGCGGAAGTAGTTGGAGGAGAGAGTAGTGGAGTGGATGATGGAGCAGTGGTAGAAGGAGTAGTAAACTGGAGGAAGGAGTAGAAGAGTAGTGAAGGGAGGAGCAACATTCAAATTTTGAGGCAAGGTCGAACAGGAGTGCAAGAAATCAGAGGGACAGAAGATCGGGGGAGATGTGAGAAAGGAGTGGTAGAGAGAAGTTAGAGTAGGAAAGAGAGAGGTGAGCGTGAGCATATTAGGATGGGGATTGAATCCAACCAGGTGTCTGAAAGGCACAATAGCTCACATCAGAACTGCAGAACACTGATAACTGGATACAGTAAGGAAAGCTAGCAAGTCCCAGAGGGAGTCTAGTTAGAAAAGGCAAGCAGCCTTTAGGTCCTCATTCAAAGCATAAGTCAGAGTTTAGACAGTCAGGCTTAACATTTGTTATCTACTAACACGGGAACAGGGATGCATGAGCAGGTTAGGGTGGCGGATTGTTTCAAGACAGAGAAAGGAACGGCCATAGGGCCCACTGAAGAATCAATAAAACCACTTGAACCATCTCTGGGTGTTAGAGTGATTCTTATGCCATCTGTGATAGCTATGAGTATTAAATCAATGTTACATATTTTACCGAGGTACCATAAAGACATTTTGCTGCATAGGAGAGTTATAATGGCATACAAGTGCATTCACTTCACCAATGTGGCAAGATAAAGTCTGTGCTTTCATTACAAAACTAGCAAATTAACAGATGATTCTGATGGAAGGATACCAGAAGAAGGGACTCATTTAGAATTTGGAGGCAGCTGAAAAACTGGTGGTAACGAAATTACCTACAGTTGTTAAATCCTCTGGATGTTGAGTATCACAGCATTATGTAGGTAATACCTTCAGCATATGCATCACAGTTTTACATCCAAAGGTAAATCCTCCATTTTTTGTTCTAATAAAGACTGATGAGACTTCAGAATGGGGATTAACCACAATTCATAATCAGGTGAAAATTGCAAAATTACCAGTGGTGGTAACTCCAAATCCGTTTGGAGGAATTAGCACTGCTTATACATGTAAACTCGGAATGAGGCCAAAGCTTTGTGCAGCTACATCAGGTGTGTACAAAGGATGGTTCCAAATACATAGTATTTCCCTGTAGTTGAATCCCCATAAAGCCTAAGAGATGCCCCAGAATTTCAAGCCTGTATCTACTAACTCTCTATTGATAGGAAGTTGGATCGATTCACAAATAAATAGCTTGACAGTGTTTTCCCCTACCCCATTAGCCACCACTTCAAAGCAACACTTTTTAAAATTTGAATATGTTTATTACATTTTTTTTTAAACAAACCATAACAAACCACAACATGATATACATTATCATATTACAGTATCTAGTCCAATATCCCCTCCTGAAACTACCCCACTCACCCCCCCCCCCCAACTCAGCCTGTGGATAGTGCCCTTAAGATGTATTATTTACATTACACTGCCTCTACCTCGTCCACTGTAGCCTGTATAGTGTCCTCCCCTTCCTCATGTGTAAAGTCACAGTTAGAGCGATCCACCACTGGATGTCCATTAGCACTTCTAGCTTTTGTTCTCCCAATGCCTTTTCCCACACACCAGTTTCCCCAGTTCCCAATTTTTCCAAATTTCCCCAACCATCTGGTGACACTTGGTCCCTTTGTGTCTTTCCACCCCATTGCTATGCTGCATTTGGCCAGTATGTACATCAGATCCTTAATCTTGTTCAAAGGTTTGTCCTTCGCACTTCTCTTCTATCGGCCCAGTATGCAAGCCTCTGGGGATTGAACATCTAGGTCGATACATCCTTGAGCCGCTTCATGTGCCATCCCCCTCCAGAACACCTGCACAACTGGGCATCCCCAGAACATGTGTATTAAGACCCACCTCTTCTATCATATATCGAGGACATTCTGGTTTGTTTGCTCCCTTGAATTTTGCAATAACAGCTGGCGTGAGATATGCTCTCTGCGTGATGTTAATTTATATTAGTTGCAATCTGGCAATTCTAGAGACCTTCTTGTGGTCTGTTATGTCCTTCCATTCCCCATCTTCAAACGTTTTGCCCAATTCCCTTTCCCATCTCTCACTGCACTTCAATTCTTCTCTCAAACTACATTCTATCACTATCTCATATATCCTTGAAAAGGCGTGGTCCCCCTCTGCTACAGTAAGCAATGTCTCTATTTCTTCACTCCCTATGGTCTCCTCAGTACTGTTTGGCCATCTGCCTTTCAACATTCTTGTCACTGTATTGTGCAGCAGAAACTGACCGCTGTGTATACCTGTGACCTCTTGCAGCTCGGCAAACTTCATTAACCCTTTTTAATTTCTCAGGTCTCCAACCGCAGCTATTCCACATAATTCCCATTGTACTCACACCATTCCCCTACTGCCCGGCATACCTTCCATTATTGCTGCTATGGGGGTCTGTGGAGAGAGTGGGTCTTCCAAGCCCCTGACTTTTCAAGTCCTTTTCCAGATCTGGATGCCCAGTACCACCAGGTAGGGGTTCCCATTTTGTTCTCTGGCGGGAATCCAAATTAGGTCTCTGAGGTATCTCTTATTAATAACTGGCTGCAACAGTGCAGTTTCTGCCGTGGGATCGACTGGCATCCAATACACTACATATTGTAGCTGGCACGCCAGATAGCACAACTCGAAATTTGGTATCTTCAACGCCCCCCATGTTCGTAGGGCCTTCCCAATACACTCAACGCAACTCTGTGTCTCCCCTCTTGTCAAAGGAAGCCTCTACAAAACATTTCTAAGTTTCGGAAAAACTGTTGTGGGATATTGTATGGGACATTTCTTAAACAATTCATACGTTTTAGCACTGCCACTCTTTCCATCATAGACGGAGGCAACTTGCTCCAAAACTCCATCGAGTACACCAACCCATTTTTAGCTTGTACCGTATTACATTCATGTTCTCGTTTGGGATCGTGATGTACGCTAACCCCCAAGTACCTGAAGGAGGTCGTGCACCATGGCAGGGGATGTACTGGCAGGTGCGCCCCTGCCACCTTCGCCTTCTTGGCCTGTGGGAACAAGCATAACTTGCTCTTGTTTCTTCTGATCCCCGTCAACGCACCAAAATTGTCTAACACCTCCAGTACATATGGCAAATTTATCTCTGGATTACACAGGTACTGTAATATATCAACAGCATACATGGACACTATATGCTTCACCCCATCTACTTCGATACCAGCATCACTATATTCCTGCCTCAATTAAGCAGCTACGTGTTCCACCACTATAATATATAGCATGGGGGATAAGGGGCAACCTTGCCTCGTACCTCTATACAATTGCTATTTTTAAGAGTACGTGCTCCCCGTGCTAACCCTGGCCATTGGTTTGGAATATATAAGCTGTACCCATTTCATATACTGTGATCCAATACCCATCTTTACCATTGTGGCATACAACCAGTTCCAGTAAATGGAATCAAACACTTTGGTTGCATCCAATGAAGCAACCGCACACTGTGCTGCGCTGTCCTTTAGGTTATAGATCACATGATGCAGACTTCTTGGGTTCTCTGCAATATTCCTCCCTGGTACATACCCAATCTGGTCTGGATTGATTATCAGTATTACTCTACGGAGCCTATTAGCCAAGATTGCTGTAAGAATCTTGCTGTCTTAGTTCAGCAGGGACAGTGGTCTGTAGGATCCAAAGTCAGTTTCCTCCTTATTCGGCTTAAGTAGCGGGATTATCAGTGCCTCCCTCATGCTGTCCAGGAGGATGTTCTCTTCGTACGCCTCATTATACACCCTGGCAAGAGGTGGTGACAGCGCGTCTGCATAGGCCTATAAAAATTCCCCTGTCAGTCCATCCGTGCCTGGGGCTTTCCTAAAGTGCAACGCTCTGATAGGAGCTACCACCTACTCTGGAGTTATAGGCGCCTCCAGTGCATCAGACTGCTGTGCATCCAGGCATGGCAGGGTGATAAGCTCTAGGGCATTCTGTAGGTCTCCTTCCTCATCTATCTAGGATCTGCTTAGAACGCCTTACAATACTCTGAAAAGACTTAATTTATGCCAGCCTGCATATTTATTTCCCTTTGGTCCGAGTCACGGATGGAGCACACCGGGGATCTCGTGTCCTTTCGCTTATACAGCCAGGCTAACATTCTACCGGGTTTGTCGCCCTGTACGTGACTCCTTTCTAGGTATCTTGCATGATTACATTTCCCCAACTTGTCCCACTGCACTAAGCATGCTTGCTTCAATCTGATTACATCTTCTACATGTTCTTTGTCTATATTTGCCTCCCTCTCCACTATTAGCAATTTTCCCTCAATGTTTTTCAGGTCACTTGTACTCCCCCTGACTCTGCTATCATTTCACCCCTGATGACCACCTAATATGCTCCCCAGACTGTGCCTAACTTTTGTACGCTTCCCTCGTTAATTGCAATGAAGTCCATAGTCTTTTTTCAAATGTGCTCATCGAATGCTCTGTCCAATAATGATTCGCTCCTCAACCTCCATGTGGGTATGAGTGGTCTAGGGGTGAATACCCGCCATTTTGCCATGAGTGGGGAATGGTCTGACAGGATCTGGGCAAGATATTCCCCCTCTGTAAATTCAGTCACATGTTCTTCCCATGCAAACAGGTAATCTATTCTTGTGTAGACTTTATGCGGGGCAGAGTAATGAGAATACACCCGACATCTCCATGTTGCACTCTCCATAGATCTCTCAACTGAAAGCATTTCAAAAGCGTGTTTAATACTTTGGCTGTGGTAGACGGCCGTTTGGGTTTGGTATCACATCTATCCATGATGGGATCAAATGTGCAATTAAAATACCCCCCCCCCCCCCCATATCAATATTACGTCCCTGTAAGGTCCGAGCCTAGCATACAATATTCTAAAAAGAAAATACAAAAAACTGTGGCTTCGTGGTTTGGTGCATAGGTGTTAACAATGCATATTTATCGATTCTCTATCATCCCATGTATCATGGCCATCCTACATTCATCCTCAGCCTTCGTTGCCAGTACTTTAAGCAGTATTGCTGGGTCTACCCAAATGAGGACCCCTCTTGCATATGAAGAATAAGTGGAGCCCACCATAACTCCTCCCCACACACCAGCCAGGCTCTTTTGTTTTTGTGCATCTAAATGTGTCTCTCGCAACAACGCTATACCCACTTTATTACGCTTTATATACATATGCACTCTTGAGTTTGACATAATTGTTAAGCCCCCTGACATTCCATGTCATAATTTTAATTGTCCCAGCCATTGCATTTTCATATCCAGGGTATTAATGGTGTCGTCAGTCCGATACCAGCCGTAGTGGAGGTATGCAGTGTTCTTTATACGTATGCTAGGCCACCCTTCCCTCCTCCTCCCCCCTGAACCCCCTTAACAAACTCCAAACCAAACTCAAACTTGACCAGCTGTGCAAAGCAAACTAGGACTTCCCTGTTTCCACTCCATTTGACCCAGGCAGTAGCCTAATCTCCTGGTGCCAAACGGGTAGGCACTGTTTAGTAACCCTAAAGCGCGTAGCGTTCCCTTTACCGGGTTTCTTCTGTAGGCATACTGAACTGCTCCTGCTGTTACTTTACATATGATACCGCTTCCATACTTCTTGTAAGTAATATTCTCAATATATTCTAAACATAGCCAACTCCTGTCAAGCTTATCTGTACATTTTCCATTTAACTATGGAGAAATGCACAGCCTCTGTAGTTCTTATTTACGTTTGTTGGCTCTGCTCTGTAGTCTCTGGAATCTGAGCACAGTTCATCCAATCTTGTGCCTCCATCGGTGTCTAAAAGAATAGTACTTTACCATTGTGGAGTAACCTTCAACTTCGCCGGGTATACCAACATGTATTTGAGGCCCGCCTTCCTGAGCCTTGCTTTCACGGTGATGTAATGGGCTTGTCTCTTTTGCAACTGGAAGGTGTAGTCTGGATATACTGAGATCTTCGACCAGGCTCTTTGTATTACTCCTCCAGCCCTGGAGAGGGCAAGGATTTTCCCCCGGTCTTTATAGTTGAGAATTTTGGCTATCAAGGGTCTGGGTGGGGCCCCAGGTGGTGGTCTTTTGATGAGGGAACGGTGCGCTCATTCTATCGTAAATCCCTGTGTAAGTTTGCCTGCTCCCATCTCCTGTACCAACACATTTTCAATATATGTATTGGGGTCAGACCCCCTCCGCTCCTTCGGACAACCCTACAATCCTTATATTGTTCCGTCGTGCTTGCCCTTCTGCATCTTCCACTCTATCTTCCAGCAACATACCTTTCTGCAAGAGGATATCGATGTCCTTCGCTGTCTGCACTCTAAATGTTGTATTTTCCTCGACTTGTTCTTCCAATTTCCCAGTACGTTCAGCTATAGCTAGTACATCTTGCTGTAAGAGTCCCACATCAATGCCCACTGCGTCAATCTGGACTTCTAGTGTCTCTTGTAATGATGCTATGGCCTCCAGAATCTGTTGGTTCCCCGAAATTGCTGTATCTGCCAAGGGAGATGCCTGTTCTTTTACTTTACCTCCACTGTCTCCCTCCTGCCGGAGTGCTTGTCCTTTTGTGAAGGACTCCATCATGGTCTGCTTGTTCCTTGCTTTATTTCCTTTGGTTGCCATTATGCGCCGTCCCCTTTAGTACCAATAAGGCTCCAGGCGTTTAGCTCTTCAACGAGGATCCCCTTCCTCTGTAGTCCTTTTTTGGTCTGTACTGTTGTTCCAGCTATTTCGGTCTTCTTTTGCCTTTATTTGTGCGTGTGTCACCTTCACAGAGGCCAAATCAACCTTTTTCTTAGGCTACGGTTATATATGCGATGGCACTTGTGTCCCCACCTGGGCTATGTTGTAGGTGACTTTCTCCTGTGACCTTGCGTCCCCTGCATCACGTTATTGCTGGAAGCCTTTCTTGGTTTGCTTATGCGGGGCAATATTGCTCTGTGCTGGTTGGGCCCACTCTTTCACCAATGCCATCAATTAACAGGCCTTTTGGCGTGTCTCTATTTTGGTCTTCTTTATTCAGGGGCCTTCACTTATACCTTGTTGGAGCGCTGCCCCTGTATGACACTTGGTGGCTGAGGCTAGAGCATGTGAAAGTCATGTTGAAGTCATGTTTTTCCAGCGGAGGAGGGCATTACGTGCCTCTGGAGGGTGTTGTCCCCTCTTTTTCCCTTTGTTTGGCACTCAAGTATCACAGGAGCCCTTGAAAAGTGATTTCCCTTCTGTTGTACTTTTTTGTGTATTGTGCTTGCTTATCCCAGCGTTGCCATGTCTCGTCTACCTCTGACGTTGCGGCATGTACAGATAGTCCCTTTGTCCTCGCCTCTCTCAAAGCTTCAGTGTTTCAGGGCCATCACGGACACATCATTTGTGTTCCGCTTTTCTTGCAGTTCTTTTTGGCCGGCAATGTAGCCCACGGGCATGTACTATCAGCTTGTATCCCGCCCCAAAATACGTCCAGATATGCAAGAAGAGTTCGCTCCTCTGTGGGGTGTTGTTCCTTCTGGCGGGCTTTATGCAGAACTGTTGCCGCTCTTTGGTGCAACACCCTGCCTGCTATTACCGTTGCATGTTCTTGTAACAAGCCCAGTGGTGTTTACTCACCGAGGTCTTCGGCACGTGATGGCCCTTGCAACCATCCAGCATGTGTGCCGTTCTTTGTGGGTGTCTCGCCGTCGAGACTGGAGCCTCACAGTCTGGGCAGGTTATTTATTTCGTGATGTGAGGGCCTTCTAGGGAGGAAGGGAGTTCATCCCTTCGGGAAGTGGTATCCTCACCGGCGCGCCCTTTAAAGCAGCGGGGCAACCCTGCGCAGGAGTTCTAGGGGCAGCAGGAGGGAGCCCTCATAGTTTATTTATATTCACAGCGAGGTTGGTGCAAGGCCCTCCAACGCTCCGACTCCTTACCGCCTATTCAATGTCCGTAGTCTCTCCCTTCGGCAGCTTATCTCCTGTCTCGCCGTCCGCAGCTTCCATAGCTTCATGCTGGGGAAGGTCTTTCGTCAGAGCTGTGCACCGGCTTGTTGTACATATTGACCATGATGGCCCGCCTGCGAACCGTCTCCGGCCGCCGTCCAGAGGTGTGAATGATCTTGCCGGGCTCCTTTGTCTTCCCACCTTGCTTTCAGCTGCCGTTTCTTGTTGGCTACTGTAGAACGTCTGCCGCGCCTCAGCTACGCTGCTCTTCCAGCCATCAGTCGTCCCTTGCACAGTGGCTTTATGGTTGCCCAGTTCCCCCTCCACCGGATGTTGCTCCATTCTCTATGTCTCCCACCCATCTGATGCACCCGCTGATCTTGGCCGCTCCGCTTCCACTTGCATTGATGCCTTCCTGACTGGTCAGCTCCGCAGTCTTTCGCATTGCGCCGCCATCATTTTCCCTTCGTCACACATGGCTCTTCTCCGACACAGCCGTTCTCCTTCTATGAGAACTTCCAGGGCTCCACCTGCGGCCATAAGCCTCTTCAATGTTTCCAGCAGCCGCTTTCTTATTTTGAGATGTTTTGCAATTATCCAGCCAACGCATGGAGCTAATCGATGTGCGGATCAACACGAGCCCCCAGTGACCACGCCTGCCTCACATGGCAGCTAGCCACGCCCCCAACTTCAAGGCAATACTTATGGCCCAGTTATGACTTGGGCGGTATTACCTTTGGTAACACCGCCCTCTGGTAATACCGCAAAATTAATTTACTGTTAGGGAGAATTCTCAGAAATGTGCTAATCCCTCTCTACCTTAGAGACCCCCAGCAACTTTGCTGGATTTGAGGACTTTTAATTTAGAGTGAGACCCTTTTTTCCCACTCGCTCATGTATTTTTCTGTGATTTGAACTCTGCATTTTCTTTGGTTGTGGAGTCTGACAAACTCCATAGGCATCATCTTTTCACATTATGACACACAGTGACAGTGCAGTGACACAGGGAAGTCTTTCAGATTTCCCACAGTTTTAAATACCTTCTCTTGGATAAACTACTGTTTCCAAGAGCAGTGAAGTGAAATTGACTTTACTTACATTGTAACTTTCTAGACCCAGCACACACTATCTTACAATAGGGTGCTGGAGGGGTTACTTAGTAGCCCCTTTGTCTAGCTTCTCATGTAAAATGTTATGTTACCCTTTCTACAATTAATGGCTGGTGGCAGTGATTTACTTTTTACTACCATTGTGTGTTGTTACTGCATGCTGCAATTGTAGCCTTGGTAAAGCACCCATGGGTGCCCATTTTGTCAAAAATGGCCCGGTCTTCTTTTTTGCCATTTCTTGTTGGAAAGCTTCTTCTTGAGATTTATGCTGCGCGCCAAATTAGGTTTGGTCCCTTTGTTCGTTTTGCCTTTGGCGGGATTCACGAGTGAAGCCTGCCTCTGGCTCCAGTATGTCTGGCAGGGGCAGGAAGTGAGGGAGGTGCCCGAAACTCCTTGAGCTTAATCCCCCCGATTACAGGAATGCACCCAAAGGTGATTGGCCGGCTGGCTGTCCACCAAGGGAAGCCACCCAGCTGTGTGATTAACAGCTAGGCTGGAATGAATGGGAGAAATTTGCATAAAGGTGAAGCCCTGCTGCTGTGCTGAAGATCCGAATTCGCCTCGACTAGAGAAGCCCTGCAAGAACGACTTCTCCCCTTGAGTTGGTGGGACCAATCAACTCCAAAGTGAACTTGTCTGCACATCCTCTCGGAGCTGGCTGTACTTCCTCGCTGCTGCAGGAACCGAAGTGCCAGGGAGAGGAACACACGGTTGAAGTGTCCTCCAGACTCCTAGCAAGCAGGACTGACCAACCTGGGCCACCTCAACAGAGTGCTGGACCCCAGATGCGAGTAAAGTCCAGAGTGGTATCCGTGAGACCGCAGTGGTGCCATTTGCTGACAAGCGAGGAGCTGAAACCGCAAAGTGCCACTGACCCCACAGCAGAGGCACGGGAACAATAGGATCTGCAGAGCCACACAGGAACAGAAGCCAGCTGGAACCATTTCTAACCAAAGGTACTGTACAGTCTAAGAGAACTTACCTCTTGTCTTGTAGCCATACTAGATCTCAGTTGAGACTAGTCTTGGTTGCCTCTGTAGATTTGCTTGCATCTTCTACTTCTCACAATCCTCCCAGTTTGTGGCCCTACATTGATTCTACTTTTTGTACAAAGACTTCTAAAACAGTGTGCAAGACTTTTACTTACCTGCAAGAAGTGAAGTGCTTCAGCTCACCAAGACTTTTGCTCAATTGGCTTTGGCCTGGCATGGCTCCCTGAATGACAATTCTCTGATTGTGTGTTTACCTTCCTTCCAGGAAAGGGTTAACTTGCTCTGCATTGGGGGTTCAAGAGTACTTACCTGCGTCAGAATATTTGTGTGATCTCTTTTTTTTTTCTAATAACCATTTTCTTTGACATGCTCCTAAGTATTGCGCTAAATGCAACAGTGATCTATTATTGTCCACAGTGTCCTAGCTATTTAAGTCCCCTGAGGCTGTAGGAAGTGTGTGTGCCATCCCAAATGGGTACTTCCTGATTTAGAGAAACGAAGAGTGTGTATTTTGGAGTGTATTTGTGTGTTACTATTATATTGTCCCTTCTGAAGAAAGCTTATTCAAACTGACTGTTAATAAATTAATAATTGTGTAATCAAGAAACCTTGAGTGTAAGTTTATTTGGATACTTGTCACTGTGAATCTGTGTAACTCCCCGACTGCTCACATTGACCCCTCTTGAGATAAGCCTGGCTGCTCAACCACGCTGCCAACCTGTATAGTGCAGACTTATACCAAAGGTTGGGTTCCTATTGCCAGGAGGTCAGGGTTGTTGTAGTGCACCCAAAGGGTACTACAACAAATCTTGTCCAACGTTTACCATTACCAAATACAGTAAATACTGGCTACCCTGAAAAACCCTGCAAGAGTCCAAGTCATGCAGAGCTAACCATTAGGCACCATTTCAGAGTCACGCATGACTCCTTGGGGTCCGGAATTAACTGCATGTGCCATTTACTGCGGGTGCTAATCAATGTATATGATAGCTACCACATGTGGTGATGCTTTTGTGTCGTGGTAATAACCGCCAATTGGTTTTTTAAATTGAGCGTTTGGCTTTAACATCCAACCTTTGACTAAAACCACAATTCAAATATTCAGAATACAATCAAGGAATCAATACAATTAAAAAGAAAATCATGATAAAACCATGTTACACATTAACATTAGTTAATCTATCTCATATCAGAAGTAGGACCCCGTAATTGTGCCTAATGTAAGTAATTACTTAACATTGTTAAAATCAGTTAAAATAATTATTTGTTCCCAAACACATCTCCATAGTTAATGGACGGATTATGTAAGCTTCCACCTAGCTTATTTGCATATAAAATGCATCTCTCAACTTTATTTCTAAAAAAGAAAAATTAACAATCACTTTAAATTTCCCTACAGATAGTCCACTATTCATTGTAATCCACCAATTTCCCTGTGAGTGTCTTGTAACCACTTATATATTTATCAAGGAGAAGACTTCTCAACTCTGCTAGTTTAGCACATTCTACCAGCAGATGTCCGATCGACTCCACCTCTGAAGGAACAAGACAAAATCTATATGGACTGTCACTTTTGCAACAAATAGCCAAGTCCTCCTTAGTAGTTGTGAGGGGTCAGCAATGAGAGGCGGACACAAAGAGATACATTTCTCAATATTAGTCATTTTATTAACAGAAAAAAGGGTAAGGATGAAGGCCTAACTTTCCCTATTGTAACGTAAATGTACCTTGCTATGAAATAAAAACTAAAGCAGGATGACCTTGTGTCCAAACTCAATCTGACCCTCACACGAACATAAACAAGCAAACAGTGCAAGGTAAATGCTTCAAAGTTCAACTTAATATAAAAGTGCAACACTCAAACACATAACACCAACAAAAACACTACTTGCATCCAGGGTTAACGCCCTTATTTCTTTATGACATTTGTATAACGCCCAAACCCAGAGATATTTTTTACATGTTTTTTTAAAACATGATACAATTGCTCTTTTCTGATGTCACTCAGGAGGGAGTTCCAAAGGGAGGGTGCAGTGACCTTGAAGCTGCTGCCGACTGCCCTTATGCTTTAGAAGTGGGAGGTGACCAAGGAAATACTGGTGTCAGATCTCAGGACTCTTCATCCTTGTTTTATGGTCAGTGAATAAATAAGGTAAATGGGTGATACTTTATAGATACATTTGAGTGTGAGTGAGAGATTTTTGAATTCGATCCGCACTTTTACTGGAAGCCAGAAAGCCTCTCTTCTGGTGGTTGAGATGCAGTTTTGCTAGGTTAGTGGCCCTATGTTGCAGTGATCTAATTTTGAAAGGATTAGTACACGTGCTAGTGTTAGACAGTTAACTGGAGTCAAACATTGTCTGCTCAGTGTGATGAGCAGTGAGGTGTATGCTATGGTGGAAGACAGTGCACATATGTGTTTTGTTATGGTCAGATCAGCTTTGAGATGTACGCCAAGAGTCTTTACGTTTGTTTTCCAGGACAGGGATGGTGATGCCATCAATGCAAATGGAGGAGAAGGATGAGTCAAGGTTTTTTTAGGCAGTAGGGGGAGCCAACAATGAGGAACTCGTTTTCTCATCATTCCAAAACAGGTTGTGTGTGGCCATCCAGTTTTGTATGGTACTGTAGATAGAGTTTATAGTAATGATGTTGTGCAAGAAGTTGCCTGAGATGGGAATGAGTATTTGGGTGTCATCTGCAAAGTTGGTGTAGATGACACGTAGGGAGTCCGGGAGATCAAATAGAGGCTTGGTGTAGGTGTTGTATAGTGTAGGTGAGAGACAGGAATCCTGTGGTACGCCAAGGGCGGCTGGAATGGGGTCAGCGGCTGCTTCCACTATGAACACCTTAAGGAACTCATGGTGGCAACAGTAAAGGCAGACAAGTGATCACAGTTCAAGGGTGTTTTTTAAACTGTATAAATGGGATAGAAAAACTCCTAATCTAAACCTAAATCTAAAATGGGAGCAATCTACGACCATCAAATTATAATAAGGCTGTCCTAGTGGCATCTTGTAAAATGAAAGAACCTATACCAAAAAAATAAAAATATTGCCAATACTTTTTTTGTTGTTTTTCTTTTTTTAAAATTCTTATTGTGCACATGGAACAAGTTACTTACCTGTAACTGTTGTTCTCAAGCATGGGTCTGGCATGGATTCACATGCTCATGAATATTCCCTGTCGTCAGGCTGGGAATCCTCGGTAAAGAAAATAATCAGTTTCAGTTTCGCTTCTGAACTGTCTTTCTCCTAATAACCAATCACTGGTCTCTGGGTCATACTGCCCCCAGCCAATGACTGCCCTCTACCTAAGCAGCCATCTTCAGATTTGGTAGCACGTAAAGTGGCAGTAGGACCAAGTGAAGAGCCGCAGAGGTGTAGGAGGGAGGGTTCGCATGTGAATCAATGCCAGACCCATGCTGGAGAACAACAGTTACAGGTAAGTAACTTGTTCCTTCTCCAGAATGGGGTATGGCATGGATGCACATGTTCATGAATATAACAATACATAGCAGTACACACATGCACAACCACAGGAGGTGGCAAGGCTCAACATTAAGCATCTTATCAACTCAACATTCAGCATCTCTTACCTCCTCACCAGGTCCACCTTCAGGCGAACAAGTTGCGCAGCACTGCCTGGCCCACTCTGGACTCCTCCATGGATTCCCCAGTCGACGCAGTAGAATCTCGTGAAGGTGTGCGTCGACCTCCACGTAGCAGCCCTGCAGATGTCCAGCAGGGGCACACCAGATAGGAATGCCGTGGTAGCAGTGATCGCTCTGGTCGAATGGGCTCTCTGATGGCTGGGCAACGGTTGGTTTGCCAACCGATGACAGTGCATGATGCAGCCGGAGAGCCCTCTGGAAATGGAAGCCTTCGAGAGGGCCTTCCCCTGGTTCACAGGTCCAAAGTTCACAAACAGCTGTGATGTCTTCCGAAAACTCTTTGTGCGGTCCACGTAGAACTTCAGCGCTCTAGCTACATCCAACGAGTGCAAAGTCCTCTTGGCTGGCGACGGGAAGAAAACAGGTAACACCAAGGGCTCGTTGAGGTGGCAGTCCGACGGCACTTTGGGCATGAAGGAGGGGTGCGTCCTCAGCACCACCCTCGTCTCGTGGAAAGTCAGGTATGAGGGCTTACAAGAGAGGGCATGGAACTCTCCCACTCGTCGTGCGGAGGTGATGGCCACAAGAAACACCGTTTTCCATGACAGGAACTTCAACGGTGCCGAATGCAGGGGCTCGAATGGTGGCCCCATGAGCCTGGTCAGCACCACGTTGAGTTCCCACGGCGGGAACGATCGGAACAGTCCCTTCATGAACTCCATCAGGCGATGATACCACAGGGATGAGCGCCTCGGAGTTCTGGTGTAGCGGGAGATAGCCACCAGGTGGATCTTGATGGAGGCATGGGCCAGCCCTGCGTTGGCCAGCGATAGCAAGCATGGTAGCACTTGATGGGCCGTAATCCACAGAGGGTTAATTTTCTGTGCACGGCAGCAGACAGAGAATCTCTTCCATTTGTGTCCGTAGCACTTGAGAGTTGAGGATGCCCTGGCCTTTGCAAGCACCTCCTTGCAGTCTGCCGGGATATCGTACCCTCCAAACTCTAATGCTGCAGGAGCCGAGCCTGCAAGTTCAGCAACCCTGGGTCGTGGTGGAGGATGGCGCCTCCTTCTCTGGAGAGGATATCCGCATCCGTCGGCAGTTTGACTGGGGGGGGATGCTGACATGTCCAGAAGGTCCGGGAGCCAGATCGGTCTCGGCCATGCCGGTGCGACGAGGATCATCCTGCACCGGGACCGTCTGAGTTGGTTGATGAGTCGCAGCAGCAGCTGCAACGGCAACGGCGGGAACGCATAGAGGAACAGGCCGTCCCAGGGGAATGAGAAGGCATCGTCCATGCTCCCCGTCTGGGGAAACCTGCTGGCAAAACTCCGGCACTTGGCGTTCGTCGCCTTCGTGAATAAGTCGATCTGGGGATTGCCCCATTGTTGGAATAGCAGATCCACTTGATCCTGCCACAGTTCTCTGCTGAGTGAGTCGGTGATGGTGTTCTTTATTCCTGCCAGGTGGGAGGGTACCAGAAACATCCCTTGAGCGACGGCCCTATGCCACAGATCCTGGGCGTCCTTGGATAGGGCTTGGGATCTGGTTCCTCCCTGCTTCCGGATGTAGAACATCGTGGTGGTGTTGTCGGTGAAGATCCTCACCACCTTGCCCCTGAGGGACGGAAGGAATGACCTGAGGGCCCAGAACACGGCTCGGAGCTCCAAGACGTTGATGTGTAGTGACTTCTCCTCCGGAAGCTAAGGGCCTCTTGCATGGAGATCTCCGGTGTGCGCTCCCCATCCTTCCAGGGAGGCATCCATCGTCACTGTCTCCTGGTGTGCGGGGGTCTGGAAGTTCATCTCCGCCGCGAGATGCACGCGGGTGCCCCACCACCGGATCGCTTGGCGGTAGGTCTCGTTGAGCGAGATCCTGTCTTCGAAGATGCCCACCGCTTGCATCCAACAGGCGTCGAGGAACTCTTGCAGTGGACGCATCCGCAGCCTGCACAGGTGCACGAGGTAGATGCACGAGGACATCATGCCGACTAAGGGATTTGATGGACCTCACCCTGGCCACGTCCGTGGCCGACAGCCATTGCACCTTTCCCAGGATGGCCTTCATCCTTTCCTCCGACAGAGAGGCCAATCGCGCCACTGTGTCGAGCCTGGCTCCCAGAAACAGTGCGACTTGCGACGGGACCACGTGGGATTTCGCATAGTTTATGGAAAATCCCAGATGCATGAGCAGCTGAACGGTCTTCGCTGTGTGTCCGACGGCGAGTTCTCTTGTCCTTGCTCAGATGAGCCAATCGTCCAGATAGGGGTAGACGTGGATCTCCTGCAGGCGCAGCTGCGCCGCTACTGGTGCTGGGCACTTGGTGAATACTCTGGGCGCCGACTTCAATCCGAAGGGGAGGGCCTTGAACTGGTAGTACCGCCCTTGGACTACGAATCTGAGGAACTTTCGATGTCCTTTTAGAATGGGGGTGTGGAAGTAAGCATCCTTCAAGTCCAGCGACGATAGGAAGTCGCCCTCCTCCAGCTGTCCCAACACGTGCTGGAGAGTGACCATCCGGAACTTCTGGGACTTGATGTACTTGTTTAAGCAAAGGTCCAGGATGGGTCACCAACCGCCGGTCTCTTCCTTACTAGGAAGTATCGTGAGTACACTCTGGAGGCCCGGAGCCTCTTTGGGACGAGCTCAATGGCTCCTTTCTTCAGCATCGCCCTTACTTCCAGCAGCAGTTCAGGGATGTGGTTTTCCTTCCTGGCCACGAGAGGAATGCGGGGGCACTTTTTTTTAGAAACTCAAGAGTGTGCCCGCGGGCCAGGGTATCCAGCACCCATCGGTCGTGGAGATGGACTCCCACACGCTGACGAACCTCGCCAGCTGGCCTCCCACCGGGGTGCTCAGGTGGGGGCCCGACGCTACGGCCGGTTCCGTCTTGCATGGTAGTGCCCTTGCCGCCTTGGCCTCCTTGATGACGAGATCCTCGTGACTTGCCGCGTCCTCTGTAGACCACCTGCGACGAGGAGCGGGCCGCCTGGCGGTACGTCGAGGAGCCGCCGCCGAAACCTTTAGAGTCACCTTTCTTGCCTCCAGAATTCCGAAAGGGTGGCCGTCGTTGTTGCACAACTCCCAAGGCCCGAGCCGTTTCTGTGTCGGCCTTGATGGCCTGAAGTGACTCGTCCACTGTCTTGCCAAACAGGTTGTTTCCGTTGAAAGGCATGTCCACAACTCTGGTTTGCACGTCCTGGTGGAAATCGGTTGCCTTAAGCCAACCACGCTGGTGAAGGCAAACACTGTTGCCCATCTGACGGAAACGGTGTCAGCAATGTCCGTGGCCACCGTTATGGCGTGGTCCGACGCCACCTCACCCTCCTTCAGTATCTCCAGGGCCTCAGCCCTCTTATCGTCCAGGAGGAAGTCCAGCAGGGGAGCGATCTTAAACCACAGCTCTCTGTCATAGCGGGCCACAATCGCGAGGGCGTTGGCCGCTATAATTGGCATCGCCGCCGACGAGATGACGCGTTGTACCATGGCATCCAATTTCTTCCCTTCGCGGTCCGCCGCTTTCTTCTTGGCCGCCGCTGAGACGACCGAATCCGGGTTCGGCTGCACCCTAAGGCACATGGGGGCGGAACCCAGGACCCGGTACTTCTTCTCGCACCGGTCTCTCTTGGCAGGGGTCGTGTAAGGGTTCTTCAGGAGCTCCAGCCCCTCGTCCCAGATGTCGTCAAGCAACGGGACCGAGAGGACCGTCTTCCTCTTGGCCCCACGCCGTTGGTAGAGGAAGTCTTCCTTCTTTTGTTCCACAGGGCAGAGCTGAAAGAGCTCGGATGCCCTGGCGATCATGGCGTGGAAGGAGCCAATTTCGTCGGGCGGGGAAGCCTAGGGGGGTGGTGATGGAAGGCCCATCATGTCTTCACCACTGTCGTCATTCGTCCCCGTCGTAGCCGTCTCTGTTCCCGTGTCATCCCTCGGATCCGGGGAGGGGGATGAAGGCCCGGAGGGCCGCGTCGGCGGGAAGGGCGGTGGGGGACGAGTTCTCATCCGCTTGCTTGGAAGGCTTCCTGACGGTCCAGGCTCCGCTGGCTCATCCGTTGGGGGTAAGGGCAACCTTGTCCTTCTCTCTGTACACAAGGCCTGGATCGCCATCAGGATTGCTCCCGAGTTGTTCTGTGGCCCAGGTACCGGTTGCAACGGGTGCAACGGTCGGGGAGTGGAATCCTCCTCTTCCACGGGAACCTCGTTGGCATCACCGTCGCTTTCTTGGTCTGCCTCCTCGGGATCCCTCCCGCAAAGCCGGACTTCCTTGGACCTCCTGTCCAGGATCTTCACGACTTCAGCCAGCTCGCCCTCGGCTTTCTCCGTCGGGATCGACCGGGGCTTCTCCCGATGTTTACCCGGGTTCTCCGACTTCCTTTTCCCCAAGCAAGAGCGTTGGCTCGTGGTTGATGGCGTCAGTGAAAGTGCGCCCTGCCTGGCAGCCGAGGAGCCCAACCGATCGGCACTCCTGGTGCCCGCGGACTCACAGTGCTTTGCCTTTTGTTGGGCCCCGTAGCCAGAGCGCCCTCAAAGGTCTTAGAAGACCGCTCTGACCTCTTCTTCTTCTCACCTGCCGCTGGGCTCTTCCCCTCCAGCCAGTTGGTGAGGCGGATCCGCCGATCCTTCATGGTCCGTTCCAACATGTTCTGGCAAAATGCACAGTCCTTTTCCACGTGCGTTTTGTCTTTGTGAAGGCAGTAGAGGCCTCTAGAATGCTCGTCCTCCTTGAAGACATTCTGCAAACCGCATCCAGGGCAGCTCCTGAACAGCTTGGATCCGGGTGTCATGCTCCCTTTTTCCTGGGCCATGTCCACGCGGGGTAGGCCTCAAAGAATCTTCTGGAATCCTCCAAGAAGCGGGACTCGACAAAAACTTCGACCTTGAGGGGCGTAGAAAATCCGAAACGGGTCCCCATTGATCGGAAGTAGAAACGGTGGAGCTTGAGGCTCGATTGACCGAAAAAATGAGGTTTAACTCTTTGATAAATCGCAAAATGCAGTAAAAGCTCGAGAGCTATAGCACGAGGACTCCCAACACTTGAACGTGCGGTAAAAATCTGAAGATAGCTGCCATAGGAGGGGCTTTGGTAGAGGGCAGCCATTGGCTGGGGGCAGTATGACCCAGAGAGCAGTGATTGGTTATTAGGAGAAAGACAGTTCAGAAGCGAAACTGAAATGGATTCTTTTCTTTACCGAGGATTCCCAGCCTGACGACGGGGAATATTCATGAGCATGTGAATCCATGCCCTACCCCATGCTGGAGAAAGTTTATTTAGACGTGTTGGCACACTTACAAAAAATAAAACAAGAGAAAAATAAACATCAACTTTACAATGTAAAATTTACAATCAATGCATCAATAAGACCATAAAATAATTGAAACAAAGTAAAACCAAAATAAACTAAATAATTTAAATGCCAATTAAACTAACTTATCCTTTACCTTGAAATCATTTACTTATCCAGAACATAAAACCGGTCTATTAAAAAGCACAAGACTCTTCAACGTCTCTCATAGCTTGCTTCTATATATAGACAGTTGCTGCATTTATAATGATAGATTTTGCCCCATCAAACTTGACCAGAATTGGTTGTGTCTTATATTTTCAGGATGGCTGACATAGGCTCCGTAGCCTCTTGTATAGAGATCTCTCAGTGCTAAACAGGAGGTCAATATGTTCCTACTCGTCTCCACGGCGGCTAAACAATGTCTGCAAATCTTATCCTGGTTTTCTGCATTTTTCCATTTACTAATAAATTCCTTGGTTTGCAATATGTTCATACGGAGCTGCATTGTGAATCTCCTAAACTCTGGATTTGACCATTGAGTTCGATATCTGTGCAGGTGACCACGCTTAAAGCCCTGAGAAGCAAATTCTCTATATCTCTTAAGGGCATAAAGTTTGTCAATACACATAGCCAGATCCAGTTCTTGTGCCCTTCTCTTTAGATTTATTTTCAGATCGGGTTGTCCTTCCATCGATTCCAATTGAAGGCCCAATTCCGTCAGATATTGTTTAGAAAACACATGGAGAGCCTTAACAGCATGATTCTGGGAGATTATCTGCTGTTCCTTACCAAACAGTTGTACTAGGTTATTAGATCTGCTGATTGTTTTGTGCAGTTTAAAGTGCAGCAGCACCTTCTTTACAGACCAAACTGGGGATAATGATTGCAACCCGTATTCCAATCTCAGGGCTGCCACTGGGACACCCTAAAGGAAAATAATAATGGAGCGAAGTAACTTGCCCTCAAGCTTGTCCAACCACCTTCTCTGTGCAGATGCAAGGACCTCTAATGCATATTGAATTGCGGGAACTATGCTGGCTTTATAGATATGGATAACTCCTTCAACATTTCATCCACGATGGTCGATATAAGCTTTTGTTGCTGACCATCTCTTCCAAATTTCTGCTTGTATAAAGGCCTCATAGCTGGATGCCGAGGGTTTTACACATATGGGAAAGCCCAGGTAAACAACTTCCTTAACATTTTCAAGAGGAATATTATCCATGTACCACTTGGGTTTTCTGGTCGCTTTTTGTAAACCCCCAAACACATGGTTTTTGTTTTCATTTTATTTATAACCATTACATTTTATTTTGCGTATATGGTTCATGCATCCAACGTACGATGTAGACCTATAACTGTCTGATCAAATATTATGATGTTGTCAGTGTATGTCATGCATATAATTTTAACCCTGTATGTTTGGGGGGGAGAGGGGAGTTTCTAATAGGCTTAAAAGCCGATTCCATATCTGCTGTATACAAGTTATATAATACTGGACCCAGGACACATCCCTGTTTTAAGCCCTCACTAATCGGAATATATTCTGAAAGATAGCCTTCTGAGCTTAAACGTACTGCCACAGATGTATTCATATACAGGGATTTAACATAGTGCAGTAATTCGGGATCAATGCCCCAGCATTCCAGCTCCCTCCAAAGTCTTACTCTGGACACGAGATTGAAGACTTTGGAAAAGTCGACGTAACAGCAGTATAAACTACTTTTCCCCTTAGGTCTTGGCCCCCTCAAGAATTGTACTGTGATGATGTTAGATGTGGTGCTGTATTTCTTTCTGAAGCCTGTTTGGAATGTACTTAAGATGTTATTCCCTTCCATTCAGGCATTTAGACGTTCCAATAGAATTTTAGCGAACAATTTCTGGCTTGAATTCATCATCGCCAGTAGACAATAATTAGATGGTATTAATCTATCTCCCTTTTTAAAAATTGGGACTAAAATGGATTGGAGTCAGCTAGCTGGTATTTTACCAGTCTTGATTTAATGACTGAAGTAAATTTTGAACAGTCTTGCCCACACATTCAGATTGTCCTTGTAAACCAAGTTGGGGATACCATCGGGCCCTGGAGCTCGTGATGCTTTTGATTGCACCATTAATCTCTCTAGATTGACCTCATCGATCTCCGACTCCAAGGTACCCACCCAAGGCTTCTCCTCCAATACACCCTCCACATGCTCAGGGATATCATCTTGTAGTATTAGATTTACTAAAGTCGAATACAGGTGTTGGATATATGATGTCCAACAGGCCTGTGAAACCTGATCGATTTCCATCAAAGAGAGATTTATGGAAACTATTAAAGTTGCGCCAGAATCTAGACGTATTGTCCGTTCTTAGACACAAGAATAGGTTACACCAGGCAATGCACCTTAGTGAAAACTTGTGCATTTTTTGCCAATTCATATACCTTGTAGCCAAGTTTGTTAAACTTTTCTGTCTGGTACATGGAGACAACATAACATCCTTTTTTACCTCATTCCTATCCTTGCAGTATGCTTCTTTCTTCCAAAGTAATTGCTATTTCCATACCTTTCATTATTTATGGAAACCGGGATAAGGACCTTTAGTATTGTACTCAAGTCCCAATCAGCCGCACTTAACAAATACTCTAAATCATGTAAGTTCAGGTTTAGGAAACCATTCAGCTTTTTCATGTTCTTATTATCCCATTAAATTCTATTGCCAGCAAAGTTTGTTGTTTTTGAGCATTCTCTTCCAATTTTCTCTTATTTTTTACCTCAGTCAACCAACATAGTCCACCGTGGTCACTTATCTTATTGTGCACTATTGTAATTGGGCTACATTCGGTGCTCGGTTCTGCATCAACTATGACAGTCAATAAATGAAGACACAACCCCAGATAGATCACCAGCCAATATAACATGTCCATATGGAGATCTCTCAGACCAATATGAAATCGCAGTTGTTACTATGATAAGTATTGACAAGGTCTGGGAGCCGCCGGGTGGGTCGTAGACATTAATGACCAAGATTTCCTCTGAAGGATGCATGGAGGGCTGTATTATTCCCATAAGGACATTTGGTGACCACTTGGAGACTTGAAACGGGGTCAAGCTCAAGTGAACCTTAACTCCAATTGCAAGGCAACCGCTCGCCCTGCCCTTCTTCGCCTGAATAGCAACATTGGTCAGCATTTGGTAGCCATCCATTGAGATACCCCTAGTACACCACGTATCTTAAAGTAAGAATATATCAGCCTCGATCAATAGGTACTGACCTTTCAGATGAACAAGAAAAGAGAGGTAGCCCCGCGTATTCCACGATAGCCAGACCAAACAATCTATTTTCTCCTTGTCAGTTTGCACCATTGTGTGTCCAAAGTGGTATCCAGAGATCGGTAGTAGATTATTTTTCCCCGCACTTGTTGGCTTTGAATTTGTAAAGCTCTTAGCGTTGTTCTCTCTGATGTTTGAGTGAGGATTGAGCATCCTTTTACTAATGCCTGTTTATTTTCATCTTGCTTTTGGCCAGTTATTTTCCGACAGGCAATTAATGTGTAGCCTGCTTGCAACATTATCTCTGCATGAGTTTTCAACATTGCCACAATCAACAGTGATGCAAACTCTACTAAGGCCCAATTCGTGCTGCTATTGCAGAGAGGCAGCTCAATTTTCAAAATGTCAGTTGACTGAATACATTCTAAATAAGGAAGGTTTTTGAAAATGGATAAAAGGACAAATCTGTTTACAAATGGACTTAGCAATGTAGGGTCAGTTTCTTCCAGTATAACGCAAGTGCCTCTATCTTTTAGAGCACTGGGGTGTATGATAGGTAGTACAACCTTTGGTTCCATGGTGTGAGGAGTAATGGGGTTTACTTCTTCCTTATACTGAGTCCTCTCCCCCAGACTAATTACTATAGGGGGAGTGATAGATGGCGGTGCTTCACTAGATTTGATTAGGGGCCCTTTTTCCCCCCTCAATTTTGTTACTTTGTTGGTTTACCCTCACTTTGCTACTTCCCAATACTATGGGGCCCTGCAGGTATGCCTGCCATATTGAACCATCCACATCTCTGTTTTCAAACCAAGAACCCTTACATACACACCAGCACTTTTCTTTCTGGACAATTTTTTAATTTTGTTTTGTTTGCGTCACAACAGACTTAGTCAGCTGTGGGATGTTTCAACCCACTTGTCCAGGCCCTGCAACATTACTGTGCATTGCTGGCAGCAGAAACCTTAGAAATGGCCACTGGAAAGCATGCTGCTCGCTAAAAAATCACCCAAAATTGCGCAGTAAAAATCTGAAAAATAGGCCGCCATCCACTTTCGCCTATCTCAGTGAGCACAGGAGACCACTGCCAAAACCCACCATTGGGCTACCCACAAAGTAGTCTGAAACCACTTGAAAAAGCAATGCTGATTGCCAAAAGAAACACAGAGCTGTTTAGAAATCCGTTTGTCTTGGTTGTCAAATTTGCAACAATTATGGCTCACAAACCACCTAAAAGATCCAACCTCCTTGTTCTACCACATCATTCTACTGCACGAATCCACATAAATACAATGTCAGCAAGAATCATATGTTATCAGAACAAAATCCACTTTTACAGATACTTGATGGAAAGAAATCTGTCAAAAATGGGTGTAGTAAAGTTACCTCTGTCAGAAGCCGGCGATTTAAAACTTGTCATGTGTAAAGTTGTACATTGAACTCAAACTATGTCAAATAAGGGATTTCCATCAAAATGCCATTTAGAGTGCCACACATGGATTTCATGTTGAACAAGACTGGAATTAAAGATATGTTTGCTTATTTTAAATTTATAAATGTAATGTATTCACATGGAACTATGTTACAATTGACCATAAGGTAACCTGATTTAGCTAAAACTTCCAAAAGGCTTTCTTTCCCTGGGAATCTCACACCTTGTTCATTCCCACCAAAAGGAGAGGATTTCGCATTGGCATGTTAATCAGAAGGGGAGGAGATTTCCTCTGCTGCCCTGAGCAAGAAACAATGGGTTCCTTGAACGGAATAGAAAATGCTAATCCGGGTGTGACTGACAACAATAGCTCTGGCAGGAAGGCAAGCCATGTGACCCTCTGACTCAGCCCAGCTTTGGAGGCAGGCCAGACTGGAAATGTGGATTGAAGGGAAGTAAATGTATGTTTTAGAAAAATGCTTATAGTAAAGTGTACTGAACTGACAAAAATATGAAACTTATAGGTTGTTAAAACGAAAAATGTGCTCACAGTTTAAGACTAATCTGGAATCTGTGCGATGTTTTGAGACTGAACCCCGGAAATTATCCATATTCCAGCCATTGTGTTTATGTTAGGAACATGTAAAATTACAGGAATATGCCCAGATAGGATGTGTATGCATGTATAAAAATTGGTGCAGAACGAACATTGAGAAACCCTCCAAAAGTGCGAAAAAGCTGTCATTTATGAACTAAAGCTCGCAGGAACATGGGACTTGAACAGAGACGTGCCTTAATTAACCTTACCTCTAAATATGTCTTATGAACAAGTTATGCATATGGGAAATATAGATTTTCTAAGTAAAAGCAAAGGGGATGTTCTTCCCTAGGTTGTAAATGGCAGCATCATTCTGACACATGATGACACACTGTTCCCTTCTCAAATCAGGGGACAGGGAATTCTCTGACCTATCAGATCCTTAGAGGGTTGGGCATAGATAATCAGCCTCCCCACCCACTTTGAAAATGGATAAATAGGGACTGCTGAGGACAGACAAGACACACACTTCCCACTCATCAACTGATTTCTTGGCGAAGCACCCTGCAGGAAGATCCAGGCTCCAGACATAGATCCAGAAACCAGACTCTAGAACTTTGAAGCAGAAAGGCCCAACCAAAAAGCTGAACTCTTCTCAGCTGGCCTTCAGAATCTTAAGCGACCTGATTTTAACCCCTAAACTTCCAAGGGGCACCACAAAATCCAACAGCCTGGCTGAGCTGTTTTGCTGTTCTAGCTAAGAACCCTGTGCTAGAACCAAGATCCAGACCCGCAAAGCAGAGCTGTAACCCAGAACCAACCCGTCAGATCCAGTCCAAGAGGCCCGCGCAGACCAGAGTGCCTTGCTGAGAGCAGAGTCCAGGTGCCCTGAAGCCTGTCCGGTAGCGAGTGAAGTCCAAACCTTTGATCAGATCTTTGACGGGCCCATTCCATTCCAAAGCCATAGGTGTGAGTATTTAGTATAGAACTGTCCATAGTCATCTCTTAGTTTAAAGTAATCCTATTCAATCTATTTTAACCTATCCAGAACTGCATTATAGAATCTTGTGTCCATCCTGAATTCTTCTCATTATATAGTCTGTGATAATTGGAGCGATAATCATCTGTGCGCTGATATTTTCTGAAGAAAGTCAAGTGTCCTGGCACACAGCAATCAGTGCGGGAGGCGCCCTGGTCTGGAAGTTGTCCCGTTGGGTATCTTGTACTTTCATAGCCCTTTAGTATAAGTCCATCTTGGTTCTAAATCTTTAAAGCGCATCTTTCATTTTTGAAATCTTGACTCTGTTTCTGAAAAATCTACCTTCACAAAAATCTCTGTAACTTCTGAACCGTACTTCTGAACCATATGTCATTTTGAAGCTAACATCCTCAGCTTTCTAACGAACCCAAAATGACATTTCAATTCCTTATAGTTTTTCCATTATCGCGTTTCCCGCACGCAGAAAAGTTGCTGCGATTTCGCGTTTGGCTCAATTTCACCACATGTAAAAATAGCTATTTCTTGCTTTCAACTTCTGTATTTTGTTTTCCATCTGCTAATCATTCTATAAGCATTGCTAGTGTTGACCTGACCCAATCCAAAGCCACTCCCACTAGTTCTGAATCTCATTTAGTGATTTAAATCATTTTTACAATTTTTCCCATTCAAGTCAAACCACATTTAAAAGCAATTGACCCGTTTAAAATCATACCTGTTCTCTCTAAGCTTGCTGGGGGAATTGGGATTGAACTGCATTATTGATTGTTAATTCTGAAACCTGTGTGCCCTGATTCCATCTCTTCATATTGCATATTGGGGGGAGTGAGTAACCACAGGGGGAAAGAGTGATCATATTGTCTTTTGATTGAAGTCATATCAAGTTTTATTTCTGTGTTGCATTTCTTACTATCATTGCATTTCCTTGAACCACACAAAGTATTCTCTGTTAGATTATTCTTCCTACTCCTACTTGATTAAAGAGATTGTGGATATTGTAATAGTACCCATTGCTGATCATTGTTCATATTCATAAGTGTGATATTCAGAGTTTATCCATATTTATAAAAGTATAATATATGTATTGTTCAGTTCTTCAAATAAATCTTTTAATTTGCAAAACAAACCTATTTCTTGGTTCAGTGAGACCGGGGGAATTCAAAGAGAGGGGCGTTATATAAGGGTACATCATCCAGAATTAAACAAACTTTGACATAAAAATATATAAATAAGGGTTTCCATTCGGCATCCCATACTAGGCATTGACTTAGTTGGAGTGCTGGATTGAAATCACTTACACAGCATAGGTAGTATATATGGAATCAGTGGTGAGCGTTTGTTTAACGCTTTCTTTTAGTTCAGTTGGGGGAGGGATGTAAACTTCTTCAAAATCCCAGCTTGTAGTAGATTAGTCTGCCTTCCCATTGGTGTAACTTGTTTGACAGACAATTTTCCTTTCTTTCCAAGGGCCTTAGGTGAGGTTTGGACCAATGCTTTATTTATTAGCCCAGTGCCCTTTTGTTTACCATCTGACAGTTTTCAGTTCAATATTTTCTGTCAGATGAAGCACAAGATCTAGCAATTTCTGGGTAAGAGTTTTACTGGCAATGAGGTCCGCAACGATGGTAGCAAGCTTATCAGTTCGAACGTGGATCTTACTCTCCAATGCGCTCAGGTAGTCGATTACCCTAACCTAGTGACCCTCCATAGTTTTGGAAGATATGAAAAACTCATTGGCCCATCAGATTCAGTTGTGTCTGACGAGTCAGAATGCGAGGCAAAGACTGTCATGTCCGGTGTATAAGATAGATTAATTATTGCTGCGTCTTCAGGACAAGTTATGTCTAGCAATAAATGCCACCCCCCCTTGGTAGCCCTTTTCAAATTAGTGACTAAATTTAGCAATGAGTTGTTACTATACAAAGTTTGTGCCAAAATTGACTCATTCAGCTTTTCACGTGTTGGTGAGGAATGTCGAGACTCTGTGCCATCTTTAGCACCAAAAAATGCTGTAATTTGTGCCTGCGATGGTAAATCTTGTTGTTGAGCTTTTTGCCATCTCATGTTTGATTATGGAGTGCAGGTTGTTACGTTTCTGTTGGACACCTGCGCTATGCAAAGTAGCTTTGCGTGTCATCTTCCGTAACACACAATGAAACGCGATAGAACTATCTGAGATGGCCATGTTTTGAAGGAGGCTATATAGTACACCACAAATTACATAAGGGGGCTAGAACCCACACTCTGTCACCCCTGGGCACGGGGCTCCAATTGCTCGCCGCTCACAATGACACACTGGGACTGCTGCTGGAATCAACAAGCAGCAACACCACAGTCTCCCAACAGCGCCAAGTGTCACCCAGCAATGATATTGCTGGTTAGTTATCCCACGCTATATCACCTCTGGGCACGATACTACAATCGCTCGGCGCTCACACTCACCAAGACTGCTGCTGGGATGAAAGGGCAGCAACCCCAGTGTCTGCCAGCAGCGCCACTTGATGGCCAGTGATAGGGATAATGGTTAAAGATTGGTGCAGGTGAAAACAGCCGATAACGCAGCAAGATGTGCACAGTTTGCAATCAGTTATAAAGAAATCAACGTGGCTGTTGCTTTCACAATGTTGTACTTACAGATTCAACATTCCTGGTATAGTATCCTCTTGTACGCTTGTTAAGGGAAAAGGGAAGTAATCTTTCTTTGCCGTTGCCGCACACCGCAAACAGCCAACAGCTTCCACTTTGCTATAGTTTCACAGACTGGAAGTGGTTTTAACAGGTAGGAGGGGGGTGGAGCACATCTGCTCTCACGGCGTCCCCAGCAAGTTTTCAAGATACAGTTGCCAATTTCTGAAACCGTCCTCAGGAAACCTCAGATCACGCAGCCAAAAGCACAAATGCCCACACAGGAATGCACTCAGATCACAGCCAACAGCTTCCACTTGGCTACCACTTCGCTAAATACTAAAAGGGTGTGGGATAGTGTTCACAAGAATGAAAGAAGTGTTCACAAATGATGAGTCGAGATGTTATAGCATGGGGTCTCCCTTCCCTACATCTTGAGCACGGGACAAGGCAGGACTCCTGAGTGTAGCACACTCTCAAGCTTTCCCAGCATGAGACTACAGTTCCGTTCTCAAGTACCAGGATCTTTGGTGGTTAAGTCTAATTTCTACAAAAAGTCTCTTGCATTCAAGTACCTGATGTGTTCAAAATAGCGAAACAAAAGGTTCCTTTCTGTATGTACATTGGGTGATGGCTTTTCACGCCTGGATCTCCCTCTTCCGGGCTCAGACCCCTTTCGAATAGCATCCTCCCTCTGTCAGGTTCACTACTGCTTTTATTCACAAGACTGTATCTATTCTGTTACGTTGGTTGATCGTTTTCATCTCTGGGTCCCCCTCTTCCGGGCTTGGTCCCCTCTCTGATGTCAGCCTATCTCCGTCGGGTTCACTATGGCTCTTATTCACAAGATTTTACCTGCTGCATTATAGAGTCATTGAGTGATGGCTTTTCATCCTTGTGTCCCCCTCTTCCGGGGTCAGACCAGACCATTTTCGAATGTTAGCCTCGCTCGTCGGGTTCACTATGGCTTTTATCCCAAAAGATTTCTACTTTCGCATTCACAGGTCTTAATGTCTTTTTTTAACAATCCACTGTGGCCAACCCTCCATCGCGTTCACTCTCGCCAAACCCTTAGTTTCTCAATTACGTGCCGGTCAAATACTTTCGACTGTACAGGGGGTTTTGTTAGACTCCTGTATGACCACTTTGTCCTTTTCCTTGCGGCTTTCCTTGGGCCTTCTGGTATCGGTAGTTTTCTCAATTGGGGAATCAACCAGAGTCTATCCAGTGAGCACCCACGTGGTGCCGGACCCCTCGGCAGCTGGTCTTCCCGTTACTTGTCCATTTGAGGTTTAAGCCTGCCTGGGTTTGGGGGGGGGCAATTATGTAGAGTGTGAATAAGTTCTTTTAGAACTTAAGGAAGGGAGAGATAAACGTCTTTATTAAACAAAACGTTTAATAACGGCTGAGACGCAGCACACAGCTGAGGCGCATTGAGGGTAGAGGGTGGTGGGTCTGAATAGTTATGTACTTCGGCCTGGTGCCGATGTGCGTTCGAGTGGTGCACAAAGATGGGTGCAAGTGCTGGGTGGCATGTAGTGCCGCTGTGGTCATATGTGGGACTAATAAATGGAGACTCGCTCTGAAGGCCATGTGAAGAGGGCAAACAAGGAAAGAGGTCAAACCCTGCGGTTTCGGACGAGTACAATTCGAGAGGGTTCCTGAGCTAAGTTCTTACCTGTAAGTGTACGTCTCCCCTGAGTGCTGATCAGTCAGATCACTTTGACCAGAATTCTCTTGTAAAAATAGTATAGATGCAGCCATTGGCTGCACATGGCTAACTGACGGTTGGCTGGTTCTGCTGATTGCAGTGATTGGCTGTGTCCGGTCATGTGTACGACCTAGTTTGAAGAATCAATGTCTGTTGCCATGGTGAGGCAACTACACAACTGTCGAGACTAAGTACATTCTAATCCTCAATGTTTGATTGTGGACCGAACAGGGCCCTCTGTATAAACAGTTTGTCACTGGGAAAAACGTCTGTCCTTGGCCATGCGTGAGTTGTACTAATAAATTGTGGTGCCAGTGGAGCTTGTCTAAGGATTTTGCGAGTGATGGCCTCAATACACTTAATCAGTGTGAAGCCCACTCCAAAAAGAACACTTGATAATTCTGGTGGGCATCAAAATCGGTGTCATACCAATGAACAATATGAAATCAAGCGGTTTGAGATCATATGGTTGTTCAGGTGGTGGTTGTTTGAGGACTGATTGTAGTTCCTGTGTGGGTGAGGGATGTGTGGAGGGGCTTAGGTGCTCGGTTTGTCTTTTGTGGGTGTGGAGGAGTGGAAGTATGGTTGTTCTGATTCTAAGTCTTGCCCGTCAAGGTTCACCCAGGCAAGGTCTGGTTGCACATAGGTTATCAAGGGGAGGAGAGAGGGCTTGCTGTGAGTTTGGTGGGCTAGTCTATTTCCAAGCCTAGCAAGGCGAGAGACTCCTAGACAGGGTTTGTTTCCTGGGTGGGTGGGATGCTGATGGGTGGGATGGCTGTGTGGGAGGGGTTGGAGAGGTGGAAGGAATAGGGTAGGGCAAGGGGGTGAGCGGCCAAGGGATGTGCCGACTGTAGGAGTGGTGGTATGCCAGGTGATCTAGGTAGTCAATAAAGGGCCTATACTAATAAACCTATTGCCAGTCCTTACTTCAAAATACAAAATGGTGTGGGACAATAGTGCATGCAAAAGAAAACAGTTGAAGAAATAATGTCAGGATAGCTGAGCAGTTGGCTTCCCTTCCGTATGTTTTCAGCCCGACGACAGAGAATATTCACAGCATGTGAATCCATGAAAGATCCAATGCTTGAGAAATAATATGTCAGGATAGATGAGCAGTTGGCTTCCCTAGCCCACTTTTTCAGCACGGGGTAAGGTGGCATGTTCGAGCTTCGCACACACTCTGGCTTCTCTGCCACGAGGATACAGTTCAAAGCATAGGTATCAGGGCCTTCTGCCAAAGCCTCCTTTTCAATACTCAGTCTCTTACTGCACAGGGCCTGTCATAACAAATAAGCACAAAAGTTCCTTTCTTATCAGGATTTTCACATCCACATATTCTCGCTTCCAGTGTTCATCATGGGTCTCCCTCCTTCAGGCTTGGTCCGTTTTTACCACAAAGTTTAGAATTGGTCTCCCTTGTTCGGGTTCAGACCATGGACCTCCCACGTTCGGGCTCAAATTCCTTTAGCACAATATTCGCATTTGGTCTCCCTCATTCGGGATCCGACCATGTAATCTCACTTTCTACGTTTTCCTCTTGATATAAAAAAATCAAAGACTTTGGAATGGGCAATGGGTTTTGCTTAAACCATTGCAGGACCACTTCAATTCTCTTCACACAATGTTCTTATCAATTTTCTTCTTTCATTTCTGCCACTTCTTGGCAGGATACCTTACAGAGACCTTCGATTGAGCACCCATGTGGTGCGGGACCGCTGTCACTGGTATTATATCTTTCTCTGTAAATGTTCAAACATCTATCAGCAATGAAGCTTTCCTCGTGTCTTTCATCACACGCATTGCCAACCTTCATTCTTGCGCTCTTGCTACAATGTTGCCGCTTGCAACCTTGACTTTAACACAGACCGGTCTTGCATCGGTCTCCCCAATTCACCGGCTGTGTTGATCTCCCTGGCGCTGCTTTAATCTTAGAGCCAAGGACAGTACCACAGCGACTGCCGTTCGTCCCCGACTCGGTCAGCTGTGTAGGAGGGCCGGATATCTCCGACACACAATACATGATTCTTCAGTCTGGTTTATGCAGTTTAAACTGAAGGGTTCTGAACAGCAACAGTTTCTTGCTGAAAAGGTCAAGGGTATCTCCCTCCTTGCACACCCTTCTTGGTTCGCCGTCTTTCTTTCCTCGTTCAGCTGCTGTCGGGAAACCACTGTTCCTTCGTGTGCTTTGCTCAAAGTGTGCACTCGTGTTCCTCCTTTTATTAATGTTGGGAAGTTTAAGGGAAGTTAGGTGCGAGCGATTACCAGTAATTGCCTGACCTTGCCCGACCATAGTAATGGGACATGTCAGGTACAATGCTCAGGTGTGAGTCTGTTTTCTCCCAGAGCAGGCTGTCTGTATGAAAGTATTTGTGAAGGGAAATGGGGGCAGGGGGATTGAGGTCCCTAAATATCCGACAGGGTAGGCTGGGACAAAGGTGTTACAGTGGGGGGGATACCACATCTCGCCATCAGGTGTCCCACTCCGCGGATTTCTGGGACTTTGAGATCTCATACGTTTCAAATGATTTTGGATCATATTGTTGAACAGTTGTTTTTAAAATACAATGACAAGATATAAGATGTCTCACAACAATTTACCATAAAATACTCTGGTATTAAGGTTTCCTCCTCACAAGAAGGGGGGGTGAGTATACCGCGTCCGTTCCACCGGAGTCAGCACTTCCCCCCCGGTCTTCATCTCCTCCCTCATGATCCTCCCTCCTGACACCACCTAAAGGACTGCTTTTCCCTGGTCAATGCGGAGGAGACCAACACGTTAGTGATGACTCTGCAGGATTCATCACAGTAGGCAATACATTAAGCTATGCTCTAAAAATGAACCTCATATACTCAGCACTAGGATATTTTTCTAGATACTTAGGCACCTGATTAAAGGCTTTCGTCTCATGCTTAAAATTCACAAATGCTCTATACCGAGAACATTGCAATGGAGTCTGTATCCAAACAATGGTCCAAACTTTCATTTTAGCTTTTTCTGGATTCTCAAGCAATAATTCTACATCCAGATCAAAGGTGTTGATAGACTCCTTACAGTCATTTTCCCACAAGGAAAGCAGACTATCAGAGCAGGATAGAGCTACTTTTAGCGCATAACAAAGATGTTGTATCCGCAATGAGACATTTTCTGTATAGTGTCAAGGTCTTCAACTGCACTAAGTGTGCATAAAGAGTAGCCCCAACTGGAACTGTATTACATGAATGGGAGTCCCTTTCTGGACAGCCAAATCCTTCTTGCAGAACACCCCCTCCAGGACGTTGCAGAACAATCAGATATATCAAGCTTAGTTTCTGCTCCATATAACAGGGTGGGTACTACTTTCCTTTTATAAAAATTAAGTAATCTTCATTGCTCTGTATGATTTTCTAAACCTGTAACCACCTGTGTGTGTAACCTCCTAAAATCACACTGTCATGCTACATGCTCACTGTAACCATGAGCAAAGTATTCTTCCTGTAATTAAGACCCTCTCTTGCAACAGCGCCTCGATGCCCAAGGGCTGTTAGTGCACTTTACAAATCCAAAAATAAAAAATAAAAAAAGCACTGGCAATATAGACCAAGCATTGGCAATGCCAACAGTTTGGGATTTTTTGGGCATCTAATAGCAGTTCCTGCAAAATGCTTCATACTTTACACACATGGTTAATAAATGGGTGGGCAAATAACCAAACACCTACAAGCTTTGTGTCGTCTCCAACATACAGTACTCACACAATCAGAAAAGATGCAACTAAATGCACCAAACCGGAAGTGCTCACAACTTCAAGTCATCAGTTCTGGGCTCTGCTTGGCTGCAAGATAAGCTAGCAACCAAAAGAGCGTTTGCTGCTGCGCTTGCAAGAAAAACATAGGTTTCAGCTCTGCACTACTAAAAAGAAAAAATATATCCCGAAACGTGATTGTCCCAATTCTGGTCACCCACAGATAGATGAAATCCTGATTCCACCTCAATGGTATTCAAACATGTGGCCTATAGATTGCATTCTGTGTGCAGTCATCAGCATTTTCTCAACCCAGCCATTTATCCTAGCTAGCAAAGCTAACATTTTTCCCTCGCCTCTAAACTGCTTCTGTCCCTCACTTCTTCTGCCTCCAATCTAGCACTTCAGTCATCATGGTCACATCCTAAGCGTAGCTGGCCATACTGCCTACCTGCACTACCTACCCGGGTGATGCAGTCTCGCTTAGAGGGAGGACGCTCCGCTCCAGACCCTGTCAGCACGAGTGATCTCTCTGCCTACCAGCTCTGGGACTAAGCAGTGTTGCGGTGGCTGAGATGAAACCATACTAATGGTGATGCTCTTCTTCGAGGTTTATGTATAATTTACTATATGTTATGTTTTAGTGGCGTGTACGTGTATTGGGTGTGAATAAAGGGCCTGTAACAAGCCATTTTCTTCTAATTATTGGTCCAAGTGTGATTCATTGCCTCCCTTAGTCCAAGAACTTTTTGGGTCCGTGTAATAGGGTGCAGGAGTCTGAAGCCTCTGTGCCTGGCCAAAAAAGCCAAACATGTTGGCGCTGTGAGCAGGGTATTTGTGCTGACATTGATGCCAAAGAACCCTGCCAATGTAATAATTGCGTTGGACTCAGAGAGGCTATTTCTGTTTTGGGAATATTTGAAGAGGAAAGTGGGTGTGTGGTGAGGTATTGATGATAGGGATATGAAAAACATTCATTGATATCATGAGTTCCCTATTTAGGAAAAAAGGAAGCTCTGCAGGCGGAGACTGTCCTGAAGTGACCATCCCAGGGTGGACCACAGGTCTCTATGACAAAGTGGCACAAACCTGGGCATGTGGTGCAGGTCTGAGTGAGACTTGGTATACAAGTATAGGAAAGGCACGTCTGGCCGAAGTAACGGGCTGCCTGCAGCAGGTGCCGGTTGAAAAAGGGAAAGAGTGTTCGACTTTAGGCAGAAGTGGTTGGATTCTGTTGCATGCATTCCGAATGGTGCCTCAACAGAATGTGGAACTACAAGCGAGTGTTTTGAGATTGGAAAAGGAGCTGTCGGCTGAGAAACCGATTCCGTTAATGCAGCAGCTCCAAATGAAGTTGTATCATGATAAGGCAGACTAATATCAAGCAGTAGCTGAGCAAGCTTCTGTAAGGGTTGCTCAATACAAATATCGAAAGAGAAGTGGGAGGGTGAATTCCGTAAAGTAGCAACCGTGATTGCTTCCGCAGGGGTTGATTGGGACTCTGACCAATGGGATGTAGATGTATTTGACAGTACCAGAACCCAGATAGGTTCAGAGCAGGAGTTATCATCCAGGCCAGAGTCTGGCCTGAAGGAGGTAACAGTTAAACCAGTGATGCACAAGCAAACTGGTCCAAATCTAAACAATCCCAAAGTGGGGTTGGTGGATTTGACAACGCTAGAGGATTATTCTCAGCAAGAGGTAGGGGAAATAATTAGCCGATTGAAGCAAAGGGCTGGTGAGTCTTTGTTAACTTGGATGGTTAGATTATTTGACAGAGGGGCGGCGGGTCTCCAGGTAGATGCCACGGATGCCACCCGGTTTCTGCCATTGTCACAGGAAACACATATTCACGAAATGTTATGTGTAGGTCCTCCCTGTGAGGACGACGAGGGAGAGGTTCAAATGTCTTTATTACAACTAGCAGCCCAAGGGTGTAACCGCAAGTCCGCGATTGCATCAGACTGGCCTAACGAGGAAAAAAAGTGATACACCTCGAGAGAGGCCATACAAAGAGTGAGGGAACATGCCATGAAAGAAGTGCTTCATTTAGATACCCCCCAACATATGGGAGTGGTAGCCTTATCGGTCTCAGCTAGAAATGCCATTATTCGAACTGCTCCGCCAGCATATAAGAACGTCATTATGACCCTGTTGGTGGGAATGACTGGTAGAATGACAGATGAGGTGGTGAATGCAATCAGGCAATTGGCAGACCAAGGTGGAATGGAGAAAGGCTGAAGAAAGACCCTGAGAAAGAGATCGAGAGGGGCGGAGTGAAAGACGGACCCCTGGAAAACGTTCGACAGCCGAGACTCTCCGGTATCCAGGAAGGATATGTTTTTGGCGCTACTAAATGATGAGGTGCCACGGGAAGACATTGATGGGATTGAGACACAGGACATTTATCAATTAAATAAGAAGCAAGGGCTGGAAGGTAAGGAGCGGTACAAGTAGTGAAACAGCAGGAGGTACATTATCCCAGTAGAGCGCAGATACCTTACCTTCCAACCACCCGAGGAGGAAGTGGCCTAAGAGTGCCCGGGTACGTCCCCAAAATTCCAGTCAACCTATGCGGATTTGAGAAAAATGCTGAGTGCAACGGTGGAAATGGAATCTAAATATACGCATTCAAAGTACGAATAGGATTGTGGTCAAACTCTGGTGACAACTGCTCGAATTAAGGTAGACAGATGGCCTCATGTGAATGTGAAGTTATTTTGGCAATCAGGAAATATACAAGAGGTCTGCGCCTTAATTCATACCGTGGCAGAGGCCTCATTGATACACGAGAATTCTTTCGTAGTTGAATGGATGCCATTTTATGATAACAGGTTCGGAAGGAAAAGAGATCCCTCCAGTTTGTTAGGCAGGATTGCATGCAGTACCCTCTGGGACCACCACATACAATTAGGACTACAGGAGTAAGCAAAACCAACCTCTGGTATAAGTCTGTAGTAGACAGTTTTGTGGTAGCGAGTTGAGCAGCCAGGCTTATCTCAAGAGGGAATGTGAGCGGTACAAGAGGTTACACAGAGGTCTTACCATCACAGTGGTTCAAGTAGACACTTACACTCAAGGTTTCTTGGTAAAACACTTATTAATTTATTACACAGTCATTTAGAAAACATTCACTAGAAGGAGGCAACTTAATATTATACTCAACATACTTCAATAACTAACCAATGAGTTTCTGAACAAATTAGGCTCTCCTGAAATAGGAGCAAAATGGCATTTCAGTTACTTTCAATGGGAGTAAAAAGGAACAAGTTAGCAGAATAGATCACAAATACTTTCTTAGGCAGTGCAAGTAGTTTTAGTTCACTAGAGGACTCGATTCAGTTCAATAGGCCTAGGCCAAAGTCAATGGACTAGTGTTTTGGATAGGAAAGAGCAGTTCTTTAAGTAAACAGTAAAGTCTTTGCAAAAGTTCTCAGAAGTAATTTGTATGAAAAACAATCATATGTTGGGTCACAAGCTGATTAGGCCTGCAAGTTGGGAAAGTTTCACAAACTTTCACCACGAGAGAGGCGTTCTCTCAGTCGGGTTGGCACAGTACCTTAGTATGAAGAAAAAGATGCAGCTGAAGACGTTGGTTCCCGGCAGTTCCTGCAGATCAGACTGTTCCTGAGCCTCAGTCGTGGGGACAAGAGGGAGGACGTCGGGGGACTCCTGCACTGCACGGGATCGTTGGAAAACGCAGACAAAATGGAGTCACTTCAATTCCAGTAGCTGTAATTCAAGCACACAAGCTGGTGTCCTTGCCCGTGGTTAACCCTAACCAGCTCCGAGAATGGTATCCAGGTGGCTTACGAGTTGATTGGTCACACCAACTCAAAGGAGGAAGTTGTCCTTGAAGGGGCTTCTCTGTCTAGATGAACTTGGCAATTCGGACCTGCAGCAGGGCTTCACCGGGCAAACCAACGGTCCAGGAGTTGCAGCAGCCGTCCTCTTCCAGCTCGTCTTCGGTTCTTTCGTTCCAGTGGTTGACTCTGCTTTCCAGTCCAAGAGACAGTTTTCTTCCATTCATTCCAGTCTAGCTGCCACTCACCTAGCAGGGTGGCTGTCCTTGCCGGACGGTCAGCCACCAATCACGCCAGAGTGTATTTGGGTCTCCTAGGAGACTAAGCACAGGGAGTTTCGGGCACCTCCCTCACTTCCTGCCCACCCCAAACACTCAGACGGCAGAGGCGGTCTTCAGTCCTGAAGCCCGCCAAAGGCATAGAAACAAAGGGACCAAACCTGGTTGGCGCGCAGAGACAAACACTAGAAGGACCTTTCCAAAAAGAAATGGCAAAAAAAGAAGACCAGGACGTGTTTAGGGGTTTAAGGCGCCATCTTGAAAAATATGGCTCCTGCAATTTTTAGCTACCAGTGTTCACGGTTGCGGAAAAATCATGGTAGTTCGTTGTAAAACCACTGCCACCAGCCATTTCGATAGAAAAGGGTTAGCATTTGACTGCTACATGAGTCTCTAGACAAAGGGGATACTAGGTAGCCCCTCCAGCACTCTATAGGAAGATAGTGTGTGCTGGGTCTAGGAATTTAAACAGACTAGTAAAGTCAATTTAACCTTACATTCTCTGGGAACAGTAGTTTATCCCAGAGAAGGTATTTAAACCTTTGGGAAGTCTAAAAAAGACATCCCTGTGTCACTGCACTGAGGGTGCTGTGTAAGACACATGAAAAGATGCTATGGAGTTATCTTAAAACTCCATAATCAAAGAACACAAGAGTAAAACATACATCAAAATACATCAAAGAGCGGGAAAAAAGGCTCACACTCTTTCCAGGTAAAAAAAATCAAGTCGTCAAAATCCAGCAAAGTTGCTGGGGGTCTCTAAGGTGAAGGGAATTAGCACATTTTTGAGAATTCTCCCTAACACTGCTCAGACCAAAATCGATATGAAAATTGGCAAGTAGAAATGGGATACTTATCAAGTGTTAGTTGTTCCGATACCCAAATATATTATTGGGTTTGACATTCTGGAGAGTTTGACTCTCGGATTGGGAGGTAAGCTCTATCAATTTGGGGTGAGTGCGTTGACCTGTACCCCTGTTATCGTAGGGAAATTGAAGATGCCCCCGGTGCAGGGTCCGTTAGCCACAAAACTAGTATCTATGAAACAACATTGTATTCCGGGAGGGCAAAAAGAGATTTCAGATACCATCAAAGGATATGTGGATGCCGGTGTGTTGCACCCCGTAACCATAGCTTGGAACAATCCGGTCTAGCCTGTTAAGAAGCCGGACGGAAGTTACCGGATGACTGTTGTTTACAGCGAGTTGAACAAGTATACTCCTCTGTTAATACCTGCAGTCCCGGATACAGTCACTTTGATTGAAAATGTTCAGAAATTTGAAGAAACTTGGTATGCAGCATTATATTTTTGCTCACACCTTCTTTACCGTACCGATTGCCGAAGAATCTCAAGAACAGTTTGCATTTTCCTGGAATGGGAAGCAATACACGTTCCAAGGTTTGCCAATGGGATACATGCATAGTCTGACCATCTGTCACCGGCTGGTGGCAGAACATTTAGACAAAATTCTGTGCAAGCCAGATGTAAAAATGGTGTATTAGAATGATGACATATTGATAGAGCGAAAGGATGAGCATAATGTGCAGAGGCACCTAGATCTCATCATGGAAGGATTACGAAAGGAAGGATGGGAAATTAATGAGGCAAAAACCCAGGATCCAGCAGAGACTGATTTTTCTGGAAATTCAGTGGCATAATGGGTATCGTGAAATGGTGCCAAAATCTAAGCAAAAAATACTTGAGTTTTCCACCCGATGAATAAGAAAGAAACAAGCCCTGCAGCTTATCAGGTTGTTCGGATTTTGGAGACCGCGTGTACCACATTTGGGGCAGATTTTGGCTCCCCTTTACACAGTAACATGCAAGAAATTCCATTTCGACTGGGGTGAGGAGCAAGAGAAAGCTTTCCAGCTAGCGGAGGATACCATATAGAGAGTGCTTGATTTATGGCCTTTAAGGGAAGGGGAGGTGGAGTTGAATGTGTTTGCACAAGATAATTATGCCAACTGGAATTTGTGGCTAGCACAGGACAGGAAGCGAGTGCTTTTAAGGTTTTGGAGTCGTAAACTGTCCGAGACTGGTGACCGATCCACTCCCTTTGAAAAGCAGCTGTTAGCCTGCTATTGGGCACTCGTGGATACCGAACAAATGACAGTGGGCCACGATATATTGATCCGACCGGAAATCCAGATCATGCAGTGGGAGCTGAGCTCCCCCAAGACACATCGGATAGGGCATGCACAAGAGGCCAGTATCATCAAATGGAAGTGGTACATTCAAGATGGCACGAAGACTGGGAAGGGTGGAGTTGCGAAGTTACATGAGCAAGTGGTGGGGCTTCCGTTAGTAGATTTGGAGACCGCGGAAGGGAGTGAAATTGGTGAGACTCCAGTAAAATGGGGAATTAACAGGGGAACAGGTTGAAGATGCCTGGTTTACTAATGGTTCAGCCAAATTTGTGGGGACTGAGCGACACTGGAAAGCAGCGGTGTATAATCTTAAAAATTAGAAAGTGTTAACCACCTCCGGAAAATGGGAAGTATCCAATTCGCGGAATTATATGCTGTGTATCAGGTTTTGAAGCAAGAGGCACCTGGTTGTTGCTATATCTATACGGACTCATGGTCCGTTGCAAATGGATTGGCTGCCTACATGGTAGAAGAATGGATGGAAGATTCATGCCAAAGAAGTATGGGGAAAGGAACTGTTGCAGGATATTGCTAAAATGCTGATGCATACCACAGTAACTGTATCATGTAGACACCCATTGTGCAACAGATTAATTGTAACGATGATTTGATTCTGTTGCAGACGAACCTGCCAAACTTCTCCTTCTTTCAGGGTTTCAAATATGGGAGCAGGTACCAGAATCGCAACCCCCTTCTCTGGTAGCTTGATTCACTCTCCTGCGAAGCTGGGTTTTCTCTCATTGTGGATTCTCTGGTGGTTAGGGTATCTGACCCTCTGTTTATCAATATTGCTCTCAGGGTGTTAGCCTGCTGTATTCTTTGTCCTTCCGGCTACTCAACCCTCTCATTCGGTTCTCCCTCTACTTCTCCTGGCTTCCCCCGACATCCTGACCATTCCCACCAGCCTGCATAACTTTGCTTTTGGTTCGTGTCTTCTGGCAACGGGACTCCCTCTCGAGGCTACAGTAGTGTTCGGGTTCCTTTTGCTGTCGGCCGCTGCCTGGTGGCGCTCTGCATCTCTCTCGCAGTTTCCTTTTAGCTTGGTGTTGCGGCGGGTACCATGGAATGCCCCGCAGTCTGCTCTGGAAGTGACACTCTTAGTTAGTAGGTCTTGGGCTACAGTTGCTCTCCCCTTCTGCTCGGTGCACAGTGTCTCTACCTCCTGTTTCTTGGTTGCCGGGTCAGCTTCCCCAACAGCACTTCTACAGAGGATCTCACTCTACCCTTTGGTTTCCCTCTTCTATCTTGTATCTGGTTGCGTCAATGAGATACGGCGGAGGACTAGACTGCTCACCATAGTTTAGTGGACTGATCTTCGTACTCCTTGTCACCTTCTTTTAACCAGTACTTGTGCTAAAAGGTACAGGGTAGAAGAGTCTAATTTTCTGTAAGCTTCATCCTGTATATTGTGTTAGCTGGATTGACCTCACAATAAAACATGTTGGTATTGTTTGGCAATATATCTAAGGGGTCTGATTCTGTAGAATAAAGAGAGGGTGGCCATATGCGATATACCAGGCTCACTGGGGATAATCGTCCCTAATCCCATAAGGGGTTTCCTCTCCCACGTGAACTACCAACTGTGCACCACCCCAAGGGGACTATTGTACCGTGGACGCACCCATCGCCCCATAGCGGAGACGGGACGGCATTCGAAGATTCATCACAGTGCTTAGCAGTTTTTCTGACAAAGTGCGTCACTCCTGAATAGATTGCTCCAGGCTTTACACAATGTAATTGGGTGGTCCACTACAAAGAACCACGCTGACTCTGATAGCAAGTCCAAGGGTGTTTATTAAAAGTACAGATGGTCAGAATGCCTTCAGATTTTAAGGTTCTTCGGAGCCTACTGGGGTCAAAGGGGAATTGGCGCTAGGGCTGTCCCTCTCCATCTTGACTTCCCCGGCCTTATCCCCATCCCCCTATCTCAGGCATCCCTAATGGGAATGTTAGTAGCTCTTAGATTGGTAATCTCTAACTGTCTTTCACTTCCTGGATTTAACGTGTCTTCACCAAGTCGCTGGCTGCCTGATTCCCTGGGGGACTTCTAACTTTCCATCTCTTACCCCGCTTAGTGTTCTCAGGGGTTAGGAATGGTGCCTTCTTCCACCCAGTGTCAAGCTCACTTCTTTCACACCCGCTTGGCCTGAGCCTTGACTATACTGGTCCCTCCAGATGTTCTCCTCCCACCACGTCACTATCTTTTTATTGTTGCAATTGATTAAACATTAAAACCTTCAGCACCAGTTAATAAATAACAATTTAGCATATGGTTTAAAAAGTGACTTACAATACAATTGATTAGGAAAATATTAAATGCCAAAAACACAATATTATAGTGCAACTCTTGTCAAATCAGGGCAAATAACAGCAAAGCCTCTCTCCAAACGAAGAATGCTGAAGAAGTCATTACTATTGAAGTCGCCCAATAAATCCTGATCCAAAATGTATTAGATTCTGTCAATTACAAGTGAAGTCGAGAAAACAAATGTCCCTTTATGTATGCCCTTATTAATTTCAGACAACCCGTAAGGACATGACGAGAGGTTTCTGTTGTGATGTGCTTGGTTAGTCTGATGTGGTTTGTCATGTGATTTATGATGTCACCTGAGTGCCTTTGGAATGTTGATGTATGAGTGGGAGAATGCTGTGGTGAGTGTTCTATGTTGTTTCAGTGGAGCCCTCCCTCCCTGGGTGATGGGTGCCGGTGTCTCTCCTTATTGCTTATGTCTTATACCTGATGTCTAAGTGTCATGTAACTTTAACTAAGGAACTGAAGTAAACTTATCAAGTAACCTAAAGCTGCCTGGACTGAGCTTTATAACATTGGCGACGAGGATTTCCAACTGAAAATTACCCACGGTGCAAAAAGGCAGGAGAAGACTGAAGAGGACTGCTGCGGGGGGTGCAGTGAACATCAGGACCAGGAGAAGAAAGAGACAACACCGCCCCCAAGTAAGCAAACCCATCACCCAGGATGGACATGGGAGGGAGGGGTCACATGGTCCATTAAGAGTGAATGCAGCAGCTTAGGCCATAGCCCTGGGAGTGCTGCGCCTTGGAAAAGAAGCAGGAAGCGGCCCATGAGAGAGGGGTAGCCCAGTATTGTCAGACGTGACCAGCAACCTTTACTTTCGGGAGTGATGTGATTTGGAAGTGAACCTGGAATCAGTCCTTTAATGAAAGGTGCCCCTGGTAGTATCAGTCGTATCTACTGCCCTCAATAATTTGGGTATGCTGTGTCAGGGGAGAAACTGGCCTATGTTAAGGGAGTCGATGCTGGAGCCACGTTTGACTGGGACTATGAAAAGCTGCACGTTCGTGTATATATGCAGCTGCAGCCTCAGAAATGTGCTTAAAGTGACTGTCGTGGCCGTGTGTGCATCGTAAACGCTTGCAGAAGGTGGAGAAGGTCGAAAACAGTTTAGCAGCACCAATATATTCAGAGAAAAAGGATTGAAAAGCCATGTAGGGACTTGTCAAAGTTGGTGTGCTTTACTACATAAGAGGAGCATTTTACATGTGCGTCTGAAGAAAGTGTTTAAAAGCGCAATAGGAGCACTTAATGAGCGGCTGGATTGAGCACTGAAGGAAGCGTGATGTAATGTCTAAGAGGAACGGTTTTACATTTGCGGCTGAAGTGAGCATTTGACACTGTCCTAGGCGGCACTAGTGAACGACCGTTATTTCATGGGACAGTGCAGAGGTACCTTCATCATCTGTGTTACATTCAATTTTGATGACGTAACGTTCCAGATGGGGGTATCAGCGAAGCATCAGAACGCTACATTCCCAGCATTCTAAAGAGGCAGTTTTGAAGATGCGCCAGGACTTTGTGTGTAGGGTTAAGTAAAGGACCTTGCTTAGCTCACGCAACGTGATGTTTCACGCTGCGTAATGCGGAAGTCAGAGTTTCTTAAAAGACTCAGAGTTTCTGTTTAAGTGTTGAAGCAGCTCTCCTTCAGCTGGATTAATGCAGCGATAACCGCCGTGACAAGGGGAGAATGCAAGCCGCTCCGCTCATTATGGGTGTCTGGTAGCGGCCAAGGGTGACCGAGTAAGTCCCAGGAATCCACTTTGATGAGGATTTATGCAGTGCGCATGGGTTCATTCATGTTCGAGGCTGCTGAGGTGAATTCCGTCTTGTTCCCAAGGAAAGCTTTATGTAACGGCCATTGGGATATGCTATGCCTCTACGAGTAATCGTGAGCTGATGAAATATGCAAGTGACATTGTCATGTTTTAAAAGGAGTAATTAACATTGCGCTAGGTAATTAACATTGCGTTAGGTTTTGCTATCTCTAATGGCCGAGAAGTGAAGACGGCAACGCGGGACATTTTGTTTTGTTTAAATAATGCAATGCTGTTGTTTGTGATCCTCTATGTTCTGCAATTTAAAAAAAAACAAAATTGTGGCAAGTGTAAGGGGAGGTAAAATGCTTTAGTGTCACGGTTGGCCGATTGGTAAAATTGGCGAGTAGAGATGTAATGTGTTAGGGAATTAACATGTTTCAAGCAATTGCAGGTAAATGGACATTTTCGCTGGCGAGTGAAGATGTAATGTTTTAGGGAATTAACAAGTTTCAAGCATTTGCAGGTTTGTGGACATATTGGTTTCTTTAGCATTTTAGTTTGTTTTGTTTGCATATCTTAATGCAATGCAAGGTGCTAATGCAACGTGGAGCTTATTTAAGAGTGAATTATTTTAAGTTGTGAGGATTTTTGAATTCTCTATTTCTGACTCTCCAGTATTACTAATAGAGAAATCCAATTGACATGTTTGTTTTTTAAACAACTTTGCGTATGCTAACTATAAAACTATAGTATTTATAATTGCTAAAAGAAAAACATGTTGATTGATGATGTAGGAATGTCATGTATATCCATGTACTTGGAAAGTATGGAAGTGAAGGCATGTCACTAGTATATTATCTAGTTAATACGTATGGATGTATAAAAGAATGAGTGGGTGCAACATTCATTTTTTTTAAATATAAGTTTTAGATATTAGGGAGGTAGCGCCTCCGTTCGTATTAACAGTAGGTAGTTGCACTGTTTTGATGAGTTTGGTTAGGTGGTAGCGCCACTTAGTAGTGCACTCTTTTAGTGCTTTTAGTAGCACTGTTATGGGGTCATGGAGATTGCGTGTGTGATGCAACTAAGGTGAGGTAGCGCCTCTGTAATTTTTTTTTGTGCGAGTAAGGTGAATCCTGAGGGTAGCGCCTTGTCAGGAATTTTAATGAGTGGTTAGTGAGAGTTGCACTAATGTGAAGGGTACTGGAAAGTCTAGTGTCTTTGCTATAGCGGTAGTCTAGTGTCTTTGTTATAGCGGTAGTGCACTCTTTGGAGAATGATTCTTATCCTAAGGGACAGCTAGTAGAAGTCAGATGAAGCGGGTTGCTGGTAGGGGACGCCCTCTAGTAAATCTATGTTAAAGATGCTGTTCAAGGTGAAGAATCGCAGGGTGATTTGTTTATCTTTATGTGTTATGTGTTGATCCTGGCTATTTTTATCTGGTCAGGGTTTGATTATGGGACTGGATTGTGCTGCCATTGAGAAGAGTGCTAGAGTTAACCATATGTTTGTGTAGATGGTCTTGGAGTTGACTGGCCAGCATCTCCAAGCTGTTTTAGGAGCTTTACACCATGGTATGGTTAGGTTTATTTGATTGGCTTGGTCCACCTATTTATATGTGTGTTTCTGAAGCATGCGTGTTGCTGGTTTTGTGTTAGTGAGCTGTAGAGTTTTACTGAATCTCTTATCTGTCTATGGTGATTTCGTTGTCATCCTGGATGACTAGTATTGCGTCGGGGTGACAAGTGGTGCTTCAGGGTGGCAGCCTGGAGGCTCGCCTGTGGCAGGGGCGAGCAGGAGGACCAAAGTTGTTTTGTGTTGGTTATGGTATTGTGGGTTAGGTATAGCCTTGGATCTGGGCTGGTTTGTGTCTAGAGTGGGAGTCTAGAGTCTGCCCGTGGCAGGGGTGGATGGGAGGTGATTAGTGTTGTTATTGATGGTGTTTAAGAATGATAGGCGGAGTTCTGGAATTGCATGGTTGTGGGTTTTTCATGTAAAACTTCCATTGCTCTCTGGTTTGGATGTGATGTGTGTTGTTTTGTGAAAATGTTTGGTAAGGAGGGAGATGTGTTGTGAAGCTCTTGTTGCAAGTGTGTTTGGTAAGGAGGGAGATGTGTTGTGATGTGCTTGGTTAGTCTGATGTGGTTTGTCATGTGATTTATGATGTCACCTGAGTGCCTTTGGAATGTTGATGTATGAGTGGGAGAATGCTGTGGTGAGTGTTCTATGTTGTTTCAGTTGAGCCCTCCCTCCCTGGGTGATGGGTGCCGGTGTCTCTCCTTATTGCTTATGTCTTATACCTGATGTCTAAGTGTCATGTAACTTTAACTAAGGAACTGAAGTAAACTTATCAAGTAACCTAAAGCTGCCTGGACTGAGCTTTATAACAGTTTCTATAGCAGCATTACATAATCAGCATATTCTATCCTGATATGGGGTGCCCACCCAACTGCCTGTGTGTTCCCTGGTAGGAAGTATATGGAGTTTTAGATAGATAATGAACCTTTTCAATTGAAAGCTACAGGGTTTAATTAAATATGAACAAGGTTCATTGGGTCTGAAACCTTGGGTCGAATAAGCTCTTGCTAAGTGTTTAATGGATGTAGCATTTAGTTCTGACAAAAGTAAATTTGTGCGGGTTAGCATATAAGGCTCAGCAAACTATTAGATTGTAATTGTACTACAAACAATAATAAAACAAATGTACATCTCTGGAATAACCAGATGTATCTCAAAGATGGAAGACCAAGCTCCAACCTCACGGCTTCTACAGGCACAGAGGAAGGTACAACCAAGATGGATCTCAAAATCTTTCCCTCCAGCACCTCTAGCCACTTCATTCTAGATTTGGATAGAAAAGTTATGCCATGCATGATCCCTGGTATAATACTAGTTTTGTAAATAACAATTAAGCCCTCAATATTAAAAACCACCCTTGTTACTAACAATTGTTTTTAAAACAAGCCATTTTCTAAGAATCTTGGGCATAACCACATCACCATAGTATTTACTCCCAGGGCAAGGGGTAATGGGCACCCCATGGTAAACGTAGCTCCCTACATCTATAAGTGCTGTACCATCAATTTTTCATATAAATGGAGTCTTGCACTTGAGTTTAGCACTATTGATGTTAATACTTAGGTTATTTTGCTTTGAGTATAAAACCAGGACGTCAAAAGAACACTGCAGACCAATCAGGGTCTGATCAAGTAATACTGTATCATCTTTATTATTTATTTATTCATATTTTTAAAGCGCACATCAGCCCGAAGGCATCGTGGCTTTGTTACAGATTTAACATAATTGCTGGTTACAGAGTAAGGTTACAGAACAAGGTTTAGTGGTTACATGGAGGTTTGCATTTCAGGAGCATATTTAGGTTACATAGGATTACATTACAGATATGATGCGTTACAGTACAGCTTAGGGTGGGAAGGGTTACATAGGATTACATTACAGACTTGTTGCGTAACATTACAGCTTAGTGTAGGAAGGGAGGTAGCTAGGGTGCGGGCAAGGGTGTAGGGTTATGTGAATAGTGCGGTTTTGAGGGATTTACGAAAGGAGCACAGAGAGGGTTCTCCTCAGAGAGTTTAGAAGGGCGTTCCAGAGCTTAGGAGCTATGTAGGGGAAGCCAATGCCGCCGGCTTTGACTCTTCTTATGGTGGGTATGCGGAGTTGGTTCGCAAGGTGGCTTCTTTTACGACAGATGGAGGAGTTCTTGGTTATGGTTTCTGATAAGTAGGATGGTGCTGTGAGATTGATGCATTTGTGTGTGAGGGTGAGGATTTTGAAATTGATTCTTTCCTTGACTGGGAGCCAGTATGCATTTCTTCTGGCCTGGGTTACATGGTCGAATTTGGGGATGTGCTGTGCGGCGCGGAGTGTGTTATTTTGCACTATTTGGAGACTATTTATGTTTTTGGTTGAGGTGCCAGCTTGGAGAGCGTTGCAGTAGTCAAGTCTGGCTCGTTGGAGAGGCAGTTAGAAGAAGTTAGGAAGGGTTTTATGGCATAAATTAGTTTGGTAGTGAGCGCAGGCGCAGAGGAGACTGCACTGACTTGCCTAGTCATAGAGAGTGTAGAGTCTAAGTAGACTCCTAGGTTCTTAACTGATATGGAGACAGGTATGTTAGTGTTGTCAATTGAGATATGTGAGTATTCAGGGCTGAGTTAGCCATGACTTAGCCATGCAACTGGATCACCCTCGATTGCAGGAGCAAAATGATGCGCTGCGTCAATAGCATGGGCAATATCTGAAATGTACAAGTCAAAAGCAGGGGAGCAAGAATGCAGCCCTGCTTCAAGCCACAGTTTGTGCGAATGGATTGCGTTAGTTAGCCATCTAGGATAACAAGGACCATAACAGAAGTGTCAGCATATAAGGCATAATAAAATAAGCAATTGGGCATCAATACCCCAAAGGTGTAGTTTTTCCCATAGGTGAAATCAAGGTACTGAATCAAACACCTTAGAGTAATCAACAAAGAATACAGATTGTATTTCCTTATTTCTGAAAGCCCCTGCAAAAAGGCTTTGCAAAGCGCAGATATTATGTGATGTAGCGTAGGTCTTTAGTAAACCCGTTTGGAACATATGCAGGAGACCTTTACCTTCATGTATTAAGCTTTTTCAGTAAAATCATCACAAACATTTTTGAGCTAGTATCTAGCATTGCAAGGAGATGATAATTATAGGGGTTATGCCTTTCCCCTTTCTTAAACACAGTGACCCGGAGAGATACCCCCCAGCTAGATGGGGTAATGCCTAACTTCAAGACTTTGAGAAAACGTTGCTCATGGGTATGTACCCAGAAATCCGGATTAGCCTTCATCACTGCATTTGCAATTCAATCCGGGCCAGGAGCCCTGGAATTCTTTAGTCCCTTGATGATGAGTTGGATATCAAGCTTGTCAAAAACCGGTTCACCACCAAGATCATGGGACTAGGTAGGGATGGAAAGAGCAACACCAGTGGCATCAGCGTAGATGATACTAATCACTTTGACCCAGGAAGACTCAGAGACCACATTATCTTCCTGCTCGGTACAATCTGTACTGAGTTTCTTAATTTAGGAGCAACATTTTTTATTCTCGTTACTCCGCAGGAGCTTACATAGTATCATCCAGTTAGCGCTTATATATGATGATTTATGAGTACTAATACAATTTTTTATAAGTGGTGGACAGATTGGCCAGTTGATTTCTTTTTTCCATAAAATATAGGGAAAATGTGTTTTTAATACTTTAGCTGGGTGATATTCCCTTTTCTTACTTTGTATTAATGCATCGTAGGGACCAACACATGCGCAAGATATCATGCCCAATTTGGTGTTCAATCATAGCCGCTTCCCCAACATATTCATTAAATTATGGGCATTCCAAGCATCTTTATCCAACCAATTGGCTATAAACAATTCATTGGAAGAAATAAAACTGGCAAATCATTTAATGTCAAGCTCGGTCTATATAATGCAATTACCCTTTGTGTTAACTGCAAGCTTGGCTCCCGTAAATGCCAAAATACTAGGGTTGTCAAGTTTTTGTGTCCAACTAAGGATTGCATGGTCGCTAATACCAATATGTTTTATGTCCAAGGAACTATTTTCCAACCATGCTCTATAAAAACGAAATCCAGACAGGAGGATGGTAACCCATTTGTCCAAGTTATGCAAGGTGGAGTGGTGTTCACTATTCAAGCAAACTAAGACATAGCAGTTAACAAGCATTCCCCATTTCGTTCTACAAGGAGAGTACCTACCCTCAATCGCATGATATACTGATTTACACTCTGGGGTGACCAAAGTTGCAGGATGGTGATGGAGATTGGGGGTATTGAAATCTCCTGCCACTATAACTTTTCCACTGGGACATTCTTCCAGCCAGGCATCTAATAGTCCAACGATGATATCAACTATATCTGTAATGATGTCATCAACTGTCGGGATGTATAGATTTACCACCAAGATTCGAGATTGAGTGCTTTTGGGATCACAGATAATAGTGTAGAGAAGGAGCAAAGTACCCCCACCTCAAGCACCGCTCCCGTATTGCCTATATGTTGGGAATCCGAGTGTGAAATACGTGCAGTACCAGTGAAGATACCAATACCAAGGAAAATCCTGCAATCGAGGCTCCCATTGAGAAAACCATACCTGCACACACGACAATATGATGGCCATTTGAATGAAATTCCAGAAGAAGTGTGAAAAATGAGCAAGAGAGAAGATTAGTGACTTAATGTCAAAAGTAATAACAGTATATTTCCTACACACTAAGTTCCAATCCCAAAGCATACAATTCAGTAATTCAAGAGCATAATGTTGATACAACCACTGGAGATATAAATTCACCCAGTGCTCAATGAATGGGGCTATCAACTGTAGGTAGTTCGATGTGGATCATGTCCAAGGTACTGATGTTGACTAGACGCTGGATTTCACGCCACAGTTCTAATTTAAAAGGTACGATTTAAAAAGGGGCTCTCTGCCAATGGATTACGTTCTGCCAGCTTGACCCATTTATCAATGGGAAATACATGCTCCCAGAGTAGTTGGCATGTGCGAAAATCCAGGGGGTGTTTCACTGCCTAGACCCCAGGGATCCCTTACTCAGGTAGCCAGGGAACGGCCATCGCCTTTGAATCCAGTCCCTGGGGGTGGACAAGTGCGGGAGGATCACCTGGGTGAGGGGACCACAGGGAGTGAGGGAGGAACGCCCGGTGGCAAGACATGGTATTCCCTTTCCAAATACCCGTGTCCCATCCTACTTTATACGATATTCCAACTTCCAAGATCCCCCCCTTTCCTACATAAACGCTGAGCCAAGGAAGAGGCGGTCTGAGGCTAAAAGGAGTACCCCCAATGCAATACATTGGACATGTCCCACTAAAAAGATCAGGCAGGGTCAGGCACTTGATCTCAGTTAAATACACCTGGTACCTATTAGCTCTCCCCACATGGCTAAAAGGTGGAACACAGACACACTCAGAGCAAGGCAATGCATGAGAAGGAGCAGTTCTTCCAGGCCGACGGCAAACCAGGCAGAGCAGAGCGACAGGCCGAGGGACAGAACTGAGGTACAGAGAAACCTTGGACACCCCGGCAGGAGATTGTTCTCTCCGAAGGGCCTTAAAGGTTGTGCAAGGAAGCCCAGCCATAGAGAAGACACAAACCTCTTTTGTGTTTCAAGGTTGGGGAGGTGCAGCAGTATTTGTGGGATCAGCCTTGACTTCAGGATCAAAGCCGTGAAAGACAAAAATGAATTAACACAGCCGGTGAGCTGATGATAGCAATGAAAGTCCAGTCTGTGTTAAATGAAACTTGACGGCAACAGTATCCAACAAATGTAGCTTGCGTGTGTGCCGATAAGACGCGAGAGAAAGCAAAGTATTGTAAAGAACTATACATTAAAGATACAAAATAACAGAGTGGTCCGGCAATAGAAGATTGCCCAATCGAAAGTCTCTGAAATGTCTGATGCCGTAGAAGCGGTGGGAAGAGAAAGAAACTGAGAAGCAAGATTTGAACTGTTCGGTTTGATCCCAGAAGAGAGAAACCTGGATGTAAGAGATGTCTTTGAACTGTTAGGTTTGATCCCGGCAGAGGGAAACCTGGATGTGTGAGATTTCTTTGAACTTTGAAATAAGTACTGTGCTCGTAACTATATTTACCAAGAGATCTTGGTCTAGGAGAGAAAAAGTGACGTTTGATGAAAAGAAGGTCGAAGTGGTAATGCTGAGGTAGGAGCAAAAGACTTGCAGTTTCTAAAGTGTTAGACAGTGGAAGGAAAGTCAAAAGGAGGCTTGAGCACGACTGAGGGAAGCCTATGAAGGTGTGATTGAAGCTTGGGGAAGGAAATCCACACACATTGTGATTTAAAGGTTTGAGGCCGGCAAAGGGAACCTGGACTGAATTGTAGTAACCAGAAGGAAACAAACTTTTGTTGAACTGTATTACAAGATAAAGGTGACCTGGGCTGGAGTGAGATAAAGCAGAGTGGTCCAGCGGATAAACTAGTGATTTTTCGTGGATGGCCAAGTGGGCCCTGGTACGCGAAACAAACTGCATCATTGTGTCCGAAGCCAGAGTGTGTCGCAAGGTCCAAGTGTGACACCTTACCCCATGCTACAAAATGTGGGGCAGGGAGTTACTCAGCCGTACAGCCATTTCTTTTGAACACTGATTTTCCTTTTTGCATTACACATTCCCTTTACACATTTATTGCATTAGAAAGAGCCAGGCATTAAGTTTATTAGTATAGGCCATTTTATTTTGACCAAGGACTGACTAAGACTGTATTTTCTTTTTGTGTGATGGTCGAGAATACTCCCATCTTAGTTATAGGGCAAGATAGGAGTTTTCCAACCCCTTCTAAACCATCAAAAAAGGTTTTGAAACTTGCAGCTCTTGTGTCAGTGTCTACTTGGGATACCATGCCTCCCTCAAGCATGGAAGAATAAAAAACTGGGATGATGTTAGTGGTCATAGTCAAAGGTACAGAGGCTTGCTCGGTTATATCAGGTCACTCGTTATATAGAGTGGGTTGGTTTACATTAACAAGATCTTGTCTATATGAATTAGAGTTATTATTAGCCATCCTCAAAGGCTCCATGCTAGTATCAATTGTTGGTGGAGTCCTTACGCCCGGACAACCCATACTGTAGTGCGCCTTGTTGATTGTCATTCAAGTTAAGCCATTTGTCCAATGGGCCTTGCAATAAGGCTTGCTGCACTGTACCATCACTTTGGACGTGCGGAATTAGGGTTTTCTTTATGGGTACTAGGTTACATTCTTGTGGCCCACTGGATTGAAATGTGTCAACCATTCCTGCCACTGGAAGCACACTGGCCTGTTCTGCTGTGTCACACAGCTTACGGCTAATGTGCTAGCTTCTCTCCTAGCTACAGTATTAGAAATAGCAACAGTTACATTCTCAAAAGTTTCACTAGGAATCCCTTCACATGCAGGCTTTAGATCTTGATTCACACCTGTCCAAAGGTTTAGAGAGATCTGTGTGGGGCATTGGTCAGGACATCCTCATCATTAATGCTACTAGTTACAGTAGCATGTAAATCCGGCTGAATATCAAGTGGCAATCAAGGATGGTATCAATCACATTAGCTAAAATGTACTTCAGCTCACGTTGCTCTATAATGTCAGTAGGGCTTCTAATTTAGCTGACAAGGAATTAAATAATGACACATGCGCAGGGGCTGTTGCAGCCTCCAAAAGGGAGATGGCCTCCGATAAAAGGGAGTTCATTGTCGCTCACAGAGTAGAAAAGATTGGATGAAGATTTGAATGAGATAAGTCTTTGCAGAACCAGGCTCAGAGAGATTTGTTCCGATAATACTGTCAAAGCCATTAGTGGGGTGCAATGGTGCTATGGCACTGCCCAGAGAATTTCTCTGCAATCCCAGGCACATATTCAAAAGCGAGTTGTCGTTGTCCATGGTAGGTGATGCAAGAGATTATGTTTCCATCCCAACTTCTTGGCTAAAAGCAACGGGAGGCAAATCAATCGATTTGGTACCCTCATCATGTATAGTTTCAGTGGGGGTAAAGAAACCAGAAATATTAGGCTGTTTTCCAGCTACAGCATCTGATTTGTCATTTTTTTATCGCGGCAGATCACAGGCATTACTGACTTCGTAGTCGGATTCCGATTAGGTTTTACAGCATTTTTCGTAGATCTAAGCAAGGTATGTTTATGTTGCTTAGCCGTTTCATAATTTCGCAAGAAATAGGGTGCACAGTACGATTCACACAAGCTACTAACCCAAGTTCCTGTGGTGCCCGCCGGGGCTGGGGGGTGGTTGCCGCACACAGGTGTTGTATGTATGGGTTTACTGTGCAAAGGGAATGCCAAGTGTTGCTATGGGGATGATGAGCATCCTTCATGTGAAGTCATTGGGCTGTGCATGGTTGAAGTCACAATGCACTGCTATGGAACTTGGGATTTGTTATGTATTGTCTCAACTATATGTCTGATACATGTCCCAATAAATCTGCTTTTATCCTCACCTGGTGTGTCGTGCCTCTCTACATTGGCGACGAGGATGGGATGCTGAAGAAGTCAGAGAGAACAACCCAGGCAAGCCTTGATGGTGAAGAAGTTTTTGAGAACCCCAGCCCGGTGAATCGTTGCGGACCTACTCTGCAGTCCACGTAGTTTTCCCAACGTTTGGATTGCTGCGGTCCTTGAAGAGTGGATCACCATTTGCTCGCCATACGCCGTCTCCAGCTTCGCGCACGCTTCCTGGTACCTGCAAGTACAGAGGTCGGCAGCTGCCAAACCCGAGTGTTGTCCGGTTGCGACACAACTAGTGGTAATTTATCGAAGAAGTATCGGGACACGGCCATTGCGTTGTGCTGTGTGAGCAACATGGCGAGTGCAGACCGGTGCGCGATGTGATACGGCTCTCAACGAAGTGTGTACAGGATCTAGTCTACCATCTCGCTGTGCTGCGAAGAGTGGGTGGCTTCACCGAATTCCTTCTTCCTGTAGCCGTAACGCCGGCTCATATGACCCAGAATTTGATACAGACTCGGCGAGTGTGTACCTGGTCACGTGACAGCATCATAATTTCTTTTCCCCTCAATCTCCGTTGGTTGGAACTAACGCCTTGACCCCAGGAAGCAGCAACGAGATTCGTCACCCACCCAGGGCCCTTTTGGGAAGGCGGCGACGTGCTACCTGCTGAAGAAAAAGGTCGAACATACACTATTATCGGTCCAGGTGAGAAACAACGTGGCAGGGTTTGCTGTTGATTGTTGAATTTAACAAAACCTTGGTCACGTGAGTGAAGAAGAGCACTACTGCTATAGAAGATACCGATACAGTTACTCCTAACATGGCTTTGTCTGGTGTCCCTGGGCCACAAATGTTCATGCCTACCCCGGGCCCTCCTAGGATCAAGTGAGGCCCATGGAAAAGGGGATTTTTGCATTATGTTAAGGCGACATGTGGCAATGGTATGTCTACGGAAAGGAAAGTATCCATGTTAATGCACTTTTTGGGCTATGAAGGGCAAAGAATTTATGAAACACTGCCTGACATTGCAGAATTGGACATGGAAGATGGTGGTAATGACTTTGACTATGCCTTACTTAAATTAGACAAACATTTTGAGGCAAAGATCAGCACGGTGTTGGAACGTTATCATTTCGGAATGAGATTCCAACATGATGGCGAATCAGTAGAAGAATACATTACGGCTTTGAGGCACTTGTCATTGAATTGCAAATTTGGTGGGTCATTAGATGAACATATAAGGGATCAGTTCATGTTACATTGTTCTAATGATAACATTCGAGAGGAAGTGTGGTTGAAGGACGATCCTAATTTAGATGAAGTTATAACTATTGCTAAGAGGATAGAGCACACATTGAAGTGTGTGGCGAAATTGGGTACGAAAGAGACAAAACCTGTTCAGCCTATTGAAGTTTTGAAGATTAGTGATCCTAAGAAAGGGGGTGCTTAGGGGAAAAGGAAATCGAGAAACAAACTTGTAAGAGGGAATGACTCAGATCAGAGCAAGAGTGGGGCTGGGCAAGCTCAACTGAGTAATAAAAATACTCAGAAGGAGGTTACTTATAGAGGTCCAAGAAGAGAGGAACGTTTATGTTTTAGGTGTGGGAGTGCGCATCACCTATCAACTTCACAGATATGTCCTGGCAGACGAACAAATTGCTCTATATGCAAGAAGTGGGGGCATTTTGAAAACTGCTGTAAAAATTATCATATAGCTGGGGCTAAAGGAACCATGTTTGTTGAGGAATGTGAGGTTGTATAATCATGAGAGGGCGAAGAGGTAACACTGTGTTGTCAAGGGCATGGTTGGGAAGAGTGAGGGAAACCAATGAGGTTGTAGAGGAAGTAAAAAAAAGAATGGAAGAACAAAAGGGTAAATGGGTTGAGAGGATGAATGAGAAGACCCCAAAGAGGAAGCTAACAATTGTTGCGGTGGGTGATTGGATCAGAATACGGAAGCCCGTAATAAACAGGAAAGGGGATCTGTCGTATTTGGATCCTGTCAAGGTTGTCCAAGTGTACAAAGGTGCCGTTAGGACAGAAAGCGGCCAAATTTGGAATTTGTCAAGAGTTGCGAAGATAAGAAAGTAGATGTCTTAAATCATCCCTGTGATATGGCAAAAGTGCAACGTCTGCTGATGTTATATTTGATATTTCCATTTTTTTTATGTTAATACCCAGTTAAGTTATGTTTCATTTGTTATTAATTTTAGGCTTTGTTCAGATAAGGGGGGGGGGTGTTGTATATATGGGTTTACTGTGCAAAGGGAATGCCAAGTGTTGCTATGGGGATGATGAGCATTCTTCGTGTGGAGTCATTGGGCTGTGCATGGTTGAGGTCACAATGCACTGCTATGGAACTTGGGATTTCTTATGTATTGTATTTCGACAGTTGGAGATCTGATGCTGTCCTGGTTGGGGGTCTCAACTATATGTCTGATACATGTCCCAATAAATCTGCTTTTATCCTCACCTGGTGTGTCGTGCCTCTCTACAACAGGCCCTTAACAGCAAGCTCTTCATAGCGCAAAATGGCCTCCCCACCCTTCCCGCAGCTGAACACACTAAACACACTTTGCCACACTTCACAGAGCTTCAAGGTTAACGTGATTTTGAAGCAATGGTTCCTTAACGGCGCAGATGCCAATTTCCAGCGTTGTGGGATAAGATGTCCAAATGACATCTGCTCACAGCGCCGGTCTCCCACACACTAAACATACTTCTGTACTTTATGGCTCGCCTGTGTACTGCACCTACAGACAGCCTAACAGCACTCAACTAGGCACCTTAGTGCATTAATACCAAATTAACTAAGCTCAAATGGGTCCCCTTACAGGGTGAGCTTCCCAGTCACTGAGTCTCTTACCCCACATACCACCAGCAAGCAGCCTATAGCAGGCAGTTTGAAAACTAACCCCCAAGTCGCAGGCTGCACCGAGTCATAATAAATCTTGCCATACTCACAGCCCGGGGCCCTTGTTCAACACCTCGCAGTTTTCCCACCACCTCGCAGTTTTTCCGGCGGCTTCCAGGTAGAGGCTGGGGGTTGAAGGTGGAAAACTGGCATCTACTGGCGTCTCCTCGTCTCAACCTCTTTGAGACCTGAATGGAGAGGACAGGACATTGCACTTCTCACGTCAGCTCAGCTCAATGAATCTTGTCAAGCTGCACCACTTGCTACCGTAACTGCTGCAGCACCGGCCGCTTCCGAAAAGCACTCTCTCTCCAATATCTCACTTTGCCGTTACACCTCCACCCTTCGATCTTACTTCCTTTCTTACTCCTATTCTTAATAAAGTTCATACCTCCAACTACCCCTCTACCTCCATTACCTCCTTTCCCTACTTCCACTCACTCTACTTCCTCACCTTTTGCTATTCTTCTGGTTATAATATATATTTCACTCTATGCCGATACCTTCTCCTATACTCCAAGCCGGTAACATGGCTCAGTGGGTTGAGCGCTCGTTGATGCGATCTGTGTGTGATCTGGAGGTCGCAGGTTCGTATACCAGCAAGGCCAACTCAGATTTTCATCCCTCGGAGGCTAATAAATGAGTACCAACTTCGGTTGGGTGATGTTGCATGTATATATGTTCTCTGTAAAGTGTGTGGGTGTACGCGCTATTTACATAATACATCATTATCATTATTCTCCCACTCAGTGTCACTCTTCCCACTCTCCGTCCATTATTGTTCCTACTTCGTTGCTAACACTACCTCCTTACTACCTTCACCTCCCACCACTTCATCAGTCTGGCTATCTCTCTACTCACTAGTACACACTATCACCCTCTATTATTAACTCCCACTTTACTGCCCGTTTCTCTCACTCGAAACCCACAACTCCGGCTATCTGCTTTCTTAATTCCCAACTACTACTACTTTACGGACCTCAGGGATATGCTCCCCTGCTCACCCCTTCCGCTATCATAGAACTCAGGGATATGGTGCCCTGCACACCCCTTTTCCATTTCTGTCAATACTACCACTACCCCTCTAACTCATACTCATACTCATACTCCTCACTCTCCACAGACCCTCCGTATAATAGCCCCTGCAGTCCTTTTGCTCTCACCTCCTCTGGTCTCTCAGAAGTCCTCCACCACCTACTGTCCTCTCCTAACTAACCCACACTAAAGCATTCACAAAGGCTTACTTAAATACCCGAACACCTCCCAGGATTGGCCACTTATCTTAAAAAATTGCTTACCTGGCTGCAGGGTGTGTGTGACAGGGGAAGGACATGGGAGGGACATGGGAGGGCTTAATTTCCAACATTGACCCTGCTGGGGTCCATGGATGTTGCATGTAAGGCCTCCATGGGGCCTTTTAAAATAATAATATTCCCTGGTGTGCTAGTGGAGAAAAAGGCCTCTCTGGAGGGTTAGCGGCCCCCCTGCAGGTGCAGACGCCAGCAGACAAAGGGCCTCATCACAAGTCTGGCGGTAAAAAGGCCCATTTCCGCCGAGCAGAAAAAAGAGTTAGCGACGGGTCGTGTGCGGTATTAGCGCTGCATCATAACCTGGCGTGAACGCAAGCCTGACTCTGGCGGTAACTCTATTAGCGCCCAGCAGAAACTGTGCCAAAATAAGGGTTACTGATGAAATCCCGGCGCCAATAGCGCTACCGCTGCGACCCTGGCACTACTGGCGCCGATGAATATGGTGTCACAGCCGGAACGGGAAGCATTGCGGCAGCCATTTTGAAAAACACAATTCATCAAATATCGCCACTTCCTGCAGCTATCTGGTGCTGGAAAGAAGCCAGAATTTCTCTCAGGAGAGCTCAGAGGCAAGGTGGCAGGAAATCATCTGCAGAAACCAAAATTTAGTGAGGGGGAGCTGGTGGTCTTCACAGATGAGGTAATTGCCACTGCGATTAACTATATGGTAGTCGGCAATGTACCACCACTGGACAATGCAGGACAACCATCTGGCATGCCATCAGCCAGAAGGTTACTGCAGTGGCAAGTGTACCACGTGATGAAGAGGACTGCCGCAAGCGGTAGAACAATCTGAGGGTCAGAGTGCGGGGAAGGCTGTCGCAACAGCGCCAGGAGTCACTGGCGATTGGAAGATGCACTGTGGAACCACTGGTCCTCACCGGCTGGGAAGAAAAGTGCAGCACGGTGCTGGACATGGAAGGAATAGAGGGAGAGAAATGAATAGGCGGGTGCCAGCAGCCAGCAGGTGAGTCAAACCCCCCCATCCCCAACACAAGTGCATCCTCCAGCATTAGATGCCCCAGTGGACAGGGACACTTGTCAGCAGTCCCAGAAGCTTGGCATGGCAACAGGTTGGAGTGACAAGGTGGCACATCAGCCACCCTCCACAGCAGCCATGAGGCAGGGCACCAAGGGCACCCCTGAGCATCACAGCGGCGGGAAGGGGTGGCAGGTGACCAATCCAAATGACATGCACACCACACCCCTGCTGGTGCACCCTATGCCGGTGGGATTGTGGAGCATGAGTGACCATAACACCGTGCAGCTTTCACACCAGCATGTTGCGGGCCCAATTGGCCTGCCCCATGTTAGAATGGCAGACAAGCCACAAGAAAGTACACATCCCCCTACACCGACATGTGCTCAGCTTGCCAATCTCTGCACAGCGGTGCCCAAAACAGCCATGCTAGTGCCATGGAGTAAGCCACTGCTCCCACCCACACCATGCAAGTGCTACCCAGGGAGGAGATGTGGGGGCATGAAAGACCACAAGCACGCATGCCATACTCAGCTGCCCCAGCATGGACACCCTGCCCTCTCCACACATGCCAAAGACAAACTGGCCATGTGTCACACACATTGCTACAAGATGATGCTGGGCCCACATGCAATCTCCCCTGACCAACCATGCCCATTTACCCAAAAGTGTGGGGTCCCACTCTGTACCATAGCAAATGTGTCTTTCATGCCAATACATGCGGCGCAACAATACCTGACATTTCTTATGTCCCCTACAGGCACTCACGCCATCACGAGAGGCATCAGAGGAGGAGGAGGTAACAGACCCAGCTGGCACATCCAGGCCCTCAAGGGCTGCCACCGCCACCCACAAAGGCCCAGTGAGGCTACACCGAGGCGGATGTCCCTCCGTGATACACCGCAACACACCAGGGCCAAGCCAACGTCCACTCCACAGCCCACCAGAAACAGCGCAAAGCACACTGCACCCACTCCCGCAGCTGGAGGGTCAAACACCGAGGCCACACCTGCGGGCAGGGTAACTGTGGAGGCACAGGGGAACACTAGTCCAGTGTCACCGCCTACAGAGCGTCCACAAACCACAAAGAGCCCTCCCCGCCACCAGCATCAACAGACCCTGGAGAGCCCTCACTGCCGCCGGTGTGCACATACGCCAGAGCCAGATGTTGACACACCCTGTTATGGCTCCCCTGAATACAGCACAGGGCCACTGCACAGCCACTCTCCCATACACCACACCACCAAGCTGCACCGTGCTGCAGAAGTTGGAAGATATGGAGTGCAGACAGAGGGAGATGGGGGCAAAAGGGCGCACACACTACGAACGTTTCCAGGCAATCCGTGACTGCCTACAAAGGGCCACCCGCAGGAATGTGCAGAACATGACAAGGAGCCAAGCGGAGGCATCTGCCAGTACGGCTGCCTTAACAGTATACAGAGGGTCAGGGAAATGGCCAAATGTGTCTTGGCACTCGCTGAGGCCATCCGCCAGAGCAATGAATTGACACACCAACAGCTCCAGGGGCCAGGCTCCATCCCTTCCACAACTATCACAGAAAGTCGCAGCAGGGCACACCAAGGTGTCAGTCCCAGCGCCATTTCCGCCCAAGATCACAGGGGGATGGGAGGGCGGTGAAAGAGACCATAGTTGTAGACGACACGTAGACACTTTTTGCCCTGAGTGGCCATGCTGGGGAGTTGGTGGTGCGAGGTGGGTGGGAGGATAGTCAGGGCACATAGTTGGAATAAAACAGTTGAACTACATCAATGTGAGGACGTTCATGATTGCGTCATTGTGGAGTTTATAAGTGACAGTCACACAGGGGTGCATGGCTTGTGCCAGGGAAATTACTTAGTAGAAATTGTCAATCAGTGCCTGGTAAGCCAGTCTCTCATCCCTCATGTCATCTCTGATGTTGCCTGCTGTGACCCCTGCCTCAGGAACATCGTCATCATCATAATCTGGGGGTGGCATGTCCACATCAGGGGGCAGAGGTATATTCCTCCTTATGCAGATGTTGTGTAGCATGGAACACACAAGCACTATTTTCCCTACTTTATGTACAATCTAGGCAGCAAAAACATGCCTTCATGAGTCTGAAGGTGCGCTCAATGCACACATGGCACCTGCTCTGTGCGTGGTAGTAGGCTCCGTCATGTGGTGTTCGTGGATCAAGCACAGGAATCATTAGCCAAGCCAGCTGCGGGTATCCGGAGTCACCAGCATGGAGAGAGGCGCAGACATTAGTTACTGTGAAATGTGTGGGGGTGGACTTGCACAGCATCATGGCAATGGTTAACATGTGCATGCATATTGGGCTTCATCCCATGGCATGTGCCCGTAAAAATGTCATGCATTATTTTGGCATCACATGCACCTTGTTACGTTGCAACAGATGTTTTGTGATGTGTCTGTCGGTGACATGTGTTCCTGGTGAGTGTCTTGTGGCTGTGTATTGCTCTCGTGCATGTGGCATGCTGGGTTGCCTTTCTGCATTCACTGTGCTTTTGGGGGAAGTGGGTCAGCATTGCGATGGGTGTACATGGGTACAAGGGTGTGGCACTGGCAGTGAAGCTGTTATGTGATGCAATGTGGCACTTTCTTTTTGCTTTGGATTATGCATGATGCATTGTGGTACCTGTAGTCATGTGTGTGGTATGATTTGCTGTTTTATGGGTTCATCAGCATGTCCATCCAGGTGTGTTCAACATGTGCATGCTCCCTGGGCTGTACTCTGCCGTTGGTGCGGGAGCTGGCCGGGTACTGGTTTTGCATTCCATGGTCATGCCATGCTTTGTGTCATTTTTCACATCCACCCACTCCCCCGCCACCCAATTTGGCCAGGTGCTTCACAGTGCATACGTGCTGGCAGTTTTACTCACCCACTATACAGGTCCGTTGTCCTTTGTGCCTCTCCTTGTATCCTGGCAGTGTGCTGTTCCATAGGACCAAGTAGTGGTGGGTGGAACCTGGGTAGCGGGCACAGCAGTGATGAGGTTGGGGTCGCAGGTCACCTGCACATTGAGGGAGTCGCTTTACCCACTCTTGGAAATGGAGCTTGTTTATTCCATTGTTTCAAAAATGCTCAAACAACATTGTTTCCATCCAATTTGTCTTCTTGATGTTTCAAGGTAGATTTTTATCAAATGTTTAATGTTAAGATTGTGCTATTCATGATATTTCCCCGTTTCCTAAGATGGTTTTAGAATTTTTTTTAGCACATTGAACAGAGAAGTTAAGAGTGGACGGCTTAATGCTTAGCAAATACATTTTTGTTTTAAAAAGGAAGACAGATACATTAGTGCATTGTTTTTTGTTCATTACTATTATACTCTCAGCTTCCTTGCCAACCAAAGAGTTAGACCAGGATGTTCATTAGGCCCTTTATTGTTTATTTTATTTTGTTCTGATTTGAATCCTTGGAAGTTTCCTGCTGAAGTTAAACCTCCTCCCTTATGTGGTGTCTTCTGGCAATATGGCTTTGTTCATTCTAATGCCAGGTGACCAACAGTAAAGCTTAGTTCATGCACAAATATATTTTATTGAGCACGCTCTGCATTTAAGTTTACGCAAGTCAAAGAATGTGGTCTTTGTTAAAAGGGACAATCATTTGTCCTGATATTTAAATTATGTTAAAATTGAAGTGCAATCTTACTAAATTAGGGTTTCTCAAGCATTTTTTATTTGCTAGGCTCACGCCTAGGCAGCTTAAGGTAATTCTTAGGCGAAGAGCTATTCATTTTGAGAATTAGTCTGCGGTTTTAAGCATTAATATGTTTTCTTCCTTTATACACTTCTCAATGATATGCACTCACTCTGAATCTACAGGAAATATAATTGATATCAAATCCCCGGACTGTAGGAGATATGTACTAATGATTGTTTAAATGTCCTCACCTTAAGACTTGGACGAAATGGCTCAATCCCAACAAGAAATGCTCTTGCAGTTTTGGCAAAGGTTTTGATCACTTTTTATTAATTTGTTGAAATGTTATTGATGTGAGTAGGAAATGGTTGAAGCCTAGACGCTGCTTTTATAATATGTATAAGAGCTGTATCAAATTTGAATGTATTATATTTGAATTTTATTTTTGTTTTGCTCTTATTACTCTTCAGATGTTAGAGTTTTCCAAATAAATATTTGTTGATTTATCTGATGAGGCACACCACCATACTACTTAAAAGCCTGATTACAAGGATAACCTTTGTTAAATAGTTTATTTAAACCCTTTAAACCGACAATAAAAAATAAGCATTGGCAAATCTAGTAGTTTTTGCATTTGCAATTCACTGCATTTTACATTTGTGATAATGCAAGCTGGAGAGCTGGTCATCATGATTATTATTACATGAGCCGTTAGCCTCTGCTGGCTGATTAATTACTTTTAATATTTTACATTGGCAGTTGGGGCATGATGACCGCATCTCACACAGTCTGACATGGAGACTGAAAAATCTCTCTGTTTAGCGGAACGATGTAACCCTAACAATCGGTTTACCACAGGGACAAAATGTAAGACCATTCCTGTCTTGCCATTTATCTCTGGAACAAGTGAAGCAGATTCTATTCGCTGTAATTGTCTGACAGTTTCAATCTTAATAAAGGAGCTTAAATTAGATGCAAACCTGGTACCCTCCAACCAAGCTTGGCCCCTGCTGCATAAATGATGAAATACCACATGCAGGCCCAAATGCAGGTTTAAGGGATTGTTGTTTCAGCTTAAAAGAGGTAAATTCTTGCAGATTACAACACATTTTATACAATGATTTGGATGAAAGACTAGGAAGACAGAATAGGAGAAGGAATTTGGACTAGAGACAGTTACTTCGACTCCTGAACTACAGTGCTTTGCATTTTTCTATTATCTACTCCTGCCTGCACTGATATATGCTGGGAGATGAAAGATAGCGAGCAATGGGGTACACAAAATATCAATCAGTGGAGTGATGCTGCCAATGCATTGTTAGTTGCCATGGCAGACAAATATCCTTTTCCTCGGTACCCTTTCTCTTACCCATCTATAGCATTATTTTGGTCGCAAGGTGTTGTAACACAAAAAAGGATGTCGGAGGTCAATATTAAGCTCCATATACAAAACATAACATTGGGGTGTGCCAGGTTTCCCTTGTCTCATATCCTCTTTAATGTTTAATGTGCTGCACCTATGATGGTCATTATTATAACCAGGCATAAAAGCCAATAACAGAAAAGGGACATTTATTCATACTTTTACAAATCGAGACATGTTGGTTCCACTTGAAATAATGTGCACACTAAAGCTGCAGACTGGTCTCCAGTGGTGATTATATGAGCAAGGTTGCTTTATTTACTGTGCTTCTCCTAGCGTCTAAGCCTTCAGTGTTCAAAGTGCAGGTGTACTTCTCCCAGCTTTAACGCATGCCATCCCTTGGACCAAAGAGGTTTTGTGAAGTCGCACAAGTTGTGAAATAATACATTTCTTCTATATTAAAAAATGTGCACTATCTAAAAACAAACACTAAAGAAGTCTTTCTCAAAAGTTTAGATTGGAAAGGACCTACAACATGTGCACTTAGGTGCAATGCAGTCTTCTCGGTTCAATTTGAAAGGTTTTCACCAAGTACTGGAAACAATACATGGAAAACTTGTCAGTACTGAGTTCAGATGAATTTGTTTGCACTTAGTGCAAAGAACTGCAAATGTGTCCCGGCATGTACACCAGATGTGTGGTGTTTTTAAAAAATGGATTTCTACGGAATCCTATGCATTAACTCGAGGATCAAAACCAGATTCTGGCGTTATTTCATGTTTTTTGTTATAAGCAGAGAGCATATGACAAAACAATGAAGTTTAAGTTTTTGTTTATGTCACATCCTAAAGAAGTTATTGTACTTTATGTGGTGAGAATGTTATAAATCATGTTTTTTGTACATGTACAGTGTGTACTCTACCACATCTTTCGTGTGTAATTTGGGTCACCATAACCATATTTGTCTAGTTTGCAAGCATTATCATTCTAATTGTAAGGTGACTAAGAAGGGTAATCAGTCCCACTGTTGTATATATCCTTGTTGATTTTAGTTCCCTCTGAGCACTGATCCCACATTAACAAAAAAGTGGGAACTTACCTGATTGAGGTAAAACTATTTTACAGATGGACATTTTTATTCATATCATATGTGATACAATATATATATAGGAGAAATGTGTTTTTAAATAGAAGATATGTGATGTGTTATTATTAGCGAAATATGAATTTAATGCACGTATATGTTAAGCCCTGTTTTAGCAAGGAGGTGGGCAATTAGATGAGATGTAATGATATTGAGTAATGGTGCGCAAAGGAATGCATAAGTGTATATTATATTGCATATGAGTGTGCAAGTGGATTTATGGAAAGATATATCTGACGTTTTTATGGAATGAGAGTGTGCATGGGGTGTTTATGTGGTGTTGATGCTATTAGCCCGGTTTAAATGATCTTGCGTATGGGCGTGCAAATGGATGTATGGAAAAATAGAGCGCATTTGGTGTTTATTATATGAAGTCCAAGGAAATGGACATGTATATTGAAGCCCAATGAGAGGGAGATGGATATTGAAATATGACTGATGAATGATAAGGTAGGATGCACCTGGATGTTTATATTGACCCGTGAATGGAAAGGACAGGGTGAACATTATTACATGTGTTTCTTGTTGCGCAATTTGAACGCATGCATGCATAGTTCTAGTACTATCACTTTGATGGAGGCTTGATCCACCTTGTGTCACTGTGTTTTCTTAGCGTTCTGTCCCTTTGGCAGTTTTGTTTCTTTTTATGTGTTCTTTGTATCGTTTGTGGCTTTTCTTTGATCTTCCTACTTTTATTTGTTTCTTGGAGGTAGTGTGTGCCGAGTGGTTGTGTCGGGTATAGCTGTGATGGTATTTCATTGTTTGCATGGCGAGTTTTCTGTGTGGTGTATTGTTGGTGGATGGTGAGTGAGTGTTCAGATTATGTTGGTGGATTGGGAGTGAGTATGCGGATTAGGTTTATTGGTACGGTTGCAGATAGTTTGTGTTTTCTGGATGTTTGAGTTTGTGCTGCGGGCATGGCAGGCCCAAGTCCCTGCGTGGCAGGTGGGGTGGAAGGTGAGTGCAATTAGTTGGTGACTGAAAGTGGTTTGCTGTGTGGTTTGTGCTCTCAGGTGGCAGATGTGAGACCTGGGAGTGGCAGTACAGGGTGTGGGGTTGTTTGGCAGTTTTGTGTTGGAGTTGGAAAGTTAGATACGTGAATGTGGTTACACCATGTGGGTTAGGAATGTAGTTTGTGCTTGGTGGTTGATGTGTAGTATGGCTGATGGTGAGTGTGTGTGTGTGTGTGTGTTGAGTTTGATGTAGGTTTTGGCTAAAGTGTGTTTATTGTGTGACGATGGGGGATGTGTAGTATGGAGCATGCTGTAGTACATCGTTGCAAGCTACAGAAGGTTTACCCAGCTGGATCCTTCATGTGTGCTCAAGGTTCCAGGAGTGTCAGTTGGGGATTACAGGATGGGAGAATAAATGGAAAGGATATGTTTCATATAGCCTCCTACCTCCCTTTCCAACTTGTACCCTGAAACAATAAAGCAACTTTCTTATTTCTATATACAAGTGCCTACATGCCTCCTGCTTACCTGCTCACCGCCTGATCCAAGACACTACAATATGACACCTATTTTGACACTCTGGGGGTATTGGAAAATGACCTTAAATTGTTTAAAGAAACGGTTTTGGAACTTTCCAAATGCAAAAGGTCATTAGAAAATAAAGTGGGAAGTGTTTTAGAAAGTCATACTTACATGAAATGCTGCAGTGGTGAGAACTAGCAATATTTTTGTTTTTAAAACGAGGCTCAAATAAGCATAAGTCTGAAGTAATTGGCCGAGGATGCAAAATATCACAGTGCCTACTAACACTTAATTTGCATAACACGTTTTACAGTAAAAACAACTTATTTGGCCTCATTATGACCCTTCCGTTATCCTGGCGCCGGATTACAATTGCCGGAGTGACGGTGTAATTCCCCATTCATTGAGTCCCATAGGACTCCATGGGGGAATTTGCCGTCATTACCGGCACCGGCAATACTGGTGACAGTAATGACTGTGTTTTATGCCAGTAAGGCACCCGCCTTACCTCCAGCTTTTAGCTGGATGTAACGCAGGTACCGCACTGGCAAACCTGTAGTTGGCCGGTCCGGTAGAGTGCCGGTATATGTTTATACCGGCACTGTGATACCGGACCGGCCGACTTATAATGAGACAGATTACGCCATGGGTTGAATGTTCTTGTCAATTCCGTCACAAGTTAGCTTGTGGCTATGACTGCTACACACAAGAAGACAGATATTATGATAAACGCAAATATTTCACTCATTTTCTCCCATTGTAAGCAGCCAATGAAGCAAAGCACCTGGAAAGGTGTAAGGGTGCTAGCGTAAACTGTAGGGCAGAACTCTGACAAGAAGGGCTTTTCGCCCACATATACTAAGATTTATTTTGCGGTTCCAGTAGTGTTCTTCTCGGTCTGAGACACACAAACAATCTCAATATAGCAAGAGTAAATATCCGTACAATGTGACCATCTTGAAAATGTGTTTTCTTATAATTTTTTCCATCTTGATAGATCCTTTGAATAATGTTACATTACAGTTTTCTTTTCAATGAGGGAGTGGAAATAATGTATTCTATGTGTCTGTTCAAGCTTAAGCACCTCCTATGTCACACCTTTCGGCCAAAGTTGCCGAACCTCTTTACTTTAAATGTCCATCTGTCTGAAGTTTAATTTACATTGAGTCATGCTAGATATTTCTATGAAATTTGAGATGTGGGTTTATCAAAGGACATTGAGCACCTACCTGTATGTCATAATTCTTTCCCACATTAAGTGGTACTGAGCAATTCCTCCAGCAAATAGAATGCTAAAGGGTGAAAGGTGGAGTCTTAGTGAGTCATAATTGCTAGGATTCTTTCAGGACTTCCAGAATGCATTTTGCTCTTGCTGCAAAACATTCTATTTATAAGGAATGGGAGATGAGTTGATTGCTTATTGTTACTGGACAAGGATAAATAATTGACTACTTAAGCAATAGAACCCGAGCGTCGGGGGCATTACCGACTCAGGTAATGCCCCGGGGCCCATAGGTAAGGACCCGAGCGAAGCATGGGTCCCCCGGGGTACTATTGCTATTAGTACCTCAGCCCGCAAAAATAGCATGACCGGGGCACTAAAAGCTTTTTTTTTGTCCCGAAACGCTACAGCGTTTCGGGCACTGCAGCGTTTTGGAAAAAAAAAAAAGAAAATGGCCGCCGCCATGGAAAGGGAAAACGGAGTCCGTTTTCCCTTCCCATGGCGGCCATCGGGAGCGGACGCGCTGGGAACACAAGTGTTCCCAGCGCGTCCGCTCCCGAAAAAGGATCAAAAAGAAGGTAAGTGGGGTTGGGCGGGCGGGAGTAGGCCGGGGGGGGGAAGAGTGGGAAAAAAAAAAAAACCTACCTGCATCCCCGGCGGGGGACCAGGGAAGCCCCCAGCCGTGTGGAGGCGCAGAGCGGGGATGGCCCCGCTCCGAGTCTCCTCACAGCTGGAGGCTTCCCTCGTCCTCCACCGGGGACGCAGGATCAAGAAGGTAAGTTGGGGGGTGGGTGGGAGGAAGGGAAGGGAATTTAAAAAAACCCAAAAAAAAAAACTTACCCGAGTCCCCGGCGGGGGGCGAAGGCAGCCTCTCAGCCGCGGGGAGGCTCAGAGCGGGGATGGCCCCGCTTCGAGCCTCCTCATTGGCTGAGGGGTTGTCACGCCCCCCGCCGGGGACAAAGGCCGTGGAATCCCGACAGAGGGATTCCCGGCCGGGTAGGGACTTGGAGAGAGCCAATCAGAATGCTTGTTGCATTCAGATTGTCTCTCGCCGGGCTACTAATGGATAATCAATCATATTTTGCTTATTTTGAATCAACCAACTCATAAAACAAGAACAATCATAATGTAAACCTGCAACAACAAAATTCAATTTAATTAAGAGTCACTGCGCAGTTTGCAAACCATACTAACTATAAAAATAATTCTTAAAATTCTCAATTGTTCTACCCCTAGATACAGTTAAGAATACAGTAGCACAGGACACTCTTTGTTTGAACCCTTGAAAAGGAATTGAACGGCTTTCCTTAATTGGGGACTTTCATGGCTTTGGCAGTATCTGTATCTGTCTTTGTCTTTGTTTTTGTTTCTTGAATGCTCTCATCCACTTCCTTTATAATGAGGATTTGCTCATCAAAAGGAATATCAAGAATGTACTCAATGACTTAGGGGCAAATATTTGGTGACTTTAACCAACCGTGTTGTTGCTGCACCACCCCTTCAACTGTCCAAAAGCACAGATTTGTTAGTGTCCAGTGCAAACGTTATTGCTCAATTAGCTAACAAAAGTCCACAATATGCAATGCTTCATGCACCCTCTTGTTTGTAATGAAGGTTGGGTCACCTTGCCCTTAAATACTATACAATGACAGAACCTTATCAGACTGGGCACACATTTACTGGACAATGTCCACAACATTTTTTATTCAGATTATTCATAATTTTATTCCTCAATTTTTATTTTTCTAATTAAAATAATCCATATTTTTGAGGAGGAAAATTGTTATATTTCAAGTTCTCCATGTGAGTTCATCTTCAAGAACTCAACATTTCAAACATAAACCCAATGACCAAATAATCCCCTACTAACAATAAAACGAAAATTAGCTCCGACTTAATCTTATTGACACACAAAACGTAATAAGAATTTAATCGTTAAATGTGCCCCTCACATACACTAACATATCCTCCTAGTATGCAATCTTGTCATCTCCCAAACGTGAGAATTGAGCAATCAGCCATCCGCATAATGCTAGGATTACCGATGATGTGTTTTATTTCTGCTTTAGTTTCTATTTTCTTAATGTGATCAGTATGAAGTCTTGTCTAGATCGACAATGAGTTCCTGTTAATGGCAATAAAGAATTAATCTTGTATACATTTTCAAAATGACCAGTACTCTAATGGACACATTCAACTTCATTCCTGAATGATCTTAACATGTTATAAAATGGTCTGAGCTAAATTCATATTGCAAGGTTGTATACTTTTAAACAGCTTTGTACTTGAGTAATTTGAGTGTTTTATGTATGTCTATGAGAACCTGTGAGCGATTTTAACATACTTTCTTTATGTGTGTGAAAACATCCTTATTATTTAAACCAAAGTATTTTATCTGTGTATGGAATACATACTTTCTAGATGGTTAAACCATAAATCTAATCTATTGTGTTAAAAAGTAAAATCACATCTAACAATCACAAATAAAAATATCCTTAATTAAAATAGAAACATAAAAATATGATAATAGTAGTAAATGTGTTAGTGCTTGGGTGATTTGCCAGCACAAACCTAACATGAGGTACTTAAATGTAAAGGTGTTGCAGGCTAGTCAAGCAGGAGAAAGGGAACAGATGGATTACAGCAATTGGAGGGACGGGGGGGCGGGGTGGAGATTGTGTAGGCCTTCAGGGCCTATTGTGAGGAGATATATACAAACCGCCTACAAGGGATGTGAGTGGATGTGTCAGACTTCCTGGAATCCCTGACTTTAAAGCAGTTGACTAAGGCCCAAAGTGAGGAATTGGAGGCAGATCCGATCCTAGAGGTCCAGGGTGGTGTACATCGGCTCCAAGGGGAAAGACACCGGCCCCAATAGGCTCCCGGAGGAATTGTGGAAGTCCATAGGGGATAAGGTAAGCTCACACTGGCTCAATCTGTACAAGAGGAGCATGGAAGATGGGATTCTACCACAGGATCTTGGGGAATGCACGATAGTGGCGATTAACAGGAAGGGCAAACAGAGGGAGTGTTGTGGGTCATACAGACCGATCTCATTGTTGAACGGGCTGGTGAAGATCCCGACAAAGATTTTGGTGGATAGGCTCCTCAGGGTGCTTCCAGGCCCAGTCCACCCAGACCAGAATGGTTTAATGCCAGGGGGGTCGACAATCTTCAACCTGCAGCAGCTTTTTGGCGAGGCGTCTATGGCTGAATTGCTCCCCTCTGACGGGAATGTTATTCTCACGCTGGACTTGTACAAATTGTTTGACTCTCTAAGGTGGGACTCTGCTATAGAGGTTTGGATTTGGTCTGCAATTCGTGGGCTGGGTAAAGCTGCTTTACAGGTCTCCCAGTGCTATGGCTAGGGTGAGGGTTAATGGTTACCCCTCAGAGCCCTTTTCGCTCACTCTTTTACTCTATATCTCGCAAAAGAGAGATAGAGAAAAAGAGAGAGAGAGGAACGGAACGAGACGGGACTGCCTCCTGTCGCCATTTCTATTTACTCTCCTAATGGAGCCCTTGGCCCAATGGGTAAGAGGGGATAGGGAGCTTAAAGGTTTTTGTTGGCCTGGAGGCCACAAGGACAGGATCTCTTTTTCGCTGATGACGTGCTTCTCTATTTTAGTGATGTCTGTACCAAGGCCAATTGAAATATTGGGTAGATTTGGAACTCTAAGTGGCCTGAAGATCAGCTGGGTAAAATCAGTGAGCTTTCAGATATGGGAGGAAGTCTTGGATGACTGGGGCGTGGAGGGGTCTCATGATTTTCACAGATCCATTTAATACTTGGGCATTCAGATCACGAGTTCCAAGGAAGAGTTTCTCAGGCTGAATTGGACTACTCCGGTGGTAATGAAATTCATGTCAGACGTTAAACGGTGGGGCAGTCTTTCATTGACGTTGATGGATAATGTGGCCCTATTTAAAATGATAGCCCTTCCCAAACGTGTATATGTTCTGCAGGCCTCTCATTTCGATATACCCTCAGAGGACTTTGGCAAATTGAAGGTGGGGTCAGGAGGCAGCTGTGGGGTGCTGCTGGCCAGAGGATTGCCATGGACACATGAACAAACTCGGTTTGAGATGGGGGTCTAAAACTCCACCACCTTTATAGATATTTTTGGGCCATGCAATTGGTCGTGGTGAATGAATGTTTTGTTTTCAGGATGTGGACAATCACTCGTTGAGGTTGGATAGATGGGGGATGGGCTCATTGTCGCCGAGACAAGTGCAGTGTGGGACTTCTCCACCGAGGAGGTTGCCTCCAGCTGGGGAGCCGGCAGTTAATGTGTGACCTATGGGGGAATAGATTCTTGCACAAACTGAGGCACGTTGAGGGGTCTAGAGGTTGGAACGAGACGGAAGTGGGATGTCTTGGGGATGTCATTATCGAGGGGGCCTTATCAGTGCTTGAAGATATACGGGCTATATTTGGCCTGGATCCAATTCGTTTTTTCCGATACTTGCAGTTGTGACGTGTATTATATAGGCAGTTTGGGGAAGGTGTTTGATATCCCCCAGGAAATACTGTTCCCAACTAAAGCTTCCACAGCGAAAGTCACGGTGATACCCAATCTCCAATTTATCTAAGTGGTCCATGGGGGCACTGAAGGCAAGTTGGGAGGGGGGATGAAGGCCCTTTGGATCAGGGGGCCTGGGATAGTGGGCTGCGTCTAACAAGCAAGCTCGCCATTAAGGTCAAATTTAGGACGATACAGTAGAAGATCCTACACAGAGTGTATTACACACGCAGACACTGCATTTGTTGGATAGGTGGCAAAGTGACAACTGTTCCGAATGCAAAATTGCTCAAGGCACACTTGTACATATGATCTGGGAATGCACAAGGATACAGAGCTTCTGGGCAGGCGTACTGTCCAGAGCGAACACACTGCTGAGAGGAGAGGTCATGGCTGATGCCAAGATCTGCATGCTTGGGAGAGAATAACACTTTGTTCGGTTTTCACCATTAACAATAAATAAAATACAATACACAATGATTAATAAAAAAAGAGCTTACAATGTCCTCGCTAAACGTTTAAAAGCTTCAACAATATACTTACAAAGTCAGGGGTCGAAATTGGGATTCATGGAGCAGGAGCTAAAAGCAGCTCCTGGTATCATGATTTTTTTTGTGTGATTAGGAGCCATTTCTTCTGACCAGGAGCTATTCACTTTAGTTTTGCAAATGCATTTATAGGTGTCCTTGAGGGACTCCTACTTTCTGAATTCTAACTTTTTTTGCACTCCTTGCCAGCAACGGATTTGGAAACCACAAAGATCTGTTTTCTAGGTCTGTATGTCAGTGCTCGTAGGTCATAGAACCTGGATAATGTATTGTGCCCTGTGAGCATGAGAAGTCGGGGTGTTGGTCACATTGAAAGGTGTCAAAATCAAGTATTTGACAATAGCGTTATCCCAGTCATGAAAAATTGATTTGACAGTGGCCATACAATTCTGGTTCATATTCCAATCGATTTCAATCAAGCAGCATCTATCCTCACTGTAATGGACATTAGTGAATACGTTCAGGCAGATGTGTAGTTTCACCATGAATTGTGTTATACTGTGTACTGGTCACATTGAATTAAAACGCACAGTGCCATACTGTTCTAAAAGTTATTGCATTATTTCATACTTTAAATGGATATCAATTCCAGCAGTGTAGTGTTATGTCACATGAGATCTTGCAAACACTGAAAACTGGACGAGCAAATGGAAGTAGTAGGAGACATTGAGTGAAGTGTTATACTGAAAGGCAGCAGTGGTAGCCAATGAGGGAGGCTGCGCCGACCCCAAGGTCACAGGTAATCAAAACAGCAGAGTTGATATGGGATCATCCTGCCTTTGAAGTACAGCATGTGTGGCCTAGTAATTAGCACCATACATTTCCGACTGAAAGCACAGCAGCAGGATTACAGGTAATTGGGTTTTGCAGTTTGGGCAGTAACATTTTCCTTCTAATCATTAATTCTTATTTAGATTATACAATCGGATACATATGGAAATTACCCATCTAGCATAGATGTGATTCCGTTTGTGTGCCGAACACAGCTTGCAGAGGTTATTGAAAAACTTTGGAAGACACACAAATTAGAACCCATTGAAGTATTCAACATATAGAGCGCTGTTTTTTCTGTAAATATTGTGCATGCATGCCAATTCGCAGCCCAATTGGTCTACAAGACCCAATATTGTTTCATTCTGTAAACGTGCGCTCTTTAGCTTAATTTAGAAAGGGAAAATAAATAATTTTGTAAACTATTTTTATTACTGCCCAATGAATAACAGAATCGTATTTGTAAATTTGTGTCATTGGTGTTTTGAAAAATTATAAGTTATGGTAGGGAGGTACAGGTCTTCTTTATGGGGACCTGAGGCCTGCAGCTACACGTTCATTCAGGGGAATTTGGTTACGATGAGTGTGTTAACTGCAACGTCCCCAATACCCCTAAACCTTTTTGGGCGGTGTAAGGCACAAGTAAACTAAATGAAGATTCGGCAACCCTGGTTTATGTAGAGAATGGCTACTGTCAGATCCAGCAGCTCATTCATTTCATAGAAACGGCACAGCGACAGTCATGGGTGCTTGGTGAGCAGTTTTTAGGGACTAGATGTATTCCACAGCTCCTTGGCAAACTTATGCTAGTCTCTGCTCCGAGCTCTGCTGCCATCTAGTGGCTAATTATGAAAAATATACTGTAATACAGCAGGCGCATTTAGTAGCGCCTGCTAATGCTGGAAAAAAGATTAACAGGCACTGATTAAGTGCCACCAGGAGCCCGGGAATTTCAAACCCTGCAAAGGTCATTAATAAAACACTCATCTACCCATGAAAAAACAAAATTCATAGCATCTGAGACATGCCTGATATTATTAGCTTTAAAGTGGTTTTTCAACGATAATCGTCTCAGGACCAAGAATTTTAGATAAATAAAAAGTGAGTTAAATCCACCTCAGTCCCACAATCACATGTACAGAGCTTTGAGTTAAACAACCACTTCATCCGCGCCCTAAGGGGCAAGACATTCTGTCGGATCATCGCAATGATAGCACCCAAAGGAAAATGTTTATGGTAGATCTGACATGCCCAAGGATACAGAGCTTCTGGGCAGCAGTACTGTCCAAAGTGAATCCGGTGCTGGGTGGGAGGTCATTGCTGATCCCAATATCTGCATGCTGTGAGTGTGGGGGGAGGCATCCCTTAGATATGGGAAAGAAAGTTGTCTGACATGGCATTTGCAGTAGCCAAGAGGGGCATCATTACAGTGTGGGGATCTGAGGATTCCCTCAGCCAGGCCGACTGGGAATCCACTATGGATGGGTGCATGGAGATGGAATGGCTTGTATACAAGAACTGGGGCTGCATGAAAAAACACATCAAAGGGTGGAGAAAATGATTGAGGGATGGTTTGGACTCCGGTTGATTCACAGAGATTACATGGGAAGGTGGGGAGGGAGTCCCAGGTTACAGGGCAGGGGAGTTTCTGGAGTCTGAATGGAGCCTGGGTAGTGTCGCTGGCCTGGAGAAAAGAGAATCTGGGGGAGTTAGGTGGGGCTGGTTTTGAGAAACAGTTAAAAACATGGTTATTCAACCAATATTAGCACCCAAAGATAGGACCCCGTCCATCGTATACGGTTGTGAATATTTAATCCATTGTATATTGCTGTGAATACTCTGGAATTGTGAATATGCTGTAATTTATATCATGTAATGTAATGTTTTGAATTTTACTAATTTCTAAGCTGTCTTATAACCACGCCGTGACACCCGAGGGTCTGGGCGTGTAACAAATATATAAAAAAATAAATAAAAAAATAAAATAAAAATACGTACCTCGAGCCAAAGTAGTTTCATTATCCGTATTAGATGTGCAGTGTCAGTGTTCAAGTTCTCCTCTATATTATTACGTGATAACAATCAGTCTTCCTTGTAATGAGGGTTCTGTGACATTTGCCCCTGAAAAGTGAACTCTCATATTCTGGCACTGCTCCGAGTTGTGTGTACACATTTACTACCATATGAATTGACAGAGAAGATATGCTAAGGCTTCCTGGGCTGGGATAATTATAACCCTAAAGTGTTGCGACACAACCAAGGTTTGAAATTTGATTATCTCTTTAACTAGAAATTAGTATAGATACTTGGGTGATTTGGCAGTGCCAACCTAACATGAGGTATTTAAAAGTAATGATGTCAATGTTGTATTTTATTCACAATTATTCAATACGTCCAAAGCGAAAGCATGTTTTGAGCTATTTGCTCTTCATCAGGGCTTTCCTTATTTAACAACAATGTGTGACTCAAGCATCAAGTCGTTTCATTAACTAAATCCATGTTAGATATGCATTCTGAGTGTTCGAACTTGTGCCTTGTAGCAATTCCAAACGGAGAAGATGATCAATACTAACTTCAGAGGGAATCTTACAGAACCCCCATTACAATGAAGACTAATTGTTATGTAATATTAAAGAGTGCAGCTTTAACTCAAGGAATTTGCATTGATGCTGCTGACAACAAAGCACTTCTGTGTGGAATTACAAATCGCCAATAATGTCATTGAAGTTCTGGTCATGACTCTCAACACAGCATAAGCAATTTTAGAAGATTGATAATCCTTTATTCAACTGTAAAATCATCAGGTGAATTACATAAAATACAATAAAATACATAATCATTATTCCTTTAATCCAAAAATACTACAATTAAGAGTCACCCTTCCATTTCTACATAGTTAGCCATTATCCTGACTATACACATACGAGATCATAAAATTAATTGCTCCCCTAATCCGTTAAAATTCAGCAATGAAAAGCAATTTGCAGGAGAAGCAGGAAGCCAGCACCCACCATAAAGTAAGTGTGGCATGGGTGGGGCTGAGGCAACTACTTCATTCCAGATAACCCTACCACTCAAACCTACAAGCCCTACTGTTGTAATTTCTTAATTTCTTCCACCCAACTCTACTCCCAACAGCAGTGCGCACGCCAGACTTGTTTAAGTGAGCTGAATATCGCATCTAGACTGTGTGCACAAACCTCATGAACTCAAACTGTCTAATACCATAACTGTTTCTAGTTCAATTTAGAAAGTGTGCCTAATATCCTCATTGTGCCAACGTTGAACTTAGAAGTATGCATAATAGCGTAACTGTGGTCTAGTTCAATTTAGAATTGTAGCTAACAGTGTGACTGAGGATTAGTTCAATTTAGAAAGTGTGCCTAATATCCTCATTGTGCCAAAGTTGAACTTAGAAGTATGGATAATAGCGTAAGGAACAAGTTACTTACCTGGAACTGTTGTTCTCCAGCATGGGTCTGGCATGGGTTCACATGCTCATGAATATACCCCGTCGTCAGGCTGGGAATCCTCGGTAAAGAAAAAATCCGTTTCAGTTTCGTTTCTGAACTGTCTTTCTACTAGTAATCAATCACTGGCCTCTGGGTCATACTGCCCCCAGCCAATGACTGCCCTCTACCTAAGCCCCTCCTCTGGCAGCCATCTTCAGATTTGGTAGCACGTAAAATGGCAGTAGGACCAAGAGAAGAGTCGCCGAGGGGTAGGAGGGAGGGTTCGCATGTGAATCCATGCCAGACCCATGCTGGAGAACAATAGTTACAGGTAAGTAACTTGTTTCTTCTCCAGCATGGTGTCTGGCATGGATTCACATGCTCATGAATACAAGAATACATAGCAGTACACACATGCACAACCACGGAAGGTGGCAAGGCTCAACATTAAGCATATCAACAACTCAACATTAAGCATCTCTTACCTCCTCACCAGGTCCACCTTCAGGCGAACAGGTTGCGCAGCACTGCTTGGCCGACTCTGGACTCCTCCCTGGAATCCCGGTCGATGCAGTAGAATCTCGTGAAGGTGTGCGTCAACCTCCACGTAGCAGCCCTGCATATGTCCAGCAGGGGCACACTAGACAAGAACGCAGTGGTAGCAGCGATCACTCTGGTTGAGTGGGCTCTCGGACGGCCAGGCAACGGTTGGTTTGCCAACCGGTGACAGTGCATGATGCAGCCGGAGAGCCATCTGGAAATGGAAGCCTTTGAGAGGGCCTTCCCTTGGTTCACAGGTCCAAAATTCACAAACAGCTGTGATGTCTTCCGAAGGTCCTTGGTGCGGTCCACGTAGAACTTCAGCACTCTAGCTACATCCAGCGAGTGCAAAGTCCTCTCAGCCGGCGACAAAGGCGACGGGAAGAAAGAAGGTAGCACCAAGGTCTCGTTGAGATGGAAGTCCGACGGCACCTTGGGCATGAAGGAGGGGTGCGTCCTCAGCACTACCTTCATCTGTTGGAATGTCAGGTACAGCGGTTTACACGAGAGGGCCTGTATCTCTCCCACTCGCCGTGCTGAGGTGATGGCCACAAGAAACACTGTCTTCCACGACAAGAACTTCAACAGTGCCAATTGCAGAGGCTCGAATGGCGGCCCCATGAATCTGGCCAGCACTATGTTGAGCTCCCACGCCGCGGCCGGGGCCTTCACCGGCGGGAATGATCGGAACAGTCCTTTCATGAATTCCTTCACCAGGTGATGGGACCACAGAGATGATCGTCCCGGAGTTCTGGTGTAGCGGGAGATAGCCGCCAGATGGATCTTGATGGAGGCATGTGCCAGCCCCGCCTTGGCCAGCGATAGCAAGTACGGCAGCACTTGAGGGGCCATAATCCGTAGAGGGTTAATCTTCTGTGCACGCCACCAGACAGCGGACCTCTTCCATTTGTGTCCCCAGCACTTGAGAGTCGAGGACGCCCTGGCCTTCGCAAGTACCTCCTTGCAGTCCGCCGGGATATCGTACCCTCCAAACTCTAGTGCTGCAGGAGCCAGGCCTGCAGGTTCAATGATCCTGGGTCGTAATGGAGGATGGCGCCTCCTTCCCTGGCGAGAAGATCTGCGTCCGTCGGAGGTTTGACCGGAGGGGACGGTGACATGTCCAGAAGGTCCGGGGGAACCAGATCTGCCTCGGCCATGCCGGTGCGACGAGGATCTCCTGCACTGGGACCGTCTGAGTTGACTGATGAGTCGTAGCAGCAATGGCAATGGGGGGAACACAAGGAACAGGCCATCCCAGGGGAATGAGAAGGCATCACCCATGCTCCCCGGCAGGAGAAACTGGCTGGTGAACCTCCGGCACTTGGCTTTCTTCGCCGTCACGAATAAGTCTATCTGGGGATTGCACCATCGTCGGAATAGGAGATCCACCTGATCCTGCCGAAGTTCCCACTCGTGGCACGAGCGTAGCTCCCTGCTAAGCGAGACGGCGATGGTGTTCTTTATTCCTGCAAGATGGAAGGGTACCAGGAAAATCCCTTGGGCGACAGCCCAGTGCCACAGGTCCTGCGCTTCCTTGGACAGGGCTTGGAATCTGGTGCCCACTTGCTTCCGGATGTAGAACATCGTGGTGGTGTTGTCGGTGAAGATCCTTACCACTTTGCCCTTAAGGGACGGGAGGAATGACCCGAGTGCCCAGAACACGGCTCAGAGCTCCAGGACATTGATGTCTAGAGATCTCTCGTCCGGGAGCCAGAGGCCTCTTGCGTTGAGATTGCGGAGTGCGCTCCCCAGCCCTCCAGGGAGGCGTCCGTCGTCACCATTTCCTGATGCGCCGGGGTCTGGAAGTCCATGCCCGCCGCTAGGTGCGCACGGTTGCCCCACCACCGGATCGCTTGTCGGAAAGTCTTGTTGAGAGAGATCCTGTCTTCGAAGCTGCCTGCCGCTTGCCTCCAATGGGCATCGAGGAACTCCTGTAGGGATCGCATCCGCAGCCTGCATAGGTGCACGAGGTAGGTGCACGAGGACATCATGCCGAGTAGGGACTTGATGGACCTTACCCTGGCCACGTCCATGGTCAACAGCCGTTGTACCTTGCCCAAGATGGATTTCGTCCTCTCCTCCGACCGTGAAGCCAATCGTGCCACTGTGTCGAGCCTGGCTCCCAGGAACAGGGCGACTTGCGACGGTACCAACGCGAAGTTGATTGAGAATCCCAAATCCGTAAAAGTTGGACGTTCTTCACTGTGTGATCGACAGCGAGTTCTCTTGACCTTGCTCGGATGAGCCAATCGTCCAGGTAGGCGTAGACGTGGATCCCCTGCAGGCGCAGCCGCGCTGCCACTGGTGCTAGGCACTTGGTGAACACCCTGGGCGCCGACTTCAATCCGAAGGGAAGGGCCTTGAACTGATAGTGTCGCCCTTGGACCACAAATCGCAGGAATTTTCGATGTCCCTTTAGGATGGGGATGGGGATGTGGATGTAGGCATCCTCCAAGTCCAGCGACAATAGGAAGTCGCCTTCCTAGAGCTGTCCCAGCACGTTCTGGAGGGTGACCATCCGGAACTTCTGGGACTTGATATACTTGTTTAGACGACCAAGATCTAGGATGGGTCGCCACCCGCCGGTCTTCTTTCGGACGAGGAAGTATCGCGAGTACACTCCGGAGCCTCTTTGGGGCGAGTTCTATGGCTCCCTTTCTTAACCTCGCTCGTACCTCCAGAAGTAGTTGTGGGATGTGATTTTCCTTTCTGGCCACCAGTGGAATACGGGGACACCTCTTTCGGAATTCTAGTGTGTGCCCACGGGTCAGGGCATCTAGCACCCAACGGTCGGTGGAGATGGACTCCCACACGCTGACGAATTTCGCCAGCCGGCCTCCCACCGGGGGCGCTTCGGAGGGGGCCCGATGCCACGGCCGTTTCAGTCCTGTTTCGCTGCGGCCTTGCGGCCTTGGCCTCCTTGGCAACGACGACGGGATCCTCCTGTCTTGCTGCATCCTCTGTAGGCCTCCTGCGAGGAGGAGTGGGCCGCTTGGTGGTACGACAAGGAACCGCCGCCGAATGCTTTGGAGGCACCTTGTTTGCTTCCGGAGCTCCGAAAGGACGGCTGTCGCTGTTGAAGAATACCCAAGGCCTGAGCTGTCTGAGTGTCCACCTTGATGGCCTGCAGTGACTCGTCCACTGTCTTGCCGAACAGGTTGTTCCCGTTGAAGGCCATGTCCAGAACCCTGGCTGCACGTCCTGATGAAAGTCGGTGGCCTTCAGCCAACTGCGCCGGCGAAGGCAAATGCTGTTGCCCATCTGACGAAAGCCAGTGTCGGCGATGTCCGTGGCCACCATGATGCTGTAGTCCGAAGCCACCTCGCCTTCTTGTAGGATCTCCAGTGCCTCAGCCTTCTTGTCGTCCGGGAGGAAGTCTAGCAGGGGAGCGATCTTGAACCACAGCTCCCCGTCGTAGTGAGTCACGATCGTGAGGGCGTTGGCCGCTTTGATCATCGTTGCCACCGATGAGAAGACCCGTCGTCCCGTGGCATCCAGCTTCTTCCCCTCGCCGTCCGGTGAGGATGTTGAACTTGACGCCGTCGCCCCCGCCGATTTCTTCTTTTTGCCCGCCGCAGAGACCACCGAATCTGGGGACTGCTGTGCCCTGAGACACATAGGTGCGGAGTCTGGGACCCGGTACTTCGTCTCGTACCGGTCCCTCCTAGCAGGAGCCGTGGACGGGTTCTTCAGGAGTGCCAGCCCCTCGTCCCAGATGTCATCCAGTAACGGGGTTTAAAAGGACAGTCTTCCTCTTGGCCTCCCACCGTTGGTAGAGGAAACCTTCCTTCTTCTGTTCTTCAGGGCAGAGCTGGAAGAGCTCAGATGCCCTGGCGATCATGGCGTGGAAGGAGCCAATATCGTCGGGGTGGGGTGGCCTGAGGAGTTGGTGAAGGGAGGTCCATTCCGTCATCACCACCGTCGTCAGTCCCCGTCGTTGCCGTCTACGTGCCAGTCTCATCCCTCGGAGGGTGGCAGGGAATCTCTAGCCCCTGAAGTCGTCTCCACTGGGGAAGCCTCCGCAGGTTTCGCCAGGGCCACCACGACTCCCTCAATTGAGGCCTTAGCCAGGTGAATCAGGGCCTTCACTACCCTGGTTGCGCCTGAGGCCTTCACCTTGGGGGGGAGGTACACCGCCTCGCTCCCCCCTCGGCTGAATCCGTCGGGATCGACGGACTTCTCCCAAAGCTTACCCGTGTTCTCTGATTTCCTTTTCCCCGAGCCAGAGTGTTGGCTCGTGGTTGATGGCATTGGTGATAATGCGACCTGCATGCTTAGCCTTTTGTTGGGCCCCCATCGCCAGAGCGCCCTCAAAGGTCTTAGTAGACCGCTCTGATTTCTTCATCTTCTCACCCGCTGCTGGGCTCTTCCCCTCCAGCCAGTTGGCGAGTCGACTATGACGATCCTTCATCGTCCGTTCGGACATGTTCTTACAAAATGCACAGTCCTTCTCTACGTGCGATTTGTCGTTGTGAAGGCAGTAGAGGCACCAAGAGTGCTCATCCTCAAAGACGTTCTGAAGCCTGCATCCGGGGCAGATTCTGAACAGCCAGGGGTCATGCTTCCCTTGTCCTGGGCCATGTCCACGCGGGGTAGGCCTCAAAGATCTTCTGGAATCCTCTGAGAAGTGGAAACACGATGAAAAAATGCCCTTGAGGGGCGTAGAAAAATTCAGAGAATGGATCCCCGTTGATCGGAAGTGAAGATGGTGGAGCTTGAGGCTCGATTGACCGAAGATATAAGAGTAAACTCTTCGAAAAAATGCAAAACGCAGTAAAAGCTTGAGAGCTACAGCACGAGGACTCCCAACACTTGAACGTGCGGTAAAAATCTGAAGATGACTGCCAGAGGAGGGACTTAGGTAGAGGGCAGTCATTGGCTGGGGGCAGTATGACCCAGAGACCAGTGATTGGTTACTAGTAAAAAGACAGTTCAGAAACGAAACTGAAACCCATTTTTTCTTTACCGAGGATTCCCAGCCCGACGACGGGGAATATTCATGAGCATGTGAATCCATGCCAGACCCCATGCTGGAGAACTGCGGTCTAGTTCAATTTAGAATTGTAGCTAATAGCGACCTGTGGTCTAATTCAAGTTAGAAAGTGTGCCTATAATGGATAGCATCCTTCCTCAACAATAGGAACCAAATAACCCTACTCTCCTCCTATACTTCCCCCGCCCGACCAGTCAATACCGGAGTTCCACAAGGAGCGTGCCTACAACTACGCCAACGACACCCAACTAATCCTAAAACTCCTTAATTCAAAACCGAACTGCAAACTCAACCTCGCTGCCTGCCTCTTTGACATTGATCACTGGATGACCACAAACCACCTCCTGTTAAACCTCTCCAAAACTGAAATCATGGTATGTGGCAACACCAAACCTCTTCTTCCGCACCCCCTACCCTGGCCATCTGCCATGGGCAGTTCCCAAACAACCTCAACCTCAGTAAAAAAAACCTTGGATGCACTCTCGACTCTGACCTAACCCTCTCGCACCAAGTGAACAACGTCTCCAAGTCCTGCCACTGCCACCTCAAAATCCTTAGGCGCATTTTTCCATACCTCTCCTTTCCCAACAGACTCTCCGCGGTAGAATCAATTGTAATGTCAAGACTGGACTATGCTAACCCCCTCTACCTTGGAGTCCATGCCTACCACCTGACTAAACTACAAAGAGCACAAAATGCTGCAGCCAAACTGCTATTAGCACTTGGCCCAAGAGATCACACTTCCCCAGCTCTCAAAACTCTGCACTGGCTTCCGGTTGCCGGAAGGGTGACCTTCAAAACCTTATGCATCTCTCACCGAGCAACGCACAAATCCGGACCTCAATAATTTCAGGACAAACTAAAACCCTACCATACACCACACATTGTAAGGTCAAGCTCTGCCTGCCTCCTAGTGATTCCTAAAACCAACTCAGTCAGGTTAAGGGGATCATTATTCTCAGTCCTGGCCCCCACTCTATGGAACTCACTTCCAACCCACATCCGACTCACCGAAGACCCCATGTCTTTCCGCAAATTACTGAAAATGTGGCTCTTCCCCTAAATAATGGACTCTCAACACAAACAGTATAACAGCAACAATAAACAGTAGCCCGTAGTTGCTGTATCAAAAAAATAAAATAAAAAAATAACACTCCAGCGTCGAGACCAGGTCGAGAAAAACAGAAAACTAAAACTTCTAGTGTAAGTTAAAACAGATAAACTGAATAGAACGAATGGAATGAAGTGGATGAAAGAAATGATGTAGATGCAGTGGGTGAAATGGATGAAACGGATGAAATGGATGCAGTGGATAAAACGGATGAAGCGGATGCAGTAGATGTAATGGATGAAGCAGATAAAAGTGATGATCGGACGAAGTGGATGGAAAAAACGAAGTGGATGGAACGGAGGAAGTGGGTAGAATGGATCAAGTGGGTAGAATGGATCAAGTGGGTAGAACGGATCAAGTGGGTATTAAGTCTGTCTGGGATACTTTTAAGGCAGTCTTACGGGGAGAATTGATAAGTAGGTCTGCCCATGCAAAGAAGAATAATCAAATAAGGATTAGTAATCTGGAGACAGAGATCAAAACTTTACATAGGGTTTGTGCTACTGATGTTTCAGGTCAAAATAAGCTGAAATTGCATAAATTAGAAGCAGAATTAAAGACTCATGTACAGAACTTGGCAAGTAAAAGTTTGTTTTATTCGAAACAGAGGTTTTGGGAATCTGGTGATCGAAATGGTAAATTATTGTCTTATAAGCTTAAGGGTATGGTGACTGATACATGTGTTTCTACTATTCAAACTGATGGTGGCATTACTTTACATAGAAATAGAGACATCTGTGAATATTTCAGGGTTTTTTATGAGTCTCTGTATAAGGAGGATAGACCCCCAACTGATGATAGATTAGAAATGTTTTTTGAGAAAATATCACTTTCTAAACTGGCTCTTGAGAAACAGACTTTACTTGACTCTGCAATTGAGGTTGCTGAAGTTAGTACGGCTATATCACAAATGAAGGATGGAAAATCGCCAGGTCCTGATGGAATAGTCTCAGAATTTTATAAAAAATGTGAGGTTCAATTGGCGCCTGTGTTGTGTGAACTTTATAACGAATTTATAACATCGGGAATGCTGTGTGATTCAATGAAGGAGGCATTGATTGTTGTGATCCCGAAACCTAATAAGGATCATACTAGGTGTGAAAATTATAGACCTATTTCAATGTTTAATGTTGATCTTAAAGTTTTCACTAAAATGTGGGCCAATAGATTAAAGTTATGTGTGGGGGATCTGATTGATGGGTCGCAGGTGGGCTTCATCCCAAGGCGGTATGGCTATGACAATATTGGAACTGGGCTAAATGTGGTTGGGGAGCGTTTTGGAAAGGTCTCGAATGGAGTCATTGGGTGTTTTGATGCTGAAAAAGCCTTTGATCGGGTTAACTGGAAGTTTCTGGAATACACTTAAAGGCAAATGGGATTTGGCCCGATCTTCATGACGATGGTAGAGTGTGTTCATAGGGATGTTAGGGCCAGAGTATTGGTTAATGGGGTTATTTCGGATTAGTTTCAGTTATTGAGGGGCACGCGACAGGGCTGTCCGTTGTCCCCTTTTTTGTTTGATTTGGCGTTAGAACCACTTGCTACTTATATTAGACAATGTGAGGTTATTAAAGGAATTGTGGTTGGGAAAGTTGAAGTTAACATTTTGTCGTATGCTGATGACATGCTTCTTATGCTGTCTAATCCTGAAGTATGTGGTGATGTCATTAAAGAAATGTTTCAGGAAGTGGGTGATTTATCAGGACAAAGTGAATTGGGATAAAACTGAGGTCTTTCCTTTGTCTAGTCACTGTGATTGTAATGTTTTGCGTTCGTGGAATTGTAAGTGGTCGCCAGGGGGGGTTAAATATTTAGGGATTCATATTATCGGAGATATGAAGAAATTGCTACAATTTACTTTGGACTTGGTAACTATAAATATGTCATTATTGGTTAAGAGATGGGAAAGATTGTCATTGAATTTGTGGGCAAAGATAAATGTGATTAAAATGGTCCTATTACCAAAGATATTATATGTTCTCCAGTCCATCCCGTTGTCGTTATTTAAAAAACAATTATTCAATATTGAAAAACTTTTTTCTTCTTTTTTGTGGGGTCCTGGGAAAAGACCTTGAGTTCCGAAATACATGCTGGTACAAAAGGTTGAGATGGGGGATTTGGATTTCCTGATCTGATTAAGTATTACAAAGCCTTTTTGCTTAAAAAAAGCTCATATTACTTTAGAGACTGGAATGCACATGAACCAATTTGGTTGCGTATGGAGAGGGACATTTGTGCTCCATTTGACCTGGGGAATGTACACAGTATGGATAAATTACCAGTTAGGAGATTGAAGTTAACTCCAATAGTGGCAACTAGGCAGGTGATGGGGCGTGGTTTAGAGATAATGAGTTATGGTTTCAGTCCTGATGCTTCTATATGGTATAATGAAGCGTTTCAGATTGATAATACATTTTTGAATTGGAGTAGTTGGGTAAATAAAGGAATTCTGAAACTGGAGTATGTGATGGATGGGAATCGGTTGTTGAGTTTTGTAGAATTACGTGATAGATTCGGTTTAAGGCGAAGTGAAAGGAATAGGTATTTGTCTTTAGTGACTATGATACATAGTAGGATGGAAATGGCTGGTGGTTCTATTGGTAAGAAACCGGAGATTAGTAGGTTGTTGGATGGTCAGGAATACGGTGTGCGTACTTATATGCAATTCATGCCTATTGATGAGAAACTCTGAGTTGCGTGGTCTAGATTGCAAGTAATTTGGTCGGATGATGTTCAGGGTGACATTTCCGAAGTTGATTGGAGTAATATTCTGAAGGTTACTTTGAATTTGGGACCTGATATGGGTTTACGTTTAATTCGGCAGAAAGTTGTTGGGCGGTTGTACTGGACGCCAGCTAAGATGTTTAGATTGGGGTTGCAGCCTAATGATCTGTATTGGTAGGGGTACTTTATTGCATTTACTATGGGATTGCTCGAGAGTGCAGCCGTTTTGGACGGCAGTAATCGATGGGATTGATTTGATTTTTGGTATTGTTTTGCGGAGATCGGCACTGAATGTCATTTTGCTTTCCCATAAAGATAGGGGTGGAAGAGCTGGGAGACATTCTTGCTGGATTGATAGGGCCATAATGATAGCGATTAAGTTAATCCTCAGGATTTGGAAAACGAGGAAGAAACCTAATGTTGAGGATTGGCTGACGGAATTGCATATTTTGGCACAATTTGATAAGGTTTCATTTCGTAACAAGGATAAGGAAGAGGAGTATAGGAAGCTGTGGGGTCTGTTTATGGCTCTTTATGATCGACATGAAGGTTGAGTTGCTTTGATAGCTATGGTATTTGTGGTAAGGTTGGTGGGGTTCCTCTCCCCCCCATTTTTCTTCTTTTTTTTTCTCTTCCTCTTCCCATTTGTAGTGTCCTTTGTACTGTCTTTTGTGTTTGTGCTGTCTTTTATGTATGCCTGTTACTTTATTGATTGTGTTCCACTTGGGTTGGTCAATTATTGATCTGACATATTTATGATTCTTTTATTATTCTGTGAATTGTATTTTTTTTAATTAATGTGGAACATTGTTACTTTTACTACTGTTGATTATGTTTTTTGTGGAAATTAATAAAGTGTTTTGGAAAAAAAAAAGTGGATGGACTGGATCAAGTGGATGGACCAGAGGAAGTGGGTAGAACGGATGAAGCGGATGGACCGGATAAAGCGGATGGACCGGATAAAGCGGATGGACCGGATAAAGCGGATGGACCGGATAAAGCGGATGGACCGGATAAAGCGGATGGACCGGATAAAGCGGATGGACCGGATAAAGCGGATGGACCGGATAAAGCGGATGGACCGGATAAAGCGGATGGACCGGATAAAGCGGATGGACCGGATAAAGCGGATGGACCGGATAGAGCGGATGAACCGGATAGAGCGGATGAACCGGATAGAGCGGATGAACCGGATAGAGCGAATGGAACGGAAGAAGCAAATGGAACGGAAGAAGCAAATGGAACGGAAGAAGCAAATGGAACGGAAGAAGCAAATGGAACGGAAGAAGCAAATGGAACGGAAGAAGCAAATAGAACGGAAGAAGCAAATGGAACGGAAGAAGCAAATGGAACGGAAGAAGCAAATGGAACGGAAGAAGCAAATGGAACGGAAGAAGCAAATGGAACGGTAGGAACGGAACAAGTGGATGGAACGGAACAAGTGGATGGAACGGAACAAGTGGATTGAACAGAAGAATTGAAAGTAAGGAGTGGATGGAAAGTATGGAGTGGATGGAAAGTATGGAGTGGATGGAAAGTATGGAGTGGATGGAAAGTATGGAGTGGATGGAACGGATGGAGTGGATGGAACGGATGGAGTGGATGGAACGGATGGAGTGGATGGAACGGATGGAGTGGATGGAACGGATGGAGCGGATGGAGCGGATGGAGCGCATGGAGCGCATGGAGCGCATGGAGCGGATGGAGCGCATGCATGGAGTGGATGGAATGGATCCAGTGGATGGAACGGATGGAATGGATCGATTGGATGGAGCTAATCGAGTGGATGGAACGGATGGAGCAGATGTAACTGATGAAGCGAGTAAAACACATGAGACAGTTCGAACGAATAAAAAGGATAGAACAGATGGAACACACTAAACAGATGGGAAGGAGGAAATGGATCAACAGATTGGATGGAGTAGTCTATGTAGATGAACGATCGATTGATGGAATGGATGGAAAAACTAGTAAACTAAATGATGAACCAGACAAAATGTATGAACAGACGAAACTGAGTGAACGGACACCACCTCACCTCCAGCTATCGTGCAACTCCCACACTGGCTGCACACATATCCGGTGCACCCACGCACATATATATATATATATATATTCATATTCATATTCTCTCTCTCTCTCTCTCTCTCTCCCCCTCTCCTTCTCCCCCCCACCACCACCCCCCACCCCCCGAGGGCATACAACCTACCAGCGCCTTGAGATCATACCAATGATACATAAGGCGCTATATAAATGCAAAGTAACATAACATAGCTAGCAATTTGTTTAATATTAAACATCTAATTACTTTGCATAAGGCAAATAAAACTTGATCAAATTGGAGCTTCTTCAGGGTGACAAGGATAACAGTAGTAAAAATCAAGCACAACAGTCTTGGATCTAAAGTGCTAGCAATAATTGTTTCCTTAACCAGGCTCGATCAATATACTTGGACACAAAATAGACTACTACAGATCAGATTTTCGAACAAATTGGTTGGCGTCACTTAAAATGCGAGTGTCGTGCTATAAAAGCAACGGTTTGAGATATTTAGTCCTTAGGTTTTTCCACCATTCGCACATAATTGCACTACAAAATAGGGAATTGCTACCCGATTAATTTTTCCATTTGTGTGTATATTCCCATACCCTCAAATATCCCAATCTAAATTCTATGTACAGGGCACGGGTATAGTTCGGAGCAATCATATACAAATAGGGTTTGTACCCAGGCTTCTGTTGAGAAACTAAGTAATCCATTGCTGAGACAGAGACAAGCATACTCCTTTCATGCTTTTGGCCCTCAGTGTTACCAAAGCATTTTTCATCTCAAATTTCGTAGATTTAGTAATCATATCTGGGTTCAGCCAAAAGCGTGAAAGATCTAGGGCTGCCAAGGAGTTTTTAGCATGAGCAAACCACGGAAGATACCACCCCCCATTCAAAATTCATTACCTGCGTAAGAGCATCACAGAATTTGCCCAGTGCTTGGTTCCCCTAAATTCAGAATCAATAGAAGGCCGGTCTTATGGCAAGCTCCTCTTCCAGTGGACACAAGTTGCATTCCATACGGACCAGGGCTGTTGGGGCACGTTGGGGCAATAGCAAAACACTTTTTACAAACTGGTTTTCAATTATGTTGGGAATCTTGCCCCTAAATAAACCCCACATTTCCATACCACATAGTGCAGCTGCTTTGGCTTGTGCTTTATAGACTTTCAACACTGGCCCAACAAGGTAATCATACCATGAGACATTTCACTTTAACGGATAATGGTTTACGTTGAAAATAAGAACATAGCCTTTGTTTTTCCTACATTTAATTCAAAACCTAGCTGAATGAACTTCTTTTGGAAACATGACAGACAGTTTTAAACCAGAAGGATCGGTGGACAGCAGAACTGTGTCATTCACAAAAAAGAATGCTGGGAATGTATCATACCCCAGCCGCGGAAAGTCAAAGTTGTCAAGACACAGTTCTTCTATGATGGTATTAATATAGATGGAAAATAGATTGGGAGCTTACGGGCATCCCTGAGACGAACCCCTTTGTCCACCGTGAATGGGAGGGCTGTATTGCCAGCCAAACTCCATCTTGCAGCAGCCGAATTACCGGAATATAACAATCGAATTGGTGTTAGCAAAGCCTCAGGGATATTCTTGGTCACTAGTATCTCCCAGAGTGACTTCCTTGGGACGCTGTCAAAAGCAGTTCTTAGATCAACAAATACTGTGTATAATTTTGATCTAGACAGGAACAAATATTTCTGCACTAGCAGGTCGAGATGAAACCCCTGGACCACCGTACTCAAGCCAGGTCTAAAGCCTGCTTGCAGATGGCTAAGCAATAATTCCCTATAAACCCATTCCTGGAGATTTTTTAGAAGGGCTTTTGCAAACATCTTCCCCGTAATATCCAAAAGGGAGATGGGGCAATAGTTCAAGGGGCTCTCCCTACCTCCTGTTGTGTTAATGAGGATGATTTCTGCCATCTTCCATGAGTCTGGGACCTTCTCCTGCACAAGGATGTTATTAAAAACTTTTGTTAGGTCCAGCACCTACATTGTTGGTTCGTCTCTAAACCATTCCACCAGAATCCTATCTGGACCAACAGCTTTTTCCACTTATTTGAGTTTTTAGAACATCCTCAACATCCTTCTGGATAAAATGAAAGCACAGTCCCTCTGCCTTCCCCACCCCCCTGGCCTCATGAAACTCCTGCTTTAGATTCTTCATCTGAATCCACTGGCTCCAAGTTCCTGTACAGGGCTGAAAAATGCTCCCTCCACAAAACTGGAGGAATACATGCCTGCAGTGAATTGTCACCTCCTAGATCCGAACCGGAGATGAGAGTCCAAAAAACCCTATTATCGCCTGTCTGGGCAGCCTCAAGCAGCCTACCACTTATTAGACAGACATTTGTCAGAGCCCTATATGCTTCTCTCGGAGATTTCAAATGCTGGCTATCGAATGACAGATGAGAATCAAGGTACTGAACTATGACCCGTTTCGACTCTCTACATGCACCAAGCGGCTTCCTTCTTTGCACGTTTTTTAATTTGGGAAAAAAAAGGAGCAATTGTAGAAAGAATGTTTTCACATTTTAAAATTATGTCCTGACCATTGGTGTCCTGAGAACATAAACCTTCCAACTGCCCCATTATTGCCTCAACTGCGTAGAATAGTGTCGCCAGCCAAAACCTTAGCCCATCTAAGCATGGCCCGTCACTGATAGGTCAGAGGTAAAAGCTTGACCTTGGGGTACAGGAGAGTCCACATCCCCAAGGGACATGGCAATTGGTTTGTGGTTACTTTCATGCCTGTTCATTACCTGGAAATCCCTAATCAGGGACCAGTCCGACACCGAAATGAATATATAGTTAATTCTAGTCCTATCATTCGGACCATAGTACGTATCCATTGCTGGGTGGTCCACAGGAAACCGGCCATTGCACAGACGTAACCTCAGACTATAGAGGGCTTGGATTGTATCACTGGTACTACCTTGTATTCTTTTTATGGGGGGGGGGGAGTCTAACACTCCTATTCCCCAGGCATTGTCTTCGTCATCCCCTATTCCTTCTAACACCGATTGGCTCCAACTGGTGAATAAAAACGCCCAAAACACTCAACCCAAACAGCCTTTCTTTATTGCCTTCCCCTATCGCCACGCGTTCCAAAAGAATTAAATTGTAGATAAAACACTTTTTTGGTTTGGGCGATTATATACATTAAACAGGAGCCAGGGCTGGAATTTAATTACCAGCTGTTGCCAAACCACACAGCCTGTGTCGATGTTCTCAATCTCCCAATTAAGGGAAGCCTCAACCCACAACAAGGAGACCCTCCTAATTTTAGAAGAGAACCTGATGGGCAAATATCTAGATGCTGATCTGACTGAAACCAGTCACAAGTGTACAATTTCAGAGAACACATGCCTGCTTCGCAATGATTACAGGACATTAGCATTGGATGAGCAAGAGGCTCTCTATTTTCTTTCCAACACGTTTCACCCTCTTTTTTTTATCCCTCATGCACAATGCATGCTCTTTCTGGGTCTGTTCCTTACTAGACCATAACCACAAACTACCACTACAAAAGGAGTGAACAATGAGCAGTTCCAGTAGTCTTTTTGTCAGAATACAGGTATTATCCTTAGAGCTGCGAAAATAGGAACATTTGAGCAAATCCTCGATAAGGACTTCCCCACTCGACATGCATTTATATAATCTGACATGGCTTCTAGGAGCAGAGCTTACGGACAACCCACTCTTTGGCTGAAAGGGCAAGAGCAGAAACTAAGTAGATCAGCTACATTTTTAAATGTAATTTTGGGTGCAATTTTAGGGTGCTGTTTTTTGCAGAACTGCTAAGTTACAATTTTACCTGGAACTTTCAGCTGACTGAAAACATTAAAAGCCTATAAATTGATGAATGAGGTAATCCCGCAGAATTACTTTTTAGCCAGACAATTTGTTTGTTGAACAAGACAAGCTAAACTGAGCCCAGCTTGAGAGGATTACACAAGGCAAATGCATCCAAGGTTGACAAGGGTGGACATGGCTGGATTGTGCATATTAACTTCCAGAAGAACCCAGCTTCAGCCCAACAGAAATAATGCCTCCCGCACCACGATCACCATCCCCAGCAGCCCTCAAGAATTTAAAGGAAGCCCACTGCAGGGTTTTGCCACTGGAGGAGCCACAATAAAGATTGCCCATGCGACTAGCGCAGGAAGTCTTGATTCTATTAAAGACACGGAGGCGAGCATTATGCTTAACTTCTTTAATTACTGCTAACCACAGCTTTTTAAATCTTTCTTTTGTTTCAATGTATTTTTTTACATTTTTTTTATAACTCGTATAAACAGAAAAAAATGAAACATCCTAGCCTTAACGCGGCTAAACTACATCCCCCATGAGGCTCTTCAATATGGTAGTCCAATAGCCTCTCTCTCACTGTCCAATCAGGCAATCCCTTCTACTATAAGTCACTGCCTCTCTGGGTCCCTTCCTCTTCTTTTGCAGCTCGCTTTTACTGAACAAATGGCTAAAATCCAACTGCCTCTCGTATATTCCAACTGAGTCTGTCCTTTCTATTCTTGGAAGGATCTCTGTATTCTAACTCCGCAGCTCTGCTGCTTTCGTACACTCTAATCTCGGTGATTCTCTCCTATGCAAAAAGAGAAATGTGCACGTTAGGGAGGGGAATACGATTTATCACATGTTATAATCAAGCATTTACATAGATTTGCTGCGATATGTCTTACAGTTCATACCATGCCCCTTACAGCCGTGTTCCCTTAGGGTGGGATAATGCTCGCCTCTGTGTCTTTAATAGAATCAAGACTTCCTGCGCTAGTCGCATGGGCAATCTTTATTCTATGACAAGACCGGAGGCGAGCATTATGCTTGTTCAAAGCTTTCAACAACAGCAGCTGCTATATTAGATACTGGTTTGAAGTAAAATGTCTTAAATACTGAATCGCACGACCAGTCTGCTGCTTTCATGATCTCTTGCAGCGGAACTCCGACTGCAAAAGCTTGTGAAGCCATGGCACCTCTGGTAGAGTGCGCTCCAAATTTAGACATGTCTATACCTGCCAACTCCATCACTTCCTTCACCCATCTAGCAATAGTAGCTGACGTAACTGCTTTGTATGGTTTAATACGCGCTATAAGCAACTGGGTAACCCCCTTCGGTCTAACCGCTGCTGTCACTGCTTCATAAAACTTTATACAATTCACCACACACAATTTCTCGTTATTCGGCCAGTATGGGTATGAGATCACTTTAGAATTGGTCTTTGTACGCTGCGCTATGGTAAAGGCTATCCCTTCCGGGTAATACATCTTCCTGTCTATCTCTAGGGCTTTAACGTCTGAAACTCCTCTACAGTACACTAAGCAAAGGAGTGTAGCTAGCTTGCCTGAAAGCTGTTTATCTGACAGAAAGTTATTACTCGGCCACTGCTCGAACAGATGTATGACTTTTTGGACATCCCATAACGATGAGTACTTGGGCGTAGGAGGTTTGCTCATCTTTACACCCTTTAGCAATCGGGACACCGCTGGGTGTTCCCCTACTGGTGCTCCGTCCACTAGCTTGTGTCCAGCAGAGATCGCTGACCTATATACTCCTACAGTTCTGAACGCCCTCCCTGTAGACGGGAGGCTGGCTAGGAAATTCACCACTTGGACTACAGGTGCTGAAATGGGAGATATACTCCTCCCCCTGCACCATAAGTCCCAGGCTTGCCACGCGGAATTATAGCTCCTGATCATAGATGGAGCCCATGATAGATTGATAAGTCTTGTAGCGTCTTCTGAATGGCCTGGCAAGCGCCATCTATGCCTGAAATTCTGCACGCTATCAGTGTTAAGGATTGATCCTCTATCAGAGGGTGAGGGGCTCCTGCTGGATCGGTCAGCAGGTCTTGTCTGTATGCAATCTTCTGTGGAAAATCTGTAGAAAGTTCCATCAGAACTGGAAACCAGGCTTGCGACTTCCACTCTGGCGTCACTATCACTATCTGATCTTCGTCTCTGCGCACTTTTGCTGGTACCCTCGCCAGCATCGCAAAGGGGGGAAAGGCATAGGGCCTCATTACACGGATGGCGGAGAACCATGGCGCTATTAGCGCCATGGTTCATGCCGGTAAAATACTGGCACCGCCTTGGCGGAAAGGGGAATTACCGCCCCATTCCAAGGTTGGCGGGTCGGTAATTCCCCCTTCCACCATTGCCCTTCCCCATTCCCATTTTTGCCCCATCGGGCTCAATGGGAATGGGGAAGGCGCTAATTACAGTACCGCAAATTGCGGTACCGTAATTAGCTTCCTGGGTCCCTTTGCGGGTTGATTTTTAACGCCTGCAAAAAGCAGGCGTTAAATCCCCAAACCCGCAAAGGGACCTCGTAGTAAGGCGGTAAGGATTTACCGGTACCGGTATACCGGTAAATCCTTACCGCCATCCGTGTAATGAGGCCCATAGTGTCTCTGCGACCCCCAATGATGCATGAATGCATCCGTCCCCTGGGCTCCCGGGTCCAGCTTCCAGCTGAAGTAATCCGGCAGCTGTGTGTTTAGCCTCGAGGCGAACAGGTCCATGTGCAATGGCCCCCATCTTGCTTCCAACTTCTTGAATATGTCTCTGTGTAGTTTCCAGTCGCTGTAATCTACTAGGTGTCGGGAGTTCCAGTCCGCCACTGAGTTCAGGGCCCCTGGGAGATACTCTGCTTTGACTGTAATCTTCTTCTGTAGGCAGTCGTGCCAGAAATCCTTTGCCAATTCCGCTAAAATCCAGGACCTGGTACCTCCCAGCTTGTTTATATACCTTACTGCAGATATATTGTCCATCTTGAGAAGGATCCTGCAGTGCGCTTTGTCTCTGGTAAACGCTTTTACTGCGAAAGACCCCGCTAGTATTCTAGGCAATTGATATGTAGTTCCAATTCTTCTTTTGACCATTTCTTGCCTGTTTCTATGTCGCTGCATCACGCTCCCCAGCCGGACCTGCTGGCGTCTGACTCTATAACTAAACCTGGTATGTCTCCGATGATGGCGCGGCCGTTCCAGGCTTCCATATTGTGGAGCCACCAGGTGAGTTCTGATCTGCTTTCTTCGTCTAGGGGAACTAGTCGATGGTATCTCCAGCCTTTCCTTAGGTACTTGATCTTCAGCCTCTGAAGAGCTCGATAATGTAACGGGCCGGGAAATATTGCTTGTATGGATGCTGCTAAAAGACCTACTATCCTGGCTAGATAACAAAGAGAGATCAGCGGTTTCTTGAGTGCTGTTCTCAGATCTTTCATGATAGCTCTCATTTTGTGAGTTGGTAACTCCAAGGTAGCTTTCTTTGCATCTATAGTGAAACACAAGAACTCTAGTCGCTTGGTCGGCGTAAGCTCTGATTTGTCTTTGTTCACTAGGAATCCTAGGCTGGAAATTAGCTCTATCGCCCATTGAATCTGCTTCTGTAAGCGATCTTTGTTTTCGGCCATAAATAGGATGTCGTTCAGGTAGACAATCATCCGACACCCTTGTTCCCGAAGTGCTGTCGCGATCGGCCTCATAAGCTTGGTGAACGCCCATGGTGCTGACGCTAGACTGAAGGGTAGGCATCTGAACTGCCAGAGTTCGTCTCTCCACCTGAATCTTAGAAAGGGTCGACAGTGGGGAGCTATCGGAACTGTGAGGTAAGCATCTTTCAGATCTAGGCACGCGAGCCAGTCCCCCTTTCTGAGTAAGTCTCCTAGCAGATGGATTCCCTCCATCTTGAAGTGCTTGTACACTAACCAGCTGTTGAGTTCTTTCAGATTGATTACTGGACGAACTTTGTCCTTGCGACGGACTAGGAACATATTGCTCAGGAAGGATTGGCTGCTCCCTTTAGCCCTCTCTATCGTGTTTTTCCACGCAAGATCCTGGATCTCTGCGTCTAGTAAATCTTCTTCGGCCTGTGTCATTTGAATAGGAACTCTAGAATGAAGCCTTGTACGGTCTGAATAACCCATGCAGCTGACGATAGATCGCGCCAGTTGTGCAAAAAAAGCAATGTCCTGCCCCCCACAGGAGGATAGGTTGCTGCGCGTTCTCTCACCTGAGTTATTGTGCTGGTGTCGTTAATATCCGCGTCCCTGACGTCCCCGAGAACCTCGTCCTCTGTTCGGGAAAAGGGCGTCTTGTTGTCGGGTCTCCCAATACTGGGCTCTGGGGCCTTGTGCTCTTCTGTTATTGAATCGGCCGGTCGAGCGGCCTCTATATCGACCGGCCCCTGAAAAAACTCTCCCCGGGAAAACCTTCCTAATGGAGGCTTGCGCTTTCTCCAGCGCTGTGTATGTTCCGACGAATCTGTTCATTTCTTTCACAAAAGTGTCACCGAACAGGAGCCCTTGGGTGCTTTTCCCAGCTTCGTAAAATGCCAGGTCTCCTAGTTTGTTATCAATCTTCAGTAAAGCCGATCTGCGTCGCTCTGAAGATATTGCGCAGTTTGCGTTGCCCAGCATGCAGACTGCTCTTTGCGCCCATCCTGCTAATATAAGTGGGTCGACTGGCTCCCCAGTGTCTTTAGCTCTCTCGGCTAAGTCATTATCTTTGCTATGGGTCCAGCTAGGTCTAACAGTTTATCCTGGCACGTCTTCCATGCCCTATCCATGCCTTTTCTGGTGTCCTTTCCTGCCTTCGTTATGAAGGTTAGCATTTTTGCGTCGAGCTCGGGAGTCTCTGCTACTTTCCCTGTCTGCTCTGGTCTCGGACACTCGGCTTTAAGTCTGAATCTAATGTCTTTCTCCATAGGTTTTCTCATTTTCTGGCTACTCTTGGTGATGGGGTCCAGTCCGTTGATCTGGGGTGCCTTATTGTGTCAGGTTCAAACATGTCTGACATGTCTTCTTCATCCAGAGGGGCCTCCACACCGCTGGCTTTAGGCTCGCTTGTACTTTTCTGCGAGACTACGCTCACTTTGCTTATGCTCTGATCATCATCCTCTCCCCTTTCCTGGTCCGAATGCTCTGAGGATGATAAGGTATCCCCTATATTTGTCGCCCCCGAGATAGGGGGTACGAGGTTGGGCACAGCTGTCTTAGTAAGAAAGGCGCTTTTCAGCCTATTGAAAGCATCAGCCACCTCTAGGGACTTATCCTTCCCTGTATCTGAGCCCGGGGAGTAGAAGAGCGTTTCCTCTTCCAGGCCACTTTCTTCCCCTTCTCACTTTGTCTCAGAGGCTCTTGTGTGGAGGTTCCCTCACCGGGGTCGTTGAGCGTGCCAGCTTTCTTGCCCAGTATTTCTTCCAGGACCAATAACCTGTCTTGTAGAGGCTTGACTCCTAATGCTACGGCTTGAACCAATGAGTCGCCTAGCACTTTCTTGAAGCTGTAGGAGAGGTCCATATCTTCTCCTATGTATTCCACCTCTTGCTCTGGTTCTCTGTTACTCCCTTCACTCCAAGCCTCGTTATCCATGCTGTACGCCATGGTATTGTGTGTGCCTCACAGAGGATGGCTATCAGGTTGAGAACTGTAGCTCCTCTTTTGTTGCTGGCAACAGAAAAATATATTTTCCTTTTCTTTTTTTTAATTTTCTCTTTGCCTTGAATGCCTCTGATGTGCGCAGGCGACCCGCTAACAAATTAATGAGTTTTGCGCGTTCGGGAGCGAAGAACAGGAGCGTAGAATTGCCGTTGGCTTTCTCCGAGCGAGAACAAAACTCTGTGAGAGGAATACAGTAATGCGCATTTATCACGTACTACGCGTTGCCCGCGATACTCTTTATTTCTGTCGGTGTTCGTTCGCGGCTGACTGGCAGAGCCCTAGAGCAAGTGAGATCACTCGCGGGCTCGGCAGTCAGCCGTCCTGAAAGTCTAACTTGTCCGCGAAATGAACACGTGCATTTCGAACTCGAATGCTAATACGTTTGCGCTAATGGTACGCGCGCGCTTTACAAATATATAAACTTAACGTTTCGACAATTAAGTATCATAAAAACACAGCAAAGCAAGGTACTGCTAGAATTGATGTCACTTATCTGTGGTGCAGCAAAAAAGAAGAGGAAGGGACCCAGAGAGGCAGTGACTTATAGTAGAAGGGATTGCCTGATTGGACAGTGAGAGAGAGGCTATTGGACTACCATATTGAAGAGCCTCATGGGGGATGTAGTTTAGCCGCGTTAAGGCTAGGATGTTTCATTTTTTTCTGTTGCTTATACGAGTTACTAAAAAAAAAAATACATTGAAACAAAAGAAAGATTTAAAAAGCAGTAATTAAAGAAGTTAAGCATAATGCTCGCCTCCGGTCTTGTCACAGAATTGAAACCTCTCCCTATTTTTAAAGTGCATTTAGCTCCTGTCTATATTATATTGCAATTCATGGCCATTTTGCCTTGTGCATGGTTTCAGCTCAACCAGGCTCACAATGACACCTAGGAGTTGTGGAAGGCATAACAACCTCCCTAACCCTGAGCCAAAGACATACCTACATGATAATTTCACACAGAAGGGTGCCAGATGGTCCTCCGTACAGGAGGACAGACAACTGACATTCCCTGCCCAGCTACCCCGTTTGCGCACATGCACATCTGCCGTTCAGACTTCTAATGAAACAGACTGCATAGGGAGCTCAGAGTATAATGTCTCATTAAATATGGGTTTGTATACTTTGACAGCCTAATCCCAAGTAAGATGCCACATTGTCTCAAAGAGAACTAAATTAAAATGTAGCATGACATAACATGGAAACAAATTCTTAATAATTACCTTAACATCAAGGTGCCAGGCTTTTTTATTTTACAATATAAGTTTGCCAATCCATTCCCTTACCTTCAGTTACCAACAAAGCTCACCTTTATACAAAGTCGCCTTTATACAGAGTCTGTCCTTGACTAAGCCACTCTTGGCACATGCTTGAGAAATTGCAGAATTAACATTCTGGGGTACAAATTATAGAGGTGCATGGGCAGCTAAACCACCAAACTGACAAGATTGCCCAAGCGCACTCCCGTTCCGCTTATAAATCCACCCTTGCGCATTGGGCCTCATTCCAATTTTGGCTGTGCAGGGAAATAAAGTGGTAGTAATTCCGTTACCACCACTTTACCTGCACCACCAATTTATAATTATTGTGGAATTTACCAGCGGTGGAATTACTACACAGTAAATATGCCGATTTTCAAAGGAAAAGTGGCAGAGTCACCCCCAGCTGGTTGCTGGAGGTACATCTTCCACTTCACCTCCAGAAATTGGCAGATTTACCGCACAGTTATCCCGTAACAAATGATATATCACAAACACTTGTAATACTGAAGTCACTCCACAGGTCCAAGAGCTGGTGATGGTAATTGAGGATGGCAGTATTTCGGCGGATTTATCGCCAGAATGCCGCCAAACTCGTAATGAGGCCCGTGCACTAACTTACAATTCTCCAAATCTGCAGCTTTGGAAACACAACCCAATTATCACAACCAAAGTCATATCCTCCTCTTTTATGCAGAACTATGGGACGGCTAACAGGACTGGCATGCACCCATGCTTTCAAAAACATTCTTACACCAACTGACCCCCTCCATTTATTTGCAGCATCTATTTCCCGCTTCCCCAGCCTCTTATCTTCAGCTTGCGCATCATCTTTTCTTTAGCCCCCATTCTGAAATTACTACAATGGTGATTTGGCACAGTCTGGAAACCTATTAACATAAAATACATAGGGCAGTACAACAATGGTTATTGAGGTGTTTTTTTAAGTAAATGGGGAAGACAACTACACTCTACCATAATCGTACTACATTTGTCAACCAAATGATACATTAAATAAGCCACACTTGGCTCTATCATTCCTTCCACCTTTTGAACAAATAGAATCCTTTGTTTGAAAAGCATTTATCAGAAACAGTATTTACGTACTTTGATTTTTCCATCATCTTTTAGAGCATACTTCTGGATTGCGGCAGAGTCTTCATCTTTACGAGCCGATTCTTCCAACCAACACTCCAAAGCTTGTTGATCCCAGTTCAGCTTGCATTTCAAGTCCTCCAGTTTTTGATTAGCTTTGAAAATATTATTCTGGAATAAAAAAGTAAAACATGAGTGTGAAGATAATGTGGAAATAACCAAGAACAGAAATGAACAGTAAATGAGGAAAACATTTGAGATTATTATGCTTTGAATCCCTTTATATGGCACAAAAAATATTACTAGAGGTTTCTACTGAACAACCTCTACTCTATTGACCAGCCTGGGTTTCAGTTGTTTTCTAAAAGGGAATTGGATCTTCATATTTGACAATATTTATCTATGCAGACACTAGGGTATTGTTAAGAATGTGCTGCCCCCTGGCATATATGGTTTTAAATACACAGAAGCCCATCCATAAATGTTCAGTCAATAAACATTCTCTAAACATATAGTTCTAATTTGTGCCATTCAATGCACTAGTTTAGACCCCTCTCATCTCTATGGGCCATAAAAACGAGCTCTTGTTCTTTCACAAGGAGACGTCTTATCATTTGTCACGTCTTTGCCTTGTTTCACTTGATACAGGATGGTCCATTGCATATCTGCTGGAGTGTCCATTGTCTACAAAGTGTCCAACCAAAGGTGCTGTGATTACTTTATTCCTATTCCTGATAAAGCTTCTGTGTTCTGATATCCTTGTTTTAGCCTTTGTCTGTTTTTCCAATGTATATTTTTTTTTTACATGGACACCAGATGGCATATATTACCATTGTGGAGTTGCAGTTCGTAAAGGTGGTGTGGCGCAATGGTCTTTATAGGTCTGCATTTACCTCTGTGCTTCTGCAAGTTTGCTTACAACATTTACATTTACCACATGGAGCACTGCCAGTCATTTCTCCAAACCCCATAGCTCTGTTAGTCTTGGCTGTTTATCCCTGCTTAGTCTGATAACATTTTTCATGATTTTTTTTTTAGATTCATACTTATCTTACATGCAAAAAGAGGCCTATCAAGAGGACATTTACCACGTTCTAATATTCAGCAATTATATTGAATGATTTTGCTGATCTTATTGGATAAATCTGTGAAGGTACTCATGAACACTAGGTTATCTGACTATTTACTTAGTCTAATTTCATTCCAATAGAGCAGCTATTATGTGTTTTTTGGCTCTCTTGAATTATTTTCATATTAGCTTTTTTGAGAAGACTTGTGTACGTAATTTTGCACTCAAATATTCGGCTTCTTCTCAAAGAATTATTTTTCTGTGCTATTTCTTTAAAGGCTCTCAAACTGGCCCAGTGAAAGATTGTATCGTACATGTTTTGGGTGAAAGTTTGTGTATAGTAGTAATGACTTCTCTGTAGGTTTGTGGAATGGCTCGACTATTAAAGAGTGGCTGAATTGGTCCACTCTTATGGTGATATCCCAAAAATTAACTTTGATGTTACTAAGATTTGTTATCAATTTTAGATATCTATCCTGATCATTAAGCCAATTAACAAATGATTGCTTCATTCTCATTGCCTGTCATTGCCTGTCTTTACTGTTACAGTGTCATCTATGAAGCATAGCCATAATCTGATGTTCATTTTGTATAGATTTTGTTCTGAATATACCTTACTTTCTTTTAGAAACTCAACAGAGACAGCCCACACCTAGTGCCACTGTGGTCCCCATAGCTGAGCAATGTATATGTCTGTAAAAATTATTGTCAAACATGAGAGTTTTCTGCGAGTGCCATCTCTGCACACCATAAGATGAAAGAATAAGATATTGCAATTTGAATGCATAGGAGTATGAACAACTGTAAATGAGGCATGTGCAAGTGAATGGAAAAGTAATGGTGCAGATGTAATGAGGAAATGAGAATCTTTGTAGTTCTGTATAGACACATAACAAAACAATGTTACAGTGTATATGTTTATAATGTATTCAATTAAAATGTATTCCACAAACTGATCTGCCTGTTGAACATTTATGGAAGGGCTTCTACGTATTTAAAGCAATCTTCACATTGGACATCATGGAAGGTTCTTATTTCCAGAGTAAAGCATATGAGAGGTTTGTTAAGTGAAAATGTAAAATAATGTTATCAAAATGAAATAGGTCAAATTTATTTTTGGGGGAAAATATAACTTGGATCACATTCCTTTACTGGGTTTCAATTTTTAATATTTAAAAAACTAAAACCAATTTCCGCAATAATGCACGATACAACACCCAGAGGCATTTCAGATTAACACATCTTTTTGTTACTTCTGCATCTGCGCATCAGAAAATAAAGATTAGCCAAGATAGGCTGACTCAAATTGACAAAGGAGTCTCTGAAGGTGCAGATTGTAGGCGGACACTGCCCACCCCTTCCCAATCACCAATTTTGAGTTCTTCCTGTATTTAATAAGGGATGCATTCACAAATGTGAGCACATGTCCAGGCTTTCCTGTGCCCCTGGTTGGCACAGGAGCATTAGAAAGCGCAATTCACATAATTCCTCACCTTTTTGTGCATTGCCTAAGCTTGGAAAGTTATACAAATTACCCTTTTATTATTTGTAGGATTGTATTTTTGTGATTTCTGCAATTTAACATAAATGGACCTGTAATGCACCCCATGATGAATTGACTCCTACAATGAATCAGCTGGACCTTGCTGATATAAGCCTCTCCACCCAGGTAAATTCTGGGAGATGGAATGCTCCTTCATGTGCTGCCCAGCGGAGTTCCCCAACTGCACAGGTCACCTTGGCGAAAAAGTGACCTTTACCTTTTTTTGGACAGGGGTTAGTGATGTGTGCCCTAAGTGTAAAAACACATTTACGTTCTTATTTTTAATGGAAAAAGGTAAAACAGAGGGCATAAAAAAAGTAAAAAAGTTCTGCGCGGTGAAAAGGTGCGCACTTATCAATTGTGAGAGTAGCACTCTAAAAGGGAAGGGGGCTCCTTTTAATCATTATACAAGTCAAGCCCAAAATAAAAGTAACGCACATATTAAAGACATGCAGGGGCGCAGGTAAGTATAACCAAATTTAGGGGTAGGCTAAAACACAGTAAATAGGCCTTACAGCATGCTTTTGCAGGAAACGTGTGTTAAATCTGTATTAATCTGAAACGAAGCTGCAGTGGCTGGTAACACATCAAAGGTCCCACGATCCCAGGCTGGCTTGGTCCGAAGCAAACAGAAGTTGCTATTTTTTCGAGGTCGCAGATTAGAACCCCTGCATCCCACCGACATACAGGGAGAGCATAACCATTTAATAATTTAAAATTATTCGTAAAACATGATTTTTAGATGGGGTCACAAGAACCACAGCGGTTTCAAATTGCCTCTTAGTACATTTTGCCTGGGAAGACGGTCAAAGAGTTCTTAATATGCAACATTTGTGTAGCAGTATGTCTGTGGTTCAATGCTCTGACAGTGCCACGGTAGAGGGCGTTTCTCATAAAAAAGTAGATGAGATGACCGGGACAGATGAAAAAAAATTTAGCTGGTCATCTCAAATGTTTCAATAAATTGTTATTATAATGTGGGAAGTGGGGGTTGGATTGTGAGGTCACAAGATTATAATTATGGGCGGTGTGGGAAGATTAGAGGGCCTGATTACAGAACAGAATGTATATTTTTTCTATAAGAGTATAACGTGCAATCACCAATCAGCTCAGTGTGGGGAGATGTTTTCTTGTTGCAATGTCACTAATGTTAATTAGCTCGATTGTTATAAAAGTCTTAGATCTAGGATTGTTTCTTTGACAGTGCCTTTTCATGCAGTTCTGTTCCGCGATTTGTTTGAAGATAGCTGTCCCAGCTGCCTCTGGGCCCTGAATAATAACCCAGTGTTACTTCTTGCCTGCGTAAAATCCTTTTTTGACTACTTTTATTATTATTATTATTTTTGCATTTTTAAAGCATTCACACAGCCCGCGGGCATCAAGGCGCTATATTACAGGAATAGTTTTGTGGGGGGTTTTTTTGCGCAATTGGTTTGGCTTAGTTGCGTATTTATAATGCGCTTAAATACCCAGAGATTTCTAAACGCGGACCCGGGGATTGAACCTGTGTTGCTTTGTGTCGTCTTGCTTCCAAGGTGAACACGTTACCGCCGAGCTATCCTCCCGGGACAGGGGAGGATAGCTAAGTTTGTAATTTGTTATTGGTGAGTCCTGAGGCGACCCCAACACAGTACTGTGAAACTTGCTCAGTTTACTCACTTTACAATACTGTTACGCTCACCTGATATCCCCGGGGACATCTGGAAATCTCTGAGATCTGGAACCCTGGATGCGTAGTTGCCCAGTGCTGAATAATGAATCTTAGTTATTTGTAGAGTGAGCTATCCATCCTGCTTTTCTTGTGCAGGGGCGCTTGACATTTGTTGGCGAGGTGCCCGAGTTGCTCACTGGTGCAGTTCGCCTTCATTGTGCCCAGGCCTGCTGTGACCTAGAATCTGCTGGTAGGCAGGTAGGTTTGTTAATTGTAAGTCTTTGTTCTGTTTATGGTGGGAATTCGTTAATGTCTTTTTCTGCTTCTTTTCAGGTGCGAAGGTCTTGATGCTGGCGTGACGGATGGAGAGGCACGTTTTCTAGGTAAGAGAAAGCGCGAAGCGCAGCGCCTTTTTTGCCTTTTAAAGCTAACCTGTGTTTTCTTCTTCTTCTCCTCACAGGCCGCTGTGGTGCTGCGAGTGGATGAGAGCGCGATGAAAAACAGGCCCCTGGAATCTGTTAAGGTAAGTACAGTGCTGTGCGGTTGTTTAACATTGAAAGACAACCTGAATATATCTCTTTTCCTTTGCAGATGTTGCTGTGGTGCTCCGGATGGAAGCGTGGCATAGCGTGATGGAATTCAGGTAAGACTGATGGAATTCGATGTTTTGGAAGCACACGTTCTAATATTTTTTTTCCCTTTCTCGTTATTGCAGGTCGCAATGTTCGAACAGCAGCTGTGGTATCGGTTCGCCGGAAGTCCTTAAGCTAGTACTCACAGGTGAGTGATGTTTCTTCTTCTCTCGGTTTCCACAGGTTGCAGCCCAGTTGAGATGCTGAGTGCTGGATGGTGTTTTCTCAGGTAAAACAGAATAATCTTGTTCTTGCACGATTACAGGAAGATGCTGAAGACCAGAAGCTGGACACGGTGAGCGTCACGCTGCGGGTTGCAGAATAAATAGAAGCCTGTCCTGCAGTCAGGGTGTGTTTTATACAGCCTAGGTAAAGTAGTACCAGGGAAAGTAGTTCCAGGCCTGCCACACCCAAAACACTAGACCGCATGGCTTGGTTCTTAGAACTAGACTGTGTGGGTGCTTCCATATTGGATTTAAAGGCCCATGTACATAAATGGGACCTAGTTTGACCAGCCCTTCCTTCCTACATATGAGCTTGGTGCCAAAGGCACCAGGACTGGCTCCAGGAGCCCATTTGCAGTGGTTTTAAGGCCCTCAGGGTTCTGGTGGGAGCCTGCTTGTGGCACAACTTGTGCCCCATCACAGTGGTCATGACAAATACTTAATTTAAACTGTCACAATTGCCTTTTAAGTTTTATAGCATTTCACAACGATAGATCTAGCCAACCGAACCTTACTTTCTTTGTGGGTGCATAACTTGGTGGTGGTGCGCTGTATAAATACCTTTGACATTTAACATAACTTACACCCAAGTAATCAAATCCACAAGAATGGATTCCTGCAAATTCAAATGTGGTTCTCTCTGACAGGCAAGGCGGGCCAGGCGCAGGAGTTGAGATGGGTGTGGAGGCAGGAGGAGGTTGTGTGTTGGGGTGTGTGTTGTGTAAACCGGAAGAGGTAAAGAGGTAGGGGGTTAGAGGCAGCCATGCGCGATAGGCTGTGCCATGAAGTGGGGTGAGGCAGGGGATTGGCTGGCGGGAGAAGGGAGGTCTGGATAAAGTCTGGGACAACTCGATTATGGTTCCCAACAAACATCAGTTCGAGCCTGATGGTGGTCTGCTTGCGCGTGTGTTAGGGAGAATTCTCATTTCATGGCTAATTTCCCTTACCTAGTGAGTCCCTCAGCAGCTTTGCTGGATCTCTGGAGTTATTTCTTTCTACTTGGTAAGAGTGTGAGCTTTTCACCACTCTTACTTGTGTTTTGCCATGTGTTGTGTGTGTGTTTTTACCTGTATTTATGATTGTGGACTCTGGAGTACAACACTTCTGTGCGGTGACACAGGGTTGTCGTTCAGACTCCCCCCCCCCCCCCCCGACTCCATTTCTGAGGCCGACTACTATTCCCCCAGAAAAGGGTAAAGTTACCATTAACTTTACTTAGTCAAATTAACCACAGATCCGGTACACCCCATCTTACTTGGAGTACTGGAAGGGTTAACTCTTAGCCCTTTTCATCTGTACCTCGTAGAGCATTGTTTCGCTCTTTTAACATTTAGACATGGCTGGTGGCAGTGGTATCTACCCTACTTTTCCACCGCAGTTATCTTATATAACCGTGGTAATATTGTAGGCTATTGTGTTAGCCTCGAACTTGAACACGCTCGACCAAATACTTTTTCTTTTGGCTCCAGTGCGGTTTATTCGCCATTTCCTTTTGTTAAAATCCTTCTTGTGTTTTACTTTGTGTGGCAAACCAGGTTCGTCTTCTTTGTTCACTGTCTTTTGGCAGGCTTCTGCCAATAAGCCCTCCTCAAGGCGCCTGGGTGTCTAGGTGGGCTGAATGTGAGGGAGGAGTGTAGTCACCCCCTGCACAGGGTATCCTAGGAAACCTAAGTCGCAATTTTTCATGATTGGCTGAGGTGATTGTCCAGGCTGGACAACCCCCCTGCTGTGTGATTGACAGCCAGGCTGTGTGAATGGGGGATTTTCGCATAAAAGGCAGGTCTCTTGGGCTGGAAGTCAGAGAGTCGCCCCTGGAACTACAAGGAACCAAAGAGAAGCAGAGGAGAGGTCGACTGCTGCAACTATCCTGTACCAGTGAAGCCCTGCTACCGTCCTGAGCGATCTACCCTTCAACGACTAAGAGGAGATCAAGTCCGGAGTCTTCTTCCCTTGAGCCTGGTGGGGATAACCAGCTTGTCTTCTTCAGCCAGAGGTCGCCTTCAGGGTCGAAATCGCTGCACACTGCTGTAGTGGTCCGCATAGCCACCTGAAGAGCCTCTCCTGTTTTTAAGGAGCGCACCTTTTATTCATTGTCGCTGCTGCCGGCCTCATCCCTGTGTGATGTAGACCCCCTTCATCGTCCTGCTTTGTGCCAAAGCCAGGAATCGTGGGTCTAAGGGAAACTACCAGGAACAACTGCCGTGGCACCAGCTTCTTCTTTGAAAAGGTACTATGTCCTGCTTGAGGAATTTTGGGCGAAATTCCTATTTCTCACTTATAAGGCTTGCCCTTATTTTTCCCTCCTTCTTATATCTTTTGCTTCTGAACATTTGACAATATCTAAAGTACTCTTGGCAACTTTGAATCCCGAACTATCCGACGTGTGATCCTCGACACAGGAACCCGGTTCCAATTGACACTGGCTCGGGCCTCTTGACTCTTGTATTTCTGTCTATGAGTGTTCTTCGATTCTGTTTGCCTATCTAACATATTGCCTATGATTTTTGCCCCCAACTCTCTCTGGGTATCTCAAGTGTTAAGTGTGTTTTTGCCCCGGTAGCATTTCTTGCTGCGGATACGCGTTTATTTAGTAGACAGAACTGTCAAAAAGTGATCGCAATCCTATTCACGGTAACGTGTATAGTTTCGTAACACCGGTTCTCTTAAACACAGGGTACTCACCTTGATTTATACCGTACAAAGGGAATTGGTCAGGTGTAGCGTATTTAACATGTGGTTTTAAATTTTAATGGAAGTGTTGTGTTAATAACAAATGGTTTAAAAATAAATGTACTTATATTTTTTACCTGAAACCTTAAGTCAGTGTTTGCTTGAGCCACAGTAATTGTGTCCCTTGGTGTAATCTCTGCTACTGCTCATATACTCTTGAGATAAGCCTGGCTGCTCGGCTACTGATAGCACTATAACCTAGTAGTACAGGCTTGTACCAAAGGTAAAACTTGTATTGCCACCTGTAGTCTTAATTGCGTGTAGTGGTCCCTAAGGGCACTGCACAGGATTCTGCCTAACAGCATGCTTCACAGAATTCAAGATGCAGCTGTGGCCCAATGTGCAAACCTCCATTGGCACGCAACAATAGCCCACACAACCACACAGTATATGACATTGTCAAACAGTAGGCACCGTCCTCAGCATCTGTCAATTTGTCCTTGTTAACTACTTGTTTATCACCCCACTGCTGCCACACTCACGGTCCGTTGTGGAAGCATGAACATCCTGAAGTAGACTCCCCACACAGTGATTCAATGGGATCCCATCAGCAATAACAACACAATCCAGATATGTATTTCCAGTGGAATCAAGTTCCTTTCACTTGTTCCCACTATGAGGGCGATTATACAGGACTCACATCAGGTGAACGTCGAACTCAAAACACCCACAACAAGCATTAAGGCACATCCTCATTTTAGCATTACTCTCTTGTGAGGAGCCAGGAATGAGACCCAGACACAGAGGACTCATGGTTTTTGATTATAAACTTTTATTCAAATCAAGAAGGGGTTGGGAAATGCCTCACTATCCCTAACCTAGGAGGTATTTCCCTACTTCAACCAAAAACTAAGGAGGGCTGTCCTTTATCAAGATGTCCAAAGGAATTCTGGCCCTCACACGCTAAACTAACTAAGGTGCAAATGATATTGGGCCTCATTACACGGTAGGCGGTAAGGGTTTACCGGTACCGGTAAGGGCACCGGTAAACCCTTACCGCCTTACTACGAGGTCCCTTTGCGGGACCCGACCTTAACGGCTGGTTTTACCAGCCGTTAAGGAACGGGCCTGCTAAGGGACCTTGGTGCTAATTACGGTACCGCAATTTGCGGTACCGTAATTAGCGCCTTCCCCATTCCCATTGAGCCCTATGGGGGAAAAATGGGAATGGGGAAGTGCCTTGGTGAATGGGGAATTACCGCCCCCGCTCACCTTGGAGTAGGGCGGTAATTCCACCATCCACCAAGGCGGACACGGTAAAATACCGGCGGCAACCATGGCGCTAATAGCGCCATGATTACCGCCTACCGTGTAATGAGGCCCATTGTCTCTGATTCTCAAAAGTGTTGAAATGTTCAAATCCAACATACAGGTATGATTCAAACCAAAAGGTTCCAAATGGACAAGGTTTATAGCTCCAGGGAATGGCTCCCTTACCCAACTTCCTTTTCATCAATATGGAAAAGTGCAAACAATGAATAAGCAAGTTCCTTGTAACCCAAGAGGGTACCTCTCTCCTCTCAGTGTGCTCACAGTTCCAGGGAATGGTTTCCTTCCCCAGATTCCTCCTTATATTTAAGACAACTCAAAAATCCCAAAAGGCATGAATCCTCTTTGGGTTTCTCTTTCCAATATTCAAAATATGGGTGCAGGTTCCATACTTGCAGGTCACCTGGTATACTCCCCGGCCAGGTTTTCTCTCCACCTTGGAAACAACTCACAATCCCAAGGGTATGGGTCATCGAGTTTCTTTTTCACTGTAGTCTGTTACCCACCTTTTTAATTTGCCTGGTGTACTCTGGTGCCAGGTCCTGGATGCAGTATTTCGTACATTTACTCTCCCGCCAGGAATTCTATGTAATCTTTGAACCACTTGATGTACAAATGATTTACTTTGCCTGGTATACTCTCCTGCCAGGACCTATATGCTGTTATCTTTCCTTTTGCCAACAAAGTGATGTTTGCCCAATGTTGGTTTATCACCTCTGGTTTCACTAAATTTGTTTCAACATTCGTACATGTATTTGTTGTATTACCTCTTTTCAGGTATGGGTCCAGCAACCCGTTCATGGTACGGTTTAAGATCATGCTAAACCCTTCACAGGTTTCATTCAGCGTTTCTGTCATTACTTTCATGGAGCGGCATGCATTAATAGGCACCACAGTAACTTGTTCGTCTTTCCTTGGCTTACCAGGTGCTTTGAATGCTTCTGGTGACTCTTTGTTCCTTCTCTGTGCAGCTTATTGGCTCTGTAAGCATCCAGTCAGCTAGAGTAGCTTTGTCGCATCCGGGTACGGTCTCTGCATGGCCTGCAGCATTACCCAGCTTCTGCACTTCTTTATTGCTCCATCTGTCAGCTGACGTGAATTTAAACTTCCCGGCAGAACGGAACAACTTCCAAAGACTAGACCGCTGAGTTCGCTTATCAGTTCCAGACATCTTCATTGCTATGTTCCTCTTTCTCGTTTCAGTTGCGTTCACAGTGTCTTTAGTATAATGTTAAGGAAGCTTTTACTTTACATTTTTACTGCGCTCCTGGTACCTAAGGCTTACGGGCACATATAACTAACGCAAACAGGACATAAACAGTTCAGAGTGAGTCTATTTGTACTCAGATTGATACAGATATTGCGGCTACTCCACTAGACTAATAGAATAAAAGCAATTTTTATTTCATTTTGAAGATGTCAGTAGACTTGGCCTCTCTTAAATTCAGTGGGAGGGCGGTCCACGCCATGGGGGCCGCTATGCTAAATGGTCCCTTGAGGTCTTTTCTGGTTTTGAACCGGTGTGTTCTCAATTGGTGGGTGTTACTGGATCTCTGTCAGGTCCCTGGGAAAATAGACACCAATATCTGTCTGGTGCTTGATTGTCTTTTCAGTGAGTTTAAATGTTTATCTATTTGTTATTTCCAATGAAGTTTCCTTGGAGTGGTTTGGGCCTTAACTTTAGTCCTCAGAACAGAATGCTGGTGGGAACCCAAACCAAGATGGAGGGAAGGAACAGGAGTCGTGATTGGGTGAATGGAAAACAAAGGACAGATTCAGGCATTCTAAACTGACTTTCATTTGAGATTTGATGTATGCAGGTTTAGTTTTCTGTGCTCCTGAGGTTTGGGCCTAGGAGTTCAAGAGTAATCTTCTTTCTTTTCTTCTGAAGATAAGAACATCAAGACAAGATTCGATTTTAGGAGATAAAACCTCTTTGAAGAAAAGAAGACTGATTGGATTATTCAGCTTTAAGCTAAGTACTATTGTCAGATTACCAGATTCAGTTGTTACGATATAAAAGACAACCTTTCCTCTTTGAAATAACTTCAAGTAATATATTTAGTTTCTGGAGAGTAAAGAGTTCTGACTTTGAAAGCGTGAAAGTGTGTGTGTGTGCGCGCGTGTTTGTGTGTTTGCTGAAAGGATCGTTTGGATACTTTCTTAATGTCTGTTTCTTTACCTTATTCAGACGCTTCTTCCTGCGCAGCTCCGGTGATACGTGGAAGTCCAGCAACGGCGTCGCGATCAGCTGTTCTCAATGGAAGTGGCAGATTTCGGGCTGCATACTCGTCTGCAGTGACAACGTGTTTTTAGGAAGTGAGGTTTGGAAGTTCCACCCGGATTTCCGTCCCTCAACAAGGTAAGCGTTGTGCCTTTCTTTTCCACAGCATTGTAGTTATAGTTATTTTTCTCGTGTTCGGGATAGCGCAGTGACTGCGTTTTGTTTTTTTAGACATTGCTGGTTTATTTTTAAATAATTGCAGGACTCTTACTTTAATGCACGGTGTGCGTGGCGACTGGGTAGAACTGCAGTCAGCTGCAGTAACGTTCTATGTCCACAGTTCTCAATGAACACTCAAATTCTAGTGCAGTCTAATCTCAATACATTTCAACCAAGTAATAGTCTTCCTGGTGACAAGCTGTAATCTACATTATTCAACTGCTGACCAATTTCTTGTTTCTTAATGAGAAGAGTTAATGGGTGTATGCTTAAGTTATAAGTATTGGCTTGCTTCTGAGTGAGAGACGCACTAGTTCACTTCTTTTAAGACTGGTAAACTAAAGTGTCTTGAGAGATTGTGAATCCAAGAACATTATCAAAGAGGATAGAGGAGGCTTCGGGTAATTTATTTTTTGTGTATTTGTGGGAACTCTAATAAAAGGGGTAAGCATAAAGAAGTAGAATTAACATGTAATGAATCTCTCATCCATGCAGATACCCGAAGAAGGTTGGAGATCCAGTGTCTGAGTTTGTTGTTTTATCCACTTCCCCTTTCGCCCCCAGAGTGTCACAGGCTCAGCGGTATTTTAAGCAGTTGAGTGTGCAACATTTTAGTGTGACTGTGGGGCTCAGCATCTCCTGCATTGAATTGAAGACTGGTCATGACAATCTCAGGGCCCTCTGGCTCTGTTTCTCCACTACACCTTCCATCAGGTAAGTTGGCATGCGACCCAAACGGCATTTATGGATGATCTAAATTGAACTCTTGCCTTCACTGGAAGCCAATGCAGACTGTGTCTATCATCAGACATGTGGTCTCTCCATTTAAGGCCCTTCACCGCCCTGAGTGCGCTGTTCTGAATCACCTGCTGTCACGAACCATCGAACTCGCCCCTTCTGGGCTTCCTGGTCCCTGTCACGTCGGGCCTTACACTCCATAATACTACCAACGTGGCGGTAAGCTCAGCACGCTGCTCGCCAGTCTTCACGTTCTACGCAGCGTCCTCTATCAAGAAGCCACACCCCTGTGGCCCTGTGCGTCTCAACGCTGCTACTAGGTGTGATCGGACGTGTGTTCCGAACCTTCTCTAGTGCTACTTGCTATCCCTTGGCCCCTGGATTCCGACTTCTTCCCTCTTTTCCACTTCCCGGAATCCCTGTGCCACTTCCGCGCGCCCCCAACACCTTCTTGAATACTCCTGGAGTTTCCCGTGATCCTGGACATCGAAGCTGAATGTAATCTGGAAGCCGAGGACGGCCGAGCAAGCTTATTTAAGTCCCGAACCATACGAAAGAAGACTCCACCTAAGGAGGACATCAGGCAACATAAGACAGGTGAGAAGGGGGGAAACCTGTGACAGATTGAGACGCCACCTGACCGTAGTCGATACAGACATGGGGGCGGCCATCCAGGATCTTATGCGTGGCATGCAAGAACTATCGACCGAAGTACAGAACTTGAAAGCGGAGAACGCCGCGCTGAAACAACTCAAAGTTGTTGTTCTCTCACGCGACTCTGCCTCAAAGGACAGCGTGCTATTGGGCGGCATTGTTGACAAATATGACGGCTGTGCAAAAACCCTCCGAAGATTCCTGGATTCTTATTTGGTCCATTTTACCTTTAAACCTTATTATTTTTCCACCCCCAGGGCTAAAGTGGGCTTTATTATTTCTCACCTATCCGGGAATGCCTTAGCCTGGGCCACACCATTAGTTAACACCGGAGATTCTCTTTTGGATGATTATGATGGATTCATTCAAGCCCTAAAAACTATGTTTGACCGCCCAGTCAGGTCTTTAGTGCTCAAGAACGTTTACTCGATTTCCAGCAAGGCTCTCAGGACATGCTCACCTACGTAACTCGATTCAAGCAATTGGCTAAAGAAGCAGGTTGGCCTTCTGAAGCTTGCTTCACCCTCTTTCTAAGAGGGCTAAATGAAGATGTTAAGGATGAATTAGCCAGTGTAGCACGTCCTAGTTCTTCCCAGGCACTTATGGATCTTGCTCTACAAATTGATTTCCGAATCCAGGAAAGAAAGGCAGAGAAAAGGAAGACCAAGTCAACCATCCAAAAAAATCCTCTTGTGAGCCCTTCAAAATCCGAAGATTCTCCTGCTCCTACAAATGAACTCGAACCCATGCAGCTAGGGGCCTTCCGTGGACCCATATCCCCCCAAGAAAGGCTGAGAAGGATCCATACTGGCTTATGCATGTACTGTGCCTCGGACAAGCATTTAGTCAGAGAATGTCCCTTAGCCCCTCCACGGTGTTCGGGAAACGCCAACTCCCGATCCTAGATGGAGCTCAGTTTCGGGAGAGAGATGCAAGCTCCACATTTATACCATCCTTGAACTCTCCTGGACAAAACTCCCTGGTAGTCTTACAGGCTTTTCTATCGTCAGCTAAGAAGGAATCCTACCCCATTCTGGCACTAGTGGACTGTGGGGCCATGGGAATATTCATAGATCAGGATTGGGTCCTTAAACACCATATTCCTTACGAATCCCGGAATGTCCAGCAACCTGTAGAAGCAATTGATGGAAGACCTCTTTCCTCTGGACCCATAACCCTTCAGACTAAGGAAATTGAGCTTGCTATAACCCATCACCAAGAAAGGATAAAGTTTGACATCATAAAATCTGCCCATTACCCAATGGTTTTGGGAATGCCCTGGCTACAAAAACACAACCTATACATCAATTGGACAGCTGGTTCCCTGTTCCTAGGTTTCGAATTTTGCATGTCCCATTGTCTGCTCCAGGATCCTTCACCAACAACATCAGAAGAACATTCAACAACTCAGCAAGATCTTCTTATGGTCTCCAACATCATCCAGGTTCCTAAAGCCTACCAGGAATACGCCGATGTGTTCTCTTCTGCTATTGTCCAAGCCCTGCTACCCCATAGGCCTGAGGACTGTGCTATTGAAACTGAACCTTCAGCCGTGATTCCCTTTGGAAGGATGTTCATCCTGTCTGAAATAGAGAAAAAGGCCCTTCGTGAATACCTAGATACTAACCTAAAAAATGGCACCATACGCCCATCCAAGTCTCCGGCTGGAGCTTCATTATTTTTTGTTCCTAAAAAAGACACCAAGGAACTCAGACCTTGTCTTGATTATCGAGGTCTTAATCAGTGCACCCTTAAGGATCGTTATCCATTACCCTTGATCTCGGATATCCTGGAAGCCGTAAGAGGAGCGGTAATATTCACCAAATTGGATCTTAGGGGTGCTTATCACTTGATTCGTATTAGAGAAGGTGACGAATGGAAGCCAGCCTTCAGAACACCCTTTGGTCATTACGAATACTTGGTCATGCCCTTTGGACTCTCTAATGCTCCGGCAATCTTCCAACGCTTCATGGACCGGGTGTTTTCGGATATGCTATTTCTTTTCGTCATCGTCTACCTGGACAATATTTTGATATTCTCTAGGATCCTCTCAAGCATGAAGAACATGTTAAATCAGTGTTACAACAGCTACGCGAACACAAGCTTCTAGCAAAACCCGCGAAATGCCTTTTTCATGTTTCCACTGTTCACTATCTAGGATTTGTCCTTAGCCCAGATGGCATAGGCATGGATCAATCCAAGGTTAAAGCCATACTATCCTGGCCAACTCCGACCTCCGTTAAACAGATCCAATCTTTTCTGGGCTTGGCCAATTTCTATCGGAAGTTTATACCATCCTTCTCCGAGATTGTCCAACCGATCATCTCCTTGTTGAAGAAAGATACTCCCTATCGTTGGACCCCAGCCCAGGAGAAGGCCTTCCAACGCCTAAAAACAGAATTTACACAAGCCCCCATCCTGGTTCAACCTGATATAAATCGACCATTCCTAGTGGAAACAGATGCCTCTAACTATGCCATCGGAGCAGTTCTGAAACAGGAACTAGATGACGGGCTGGAACATCCTATTGCCTATCTTTCACGGACATTGACCTCCAATGAAACTCATTACTCAGTCTTAGAAAAGGAACTTCTAGCCATCCGTCAAGCCTTCACCGAATGGCGTCATTTACTTCTAGGAGCTAAACATCCTGTCCAGGTTCGGACGGACCATTGAAATCTCCAAGTGTTACAGGCCCTGGAATGCAGGAACAGCCGTCAGGCCCGTTGGGCGTTCTTCTTTGCTCAATACCAGTTCCAAATTCACCATGTTCCGGGAACACAAAACGTAATTGCTGACACCTTGTCTCTGCGCCCTGACTATGAACCTCCTGATGACCGAGCATTTCCCAAGATGCTTCCCCACACAATAATTGTAGCCCAGGCGACCAGCCTCCTAGATGAAGTCCGCAGTCAGACTCAATCCTCGGAACTCTGGAAAGGTATCCCGGACAGGAACCAGTGGAAACTGAAGCCCAAAGATGGATACTTGTTCAAAGAGAATGCCTTGGTCATCCCAACACAAAAACTACAGCAAAGGATAATAAATCTCTGTCACAATACTCTTTACTCCGGGCATCGTGGTATTACCAATACGCTCTGATCAATACAAAGGCAATTTTGGTGGCCTGGAGTGAAAACTGATGTACAAAGGTATATCCAGGCATGCTCTGTCTGTAATGAAAACAAACATGACAACAAGAGACCAGCGGGTCTATTGCAGCAACCTCTGCTTCAACAAGGCCTTGGGAATTCATAGCAACAGACTTCATTGTGGAATTACCACCTTCCAGGGGATACACAACCATCATGGTCACCATTGATTTGTTCACCCATGTGGCCCATTTTACACCTCTGTTTAAACTGCCATCCTCGTCAGAACTTGCTGGAATTTTCCTGGAACACATATTCCGACTGCATGGACTTCCTTCCAAGATCATATCAGACAGAGGGCCCCAATACATTTCTCAGTTCTGGAAACGGCTTTGCCAAATACTAGGAATCCAACGTGCTCTTTCCTCAGGATATCATCCCCAAACCAACAGAGCCACAGAGCGCGTAAACCAAACCTTGGAACAATACCTCAGTTGCTTCGCTACCAAGGTCCAGGACAATTGGTCCCTCTTAATACCAGTGGCAGAATTTGCCTATAATAATCCGGACCACTCTGCTATTAAGACCAGTCCTTTTTTCTGTAGCCAAGGATTCCACCCTTCGGTTCTACCCTCCATCCTTCCTCATCCTACACCAGTTCCAACAGTCGATTCCTGGATTGAAATGCTCATTAATGTTCAAAGAGAAGCCAAAGAACAATTAGAAAAGGCTAGGACCCAGACCAAACTGTATGCGGATTCCAAACGAAGACCAAGCTCCTCCTACGCAATAGGGGATAAGGTTTGGCTGTCCTTGAAACTGCTACCACGGCATTTGGGACCAAATAAATTGGCTCCTCTATATTATGGGCCATTCCTTATAAAGGAAATCATCAACCCAGTGGCCTACCGACAAAAGCTTCCAGACTCCTGGAAGAAAATCCATCCAGTCTTTTACACGTCCTTAATAAAGCCATATGTTCAGACCTCTCGAACTAACCTTCGGCCCAAACCAGTACTGATCAATGACCAACTGGAGTATGAGGTCTCCAGGATTTGCGATTCTAGATATAGACGTGGCAAACTCCAGTACCTGGTGGAGTGGAAAGGATATCCCCCCAGTGAACGCACTTGGGAACCTATCTCAAATCTAAATACCCCCAGGCTACTCTGAAGGTTCCATCTCATACACCTGGGCAAACCCGGTGGAACGAGTTTCCGGAGGAGGCATGCTGTCATGAACCATCGAACTCGCCCCTTCTGGGCTTCCTGGTCCCTGTCACGTCGGGCCTTACACTCCATAATACTACCAACATGGCGGCAAGCTCAGCACGCTGCTCGCCAGTCTTCACGTTCTACGCAGCGTCCTCTATAAAGAAGCCACACCCCCGCGGCCCCGCGCGTCTCAACGCTGCTACTAGCTGTGATCGGGCGTGTGTTCCGAACCTTCTCTAGTGCTACTTGCTATCCCCTGGCCCCTGGATTCCCTCCTTCTGACTTCTTCCCTCTTTTCTACTTCCCGGAATCCTTGTGCCGCTTCCGCGCGCCCCCAACACCTTCTTGAATACTCCTGGAGTTTCCCGTGATCCTGGACATCGAAGCTGAACGTAATCTGGAAGCCGAGGACGGCCGAGCGGGCTTATTTAAGTCCCGAACCATACGAAAGAAGACTCCACCTAAGGAGGACATCAGGCAACATAGACAGGTGAGAAGAGGGGAAACCTGTGACACCTGCAGACAATTGATCTCAGATTGTAGGGCACCGATGAGCAGACTACAGCAGTAGTCGATCTTTGAGCCAATAACTTTAGGTAATAGGTAGATGAGGAGACAAAGTAACTCACTTGGGATTTCATATTAAGATTCTGGTTTAAGGTTATGCCTAAGGTTTTTACTTTCTTTTGTACCTCTATCTTACAATCTGTGATGTTAAAACTATTAAACAAAGGTCGTAATTTAGCCAGCTAATTGTTCGTGCCCACCATCAGGAGTTCAGTTTTTTCATTGTTCAGGGCTAGGCCATTCTGTACCATCCAGGTTCTGATGAAATCATATACCTTATTGATCTGAAGTTCGTCTGTGCTGTGTGACCCTGTTAGCGGTATGACACATTGTGTACCATCTGCGTAATTAGCAAATGTAATGCCTTTATGCTCTTATAGGTCAAAGAAGAGAATCATCAAGATGTTATACAGAGATGGGGAGACACATGCACCCTGGGGTACCCCGTAAACTAAAGATACTGGTTTATCCTCGGCTTCCCCACTGGCTACACTACCCTTTCTTTCATTCAGAAAAAGAGGCAATCCATTGTGCAGCTTGATCTTAAAATGAAGCGACGTCCTTTATCTGGTGATGAAGATGGAATGATCTACCAGATTGAAGGCTGCAGAAAGATCGAGAATCATGAGAAGTGAACCATGACCGATAGCCATAGACTCAACAACTTCGATCAGATCGAGGAGGGCTGTATCGGTCCCATGATAATGTCTGAAACCTGATTCAAACTTGTTCAAAAACTGATGGCTGTTGAGATGTGACAAGATTTGATTGTAGGCCACCCTATCAAGAATCTTTAAAAGAAAGGGGGTGTTTGTGATCGGCCTATAGTTTGTTGGTGTGCAGGGGCAGAGATCTGGCTTCTTAAGAAGGGGGGTTTATCCATGCCTTCTTTATCCCTTCAGGTACATGTTTTTTAGCAAATGAAGTATTCACATATTTGGTGAGTGTCGGTATTAGTGTGGGTGCACACTCTTTGATGATCAAGGAGGAACAAGTGTCCCCTTTGCAACTGGGGGTTTTTACCTGCCTGATGAACTTTGCCAGCTCCACTTCTGCGATAGGTGAGAAGTTAAATTCCTTCTGTATGCCAGCATTACTAGTAACATCCACACAGTCCATTTCTGGTGAGTTGTTAAAGGTATGTTTTTTAGCCTGAATACCTTTTTTAATTTTCTCTAATTTATCCATCATGGCCGCCTGGTTTGAGGAGCACCATGCCTGATCTTTCAACAGTGGTTCCTTGCTGGGTCCCTTGGGGCTTCCTGTTCGCCTAGAATCTTAAATAATTCTCTACGATCTGAAATAGCATTTGATATTCTCTCATGGAACATATCCTTTTTAGACTGCAGGATTGCATTTTTATAGGTCCTAACAGCATTTATATACATTTCCAGCAGGCTTGGAGTGTCCTGTCTCTTCCTCCAAGCGCAAAAATATTTGATTTTGCTTGTTTTAAGCTCTTGAAGATGTGCATTAAACCACTTATTATTCCTGTGTCCTTCAGAGCAGTATTTTTTCCTTTAGTGGCACAAAGGTTTCGGAGATGTCCTTAAAGGAATTGAGGAAAGACTTACTGCCTCATCACGAGTTTGGCGGTATTTCAGTGGATTTTTGTTAAGGAGAATTCTCCAGAATGGCTAATTTCCCTTACCTACTGAGTCCCTCAGCAGCTTTGCTGAATTTCTAGGATTAATTCTTTTCACCTGGTAAGAGTGTGAGCCTTTTTTCCCAATCTTACACGTGTTTTGCTGTGTTTGTTTTAACATTCTTGTGTTCATAGACTGTGGAGCCTCACCTACTCCATAGGCATCATCTTTTTACTATGTGTTACACAGCACCTTCAGTGCAGTGACACAGGGTTGTCTTTTAGACTTCCCAACTCAGACTCCATTTTCTGGGACTGACTACTGTCTCCCAGAAAATTTAAAGTTGCCATTGACTTTATTAGTCTCTTTAAAATCCACAGACCCAGTGAAAACTATCTTACAGAGAGTACTGGAAAGGGTTAATACTTATCCCTTTTTGTCTGTTTCTCTTGGAGCATTGTTTTGCTCCCTTTTCATCAAGACTTGGCCGGTGGCAGTGGTAACTACCCTATTTTTCCTACCACGGTTATCTTAAATAACCTTGGTATTGTTTTAGGCTATCTTGGTAGCTTCTAACTTAAACCCGCTGGATCATATACATTTTTATACAGTTCCGGCTGGGTTTATTCGCCATTTCTTTTAAAAAATGTCTTTCTCGTGTTTTACTCCACGTGCCAAACCAGGTTTGGTTCCTTTGTTCACCGACTTTTCGCGGGCTTCTCTGCAGAAGCCCTCCTTAGGCGCCTGAAAGTCTGGGCAGGCAGGATGTGAGGGAGGGGTAAGTCGCACTCCTGTTTGATTGGCTAGGTGACTTTCGCGCCAGGACAGCCACCCTGCTGTGTGATTGACAGCCAGGCTGTGTGAATGGGGTAAAACTGCATAAAAAGTAGGTCTCTGGGATTGGAAAGGCAGAGTCGCCACGGGAATGAAAGAACCGATGAGGAGCTGACAGAAGAAGACCCCTACAATGACTGAACCGCCCGGTGAAGCCCTGCTGCAGGTCCGAATCTTCAGACTCAAACGACAGAGAAGATCTACCAGGAATCTTCTTCCCCTGAGCTGGTGGGACCAACCAGTTCACCCAAACTACAAGCCAGGACTCCCTCCTCTGGTCGAATTTGCTGTACAGAGCTACAGTGAACCGGATAGCCAGGAAGGTCGGACCCTGCTTGGGTTTTAAGGAGCGCACCTTTTATTTGTTGCTTTGTTCTGCTGCTGGTTTCTTCCCTGGGTAGTGCAGGACCCTCCAGTCTTCCTACTTCATGTCAGTCAGACAGTAGCTTCAGGAACCGTGAGCCTGCAGGACCTGCCAGGAACGTCCGCCTCAGCTACAGCTTCTTCTCCATTTAAAGGTACAGTGCAAATCCGGTTGTTCGCTTCGTCCAGCCGCGGTGAAGATGTGTGAAACCTTTCGCCAATCCGAGGGCTTGTCCTTCTCTACTCTTTAAACTAACTTTTCTGCCAACCAACTTCATCCGGAACTCTTGGCAAAGACTTAACCGCGAACTACCCTGAACTGTTTGATCTTGGGCAAAAGACCGGTGGTGTCATCGTTGCAGATGGCTCAGCTTCTTCCCTCTTCGGATTCTTAGGTCTTGTGGCGACTTCTGAAGTTCCAGTCCCAAAGGCCCTGCTTTTATGCAGAAAAACCCCCATTCAACAGCCTAGCTGTCACTCAAACATGCTAAGTGGTGAGCCGGGCGGCTCACCACTGGCCGAATCAGAACAGAGTGCGACTTGAGTTGCTAAGGCAACGCAGTCCAGGGTGCCAATTCCCCTCCCCACCCATCCTGTGGAACCCAGACAGAGTGGCACCATTTGGAGGGTTTCTGTGGAGAAGCCAGCCAAAAAAGTGGAACAAAGGGCTCGACCTTGGTCAGAGTTACAGAGACGGCCACGAACGCCATTTTAGAAAAGCGTTCTGGCAAAAAGGCCAAACCGTTGATTTAATATAAATAAATAAACCAGCTGTATCTTTAACATTGCACCAAAACGTGGTGCGTTTAAAATCAATGGGAAAATCCCATAGACAATATTCCGGTGGAATGTTTCGCGTGGTAACCACTGCCACCAGCCAGAAACTCGACAAGGGGGGACTGGACAGTGCCCCCTTGAAAACAGACGCAGGGGCAATATAATTAACCCCTTCCAGTACTTCCACAATATGATGGTTTGTACTGGTTCTGTTCACAAATTAGGACTAGTAAAGTCAATGGTGACTTTACATGCCCAGGGAGACAGTAGTCAGTCCCAGGGTATGGAGTCTATGTTTGGGGGTCACTATGACACCCCTGTGTTATTGCACTGAGGGTGCTGTGTAACACACACATAAAAAATAGAGGATACCCTATGGAGCAAAAAGAAAACCCCATAGCCCATAAGCACACAAAGAGTCAAAGACATACCTCAAATCATGCCTAAGAGTGGGATGAAAAGAGTCTCACTCTTAGCAGGAGAAAAAAACAAACCCCAAAAATCCAGCAAAGCTGCTAGCGGACTCACTAGGTTTGGGAAATTAGCCTTATAAGAGAATTCTCCCTAACAGGGAGGTCCCAATCCTTATACCTCAACCTTTCAGATACCAAGCGTGAAGGCTGAGGGACTTGACCTCTGGATGGAGAACCCGACCCACCCTCCCATGAGAGCAGATCGTCTCGGTAGGGAAGACGGCGTGGAGGGCAGATGGACATGTTGAGAAGGTCTGGGTACCACGCGTTCCTGGCCCATGCCGGAGAAATGAGGATCATCCGGGATCCGAACCTCTGTAACCTCCGCAACACCTGCGAAATGACGGGGACTGGAGGAAATGCGTACAGCAGTAGGAAGGACCACTCCACTACGAACGCGTCCCCTAAGGCTTCTCTTGGAGGAAATTCCCACAAGCAGAATCTTTTGCAATTCCGGTTGACATTGGTGGCGAAGAGATCCACTTGCAGGGTTCCCCAAAGGGCAAAGATCTCCAACAGAACTTCCTGAGCCAGCTCCCACTCTTAAGAGACCGTGCTCTGCCTGCTCAGAGCGTCTTCCGCCGCGTTTTCGTCTACGGCTAGATGAACTGTCAAGATCGAAATGTCCTACTGAATGGCCCAGAACCAGAGCTGCATAGCCTCCCTGCACAATGGGAGTTACCCTGCCCCCCCTTTTTTGTTGAGGTGGTACATGTCCACTGTATTGTCCATCATAATCAGGACATTCTTCCCCCGCACAGACGGCAGAAAAGCCTTCAGGGCTAGCCTGACACCCCGCAGCTCTAACAGATTGATGTGGAGTCTGGACTCTGACGGAGACCAATGGCCGCTGGCCGTCAACTCGTTGGCATGAGCTCCCCAACCCGTGAGGGATGCATCCATCAAGATCGTCACCTCCGGCCAAGGTTGCCAAAATGGCGCACCCTTCATCAGATTGCCTTTGACGGCCCACCTCAGAAGATCCTGTGCGACCGAGGGCGGAATCTGAACGGGATACCATATCCTGCAGGAGAACTGTTAACACTGCATCTTGAGAGCCCACTGCAGAGATCTCATCCGCAGCCTGGCCTCTGGCACCAGGAAAATGCAGGATGTCATGAGGCCGAGCAACCTCAAGAACTCGAACGCCGGGAGACTCTGGGCACATTGAAATTTGTCCAGCATCTGCAGAATGTGATGAGCCCTCACTTGGGGAGGCGAACACAACCCCAAGGAAGTGTTGAGCACTGCTCCGATGTATTGGAGCCGCTGGGTAGGTGTCAAATAGGACTTCTTTAAATTGAGGGAGAAACCCAGCCTGTGAATGTAGTGGCAGGTGACGGACAGGGGATTCCAGGGCTTGCTCGGGAGAACGTGCCCTGATCAGCCAATCGTCCAGGTAGGGGTAGACGTGAATTGCCCCTTTCCTGAGATATGCTGACACCACCACCATCATCAGCTTGGTGAAGACCCTCGGGCGGAGGTTAATCCGAAGGGCAGGACCCGAAACTGAAAATGCAAGTCGCCAACTGCAAACCTCAGGTACTTCCTGTGCTTTGGATGAATCAGCACATGAAAGTAAGCATCCTTGAGGTCGAGAGACACCAACCAATCCTGAAGTTGAAGGGCCTGGAGGACTTGAGAAAGAGTGACCATCTTGAACTTGTCCTTCCTGAGGAGCTTGTTCAGCCAACGCAAGTCCATGATGGGTCTCAATCCCCAGTCTTATTTCGGGATCAAAAAATAAGGGGAATACCATCCCTTTTTCGTCTCCACTACAGGCACCAGTTCTATGGCGCCTTTCTCCAGCAGGGATAGGATTTCCTGCTCAAGGAGCGGATCCGGACTCTTCAAAGAGAGCTTCCCCGATGGATTGTCGTGAGGCCTCTGCCGAAAGGGGAGACAGTAGCCGTGGGTTATAATCTGCAGAACCCACACATTTGAAGTAATGGCACGCCATTCTCCAAGATTCTGCGCAAGTCTGCCCCCAACCGGCGAACCATGGGACATGGCCTCATGACTGAGCGGCTGCGGCAGTGCTTGAGGGCAAAGAGGCAACTGCCAGAGCGGCTTTGGCACCTCGAGTACCTTGCTTTCCACCTGTGGTACTCCTCCGGTGGCCACTTTGACTGGCAGCTTCTCTCGATCTACCAAAGGAAGAGCCGGACCGAAAGGAACCTCCCCTCCATTGCTGTGCCCTAGGACGAAAAGGCAGAGGTTGACATACTGCAGCGCCCAAAGACTTCACTGCAGCTTTGGAGGTCTGCAACCTCTCAAGGCTCTCGTCAGCCTTGCTGCCAAACAGATGGACACCATAAAAGGGCCTATTGAGAAGCCGGGATTGCACATCACGAGCAAACCCCGACTTCCGCAACCACGCAAATCTGCGTATCACGGTGCTCGCAGCCATGGACCGACTGACACAGTCTGCCGTGTCCAAACTCGACTGAACGGCTTCACACATGGCAACCTAGCCATCCAGCACGAGGGCTAGAAAACCATCCCGTTCCTCCCCTTCGGGAATATGCTCAGCCGCCAAAGATGCACAATTCCACAGAGTGTGAGTGAATCTTTCCAAGGCACAAACAGAGTTGGCTGCCTTCAAAGCCATACCCCCAGATGATAATACCTTCTTCAGCCAACCATCAAATCGCTTATCGTCCCATCAGGAGGGATGGTAGGGTACACAGCCTGCTTTGCGGGGGCCGTAGCCACCTGCACCACCAAACTCTCCAGAGTAGGGTGCGTCGATAAGTAGCAGGAGTCACCACTGGCTGGACAGTATTTTTTCGGAAGCGACTTATTCACTGCTGCGAGACTCTCAGGAGCAATCCAAGCCGCTGCCACCCTTCTTTGCAAAGGCATATGAAATGGCAACACCAGGTCAGTGAACACCGGGACAATGCCATCGATGTCAGGGACTGGCATTCATCGCAGTCGTCGGTGGCGTGGCTTTCGCCGAGGCACCAGAGGCAGACGTCGTGCGGGTCCGCGATGGACATCTTCGAACAGCCGTCCTGGCATTTTCAAAGCCTGACTTCAGGATAGAAGAAGACGAAGACATCGTAGAACTTCGAAGTAGAAGAACCGAGCGTGCCGAGATTCCGAGCAAACACGTTTGCGGAAAAACAGAACAGAGCCTACGCGTGCCATGCGTCCAATATATAACATCTGGTCACGTCAACCCTCGACGGAGGTCCTCGAGGGACAACGTATCGACGTCCTCGACGCAGGACGCCAAAACATTTTCCGAAGCAGCACAGCTGTGGTCATTACTGTCATAGATGTGGAATACGTCGGAGGGCACAATCCCCTCAAAATTGCTGTCCTTTGTGTAACTATTGGTACTGCTCACTTGCTCTTGAGATAAGTCTGGCTGCTCAGCCATCGCTACCACTTTACTGTGTAGTACAGGCTTGTACCAAAGGTAAATTTGTACTGTCACTTGTAGTCTTAATTGTGTGTGGTGTTCCTAAAGGGTACTGCATATAGTTCTGCCTAACAATTTTCCGTCAAGCACTATTTGTGCTAACACCACACTGCCTGGCGGAAAGTATACCAGATCACGAGTTTGCGTGCACGCGCACAGGGACATGGCGTTAACGCAAATAGCGATTGGCGTAAAAATTGGCCACGAACCCGTAAATCCATTGCACTCTGCGCTACCGCCGAGTCGCGGTGGCATTAGCGCGCGGGAAACGCGTCACCGCCGGAACGGGAAATAAAGAGGTGGCCATTTTGTAAATCACAATCCGCCGAAAATCACAGCCCCTGGAAGCCATCCAACCCTGTGAACTGCGCAAAATGTCTCAGGAACGCACCAGCGGCAAGTCAGCCCTGGACAGGGTTAGAAAACCGAAGTTCAATGACCAGGAGCTAGCCAAACTGGTGGAGCAGGGAGTGGCCCATCAGGAAGAGCTGTACGGTGCACAGCAGCGCAAGACAACTGGCCAGTGTCGAGAGCAGATATGGAGGGAGATCAACCAGAGTGTGTCTGAGGTGGGCCACGTGCCCCGGGATGGTGAGGACTGCCAGGTTCAGCTCCACTACCCCTCTCTCCTCACCTTCCTTGGAAGCTATTACTGACTTCTTGCGGTTCTGCTTCTTATCTGGAGACAGCCTCTCCTTGGGCTTCTTGATCTTACGCTCATGTAAATAAGGTCTGCCCCCTCCACCCCCCGGAGGCCACCTTGGCAGAGATGGGAATCTGCCCTCGGGGAACCCCAGGGAGCCAGACCCAAATTCAGGGAAAAAGCCGGATGGCAGAAAAAACCCTGATATTCACGAATGCAGAGAGTAGTTCGTGGTTTGAAGGTTGATGAAAAAATATGTGGAAACACTTGGATGGAAGGCAGTCACCAATAGTAGCAAGTCTGGCAATATCCGGATACAGGATACAAGATCACTTCAGTGATAATTAAATCGAAAAGTAGAATGAACCAGGAGAGAAAAAGCGAAAGCCAGGTAAGAAGAGCCGATTATAAGAAAGCTGGGAGGAGTTGTCTCGGCCGTATGGAGTATGAAAGATAATGACAGGTTACACTGAGAGTGGATTGAGAACAGGATAAGGTAGAGCGAAAGTAGCGATAAGGAATATGACAGACACGAGGAAGTATGCAACGGAATCTCCTGAAACACGTTGCGGAAAACAGCAAAGAGCCGAAAAGGAACACTCGATCCAGAGAAAGCAGATCGGGTAAGTAGGAATGGCTGCAGACAGCCCAATGAAGAGAAATGAATGAGAGAATTGCGAAGAGCCGCGAACAGAACCCGAAACTAAAAATGGATCGAGAATCAAGAGAAGGTGGTAGCACACCGAAAGGTAGAATGCGAGGGAGGAGCTGCGAAGAGTTGAGGAGGACAATCAAATCCGAGAGCGGATCGATCAAGCATGCAACGGCGGAAGAAACGCCAAAGCAAGAATGTAAACAAAGACTCGCAAGGCTGCGAAAAGACAAAGAGATAAAGGACGGAAATAAGCAAGCGCAAAAAGATTAGTACAAGAAATAGTGCACAGATCTAAAGAAGGATAAACAGGGCCAACTAACAAGTTAGAAAAACAGGAGGAAATACAATGAGTAGCCGCGGAGCGCTGTAGGACGAGTAACAGATAAAACGCACCGGCAAAGGGGCGGAGTCTGAATATATAAGAGACTCCGCCATCTTGGGTGAGGACTAGAGCGGGGGAGACAAGGACCGCTAGTGCCTCGAGTAATTCCAGTTTCCACCAACGATTCCTGACAAGGAAGGACTGCTGCAAGCGCCTCAATGACTTGCGGGCCTGAGTACGTGGCCTACTCTCCCAGCACAAGTGTGCAAGCATGGCAATTGGAGGAGGGCCAGCACCACCACCACCACCCGAGCTCACCCCCTGGGAGGAGCAGATGACACCGCTCATCGATATGGGCACCACTGAGGGAGTCGGAGGAGCAGAGGCTGGGACCGGTACCCAGGAGGCTGCAGGTGAGACCCCCCACCCTAAAATTGCACAAACCTTTAACTGCCATGCCTCCAGACCCTGAGTGAATGTATGTGCATGCAATGTGCGTGAGGCACCGCAGCCACCCATTACTGACCCCTCGTACCACCGTACCGTAGCGCCCCCTAGTCACCCGAGTACGTACACTGCATGAACACAAGGCCAAGGGGATAGACATCCATGGCCCTGGCACAGCAACGTGATGTGTGAGTTTGTATGAAACCGCCCCCCCCCCCCCAGCAATATAGTCACCATGCATCCCGAGCAGACATCTGAAGAAGTCACGCCAACATGTTCAAGCAATGTCCCTCCCCAGTAACACGTTGCACCAATCACAACATGCGGAGTCAACAAAATGCAATGGCGAAGCATGATGGATACTGTATCCAATCCCCACTGTAAGGCGTGATATGCATGATACAAATCTAAGCTGCCCTCAACTCATACAACATCCTATGTACCACACATGCACACAGCACTCATCAAAGGCCGATGATGATGATGGTGAGGAGGCTACAACATCCAGCCGCCTGACCCGGCACACTTCTACTAGCACCACCACCCCTCAAAGGGGCCAGGCATTAACAACACGACGCCGGACACATCCAACATCACTACACTGTAGCCCACGGGTGCAGCGTCCACAAGGCCACAGGGGGCCAGCGCCTCATACACCACCAGCCACCATGGAAACACTGGATGTTGAGGGAGCCACCAATGGGTATGAGCCTGATGTGGAACACACATCAACAGCTGCACGTGACACTGCACTGTTGACCTCACCAAGCCTCAGTGTCAAACATGAAATAGGCACACCGCAGGGAAGCCCAGAGCCAGCGGAAAAGGATGCACACACTCGACATGTGCGTCATGTTCGCACACCTGAGCCAGGCGTGGATACTCCACCCTCAGAACCTCCACCCAAGGTCGCAACATGTACCCCTACAGCCCCCCTCCCAGTCAGCACAGAGCTGTCAGCCCGACCCCGGAAAACCCGAATTACCACTCATCACGGGCGCTGCACTGATGGGTGTGTGGAAGTCATTGAGGCCAGACAGATGGGAATTGAGGCCATGTCCACAGTGCACAGCACTCACATCGAGGCCATCAGCCGTGCCATACGGAACGCATATAAGAGAATGGCCCGTGAAAATGCATGGACCCGTAAAGTGGTGGAGGGATGCACAGCGGCCCTAACAGGTTTCGGGCAGAGGGTACGGGAGTTGTGCGAGAGACTATCTGCGCATGCAGAGCATATGAGTGAGTCGAAGAATCTGCTTCGCCAACAGCTGCAGGTAACCAGAGCCATTCCATCAACCTCGACTACGCCCACGGAGGGATCCCTGGAGCCTTCACCTTGGCGCCGTTCCATGTGCAATATTAGATGCTGCTCACCAGAGGATCCCGGACTTGGGAAGCACCTGCGACCATCGTAGATGGACATGGCACAGTAGTGGCAGCCCTCTGGCACATGCACCTACCTGCACTGTTTCGGAGAGTTCTCAGAGGGTAGGGGGGATTGTGTGCTGGGGAGTTCTCAGGGGGAGGGGTGGACTGTGTGCTGGGGAGTTCAATAGGGGGATGGGGGATTGTGTGCTGGGGAGTTCACTGGGGAAGGGGATTGTGTGCTGGGGAGTTCACTGGGGAAGGGGGGATTGTCAAACACATAATAAATCACGTTCAAAAGTTATACAAAGCATGGACAGTCATGATTGTGAAAAAGTGCCCTTTAATTATCAAGTGATATGTGTCAAATGCACCCATCATCCGTATCAAAAATAATTCTCAATCAAGCCCTGGCTGGCCAACCTCCCCTCCCTCACCCCATCCCTGTGTACACGTGCATCAGCTTCTGGCACATCATCATCTTGGGTCCCATCCCCAGGTGGCATTACATCAGAATCGGGGGCAGTGGCACATTCCTGCGACAGCAAATGTTCTGCAGCATGGCACACGTAAGTACGATTTTGCCAACTTTATCAGGTGCATAAATCAATGCCCCTCCCGTACGGTCTAGGCACCGGAAGCGTGCCTTCAGCAGTCCAAATGCCCTCTCCACGCAGATGTGTGTACGTCCATGGGCAATGTTGTATGCCCGCTCAGCTGGAGTGTGTGGATGACGCACAGGGGTCATGAGCCATGTGTACTGGGGATATCCAGAATCACCGGCAGGGGAGAGAATGCAAGTATGAGGACAAGGTTGGTTCAGTGGGTGCACAAGGCTCAGTCATCAGTGACATTGGCAGCAGAATCAAGTTTATGTTGAAGAGGTCATGCTATCTAATTGCAATGTTGGCATACACCCTTCGCCTTCTGGGACATGCATGGTCTGAGGTTGCAATGCAGCTGTGTATCAATGTATATGTGAGTGCTTATGTGTATCACACTCATGTGCTACATGTGCACTAGTTATCATATGGTCACTTACATTGTGGTGTGTGCTGTGCTAGGAGCAGCATTGATTCAATGGACTACTTACCACTACCACCACCCCTGTGTCTAAATGTAACAGTGCTCTGTCCCTTGTCACTGGATGAGTGGACCCTTGTATCTGCTTTTGCAAGCAACATGTTGTTAGCCGATGTGTCATTGGCATTCCCTTTGGCTGCTGTTGTGTTTGCTGATTGGCACAATTATGTATAGTTCTCCAGGCATGTGATTGGCCAATCAGGGATCAGTGTTTCAGGGATGTACATTGTCGTGAATGAAACTACTTGTGTGTAGTGCTTTTGTGGATGTGCCTACTTTCGGGCACCATTGGCATGATTATGGGGTGGCCAGGGTGAGATGCAACACTGCGACACACACAGGAGGCTTTGTGGTAGTTGGGGTTCCATATGTGACTGTGCTCCCACATGTCTTTGCCATTCAGACTGGGTGTGTTCTGCTGCGTTGCACATGTCCAGGGGTTCTTGTGCGAGGTACATGCATGAGAATGTTGCAGTGCTGGTGCTGCCTATATCTCCTGCTGGCATGCAGGGATTTTACTGTGCATGTCCACCCCAACAGATGTCATTTAACATGCATTTCGGACTACATTTGTACTCACCCAGCATCCATGTGTTTAGACCACTGTGCCTTTCCATGTACGCTGGCAGGGTACTATTGCGCAGGATCACAGAGTCGTGGGTGGATCCTGGATAGCGGATGCAGCAGTGGCTGAAGGTTAGGTCAGGGCTACATGCCATCTGCACATTCATGGAATGGAAATTCTTACGGTTTCTGTAGGCTGCCTCATGTGCCGGGGTGGTACTAGTGCTACATATGTGCAGTCCAGGGCTGCTATGACATTTGGTACTTGGGTGATGGCATGGAATTGCCCCTTCAGCTGGTTCACCTGTGCCTGTGTGGCTGGCAATGTAATGTGTTCATTCACATGGAGCAGCACTGCATCCAGCACCTTTCCCAGCACGGCACTGAAGGTGGACTGGGCCATGCCATGACATGCCATGCATCATGGAAATGGTGGGTTGTTAGCTGCCAGTCTCGAGGTATTCAGTAGCACGGACACAAGCTTCACGAGCGGGGGCACTGCCGTGCTGATAGCTATACGGCTGCCTATGTCAGCCCGGATTGTGTCCAGCAACTGGGTGATGGTTGCCCTGTGCAGCCTATACTTGTTCACCAGCTGCGCATCAGTCAGGGCCCAGGGTGTTGGCCCGACCCTGGGGATGGCTGGCCGCCTTGCTGGTGCTGCTCTCCTCTTCCTTCTCCTCATCCCCACCACCCCCTGTGCTCCGAGGGCCCTGGTCTGGTTGGCTGCCCTCTGTAGCTCCAGGCTCAGCAGGTAGATATCCACGTCAAGGCTCCCGGCTCCAAATAGCAGCATGGTGTTTGAAAGTGTGTTGTGCATGGGTGGGTCCTTTGTAGGCCTCTGATTTGCATTGGTTTCACCTAGGCACTTTTTGCTGTCTCCTCCCTGCTCCTGCTGGTGTTCTGGTGTTGGGAGGGTGTGTTGTGCATGGTTGGGTCCTTTGTAGGCCTCTGATTTGCATTGGTTTCACCTGGGTACTTTTTGCGGTCTCCTGTGTTCTTTTACCTCCAGCATTTGGCTAGGGGTATTTTCGGAAGGAAAAAAGAACTGAAAGAGTGGGCCGAAACGTATATGAATGATGGCAATGAAGTGGCTGTGCAGAGTTCCATATCTGATCATAGAGGCCTTGGTGAACAACAGGTACTGTTAGAATGCATGGGGAATTATCTTGTGAAAATATGGGGTGATTTGACCGATACAGTGCTAGTGCAAGAGTTGCGCGATTTGGTTGTGCTTTCGAATTTGCGAGATGATGTGATGAAAGTACGAGATCACGTAAGCCGAATATTTGTGTTTAAGCGAGAACTTGATCGATTGCATAGAGACCTATAGAAAAATGATAAACCGCATATCTAGTATGTTCAGCAACGGTTTTTACCGCCGTTGAAACCTGTTAGTGAAGAGATGCAAATTTGTACGCGAGACACGCTTAGAAGGATTACGGATGTCTCCATACGGAACGCATATAAGAGAATGGCCCCATTTGAAGTGTATGATCCGTTTAGTCAGTATACACCAGAAATGCAGAGAAAGGTATTACAGGTCATGGTAGAGTACCTACAAGATGAATGTATGAAGAATAAGATATGCTGTCCCGCTGATTTAATGACAATTTATAAAAGAGCATTTTCGCCTGAAACTGGAACGGCTGTTTGTTCACTTGATTTAGCCTTGTTGCTTAATAGACGTACGAATGTAGAATCGCCTAGTTTGCAATTACCCATGAGGGAGATGCCTCCCACGTTTGTCCCGAAAGTATAAGTTGCTGCCTCTGGAGGAACTCCAGCGCAAACAATAGAAGCTCATTACATTGCACAGTTTTTCTAGGCAAGAGGCAAATACTATAAAGCAGACGATCCCTGATATTAGGAAGAACCCGTCAGGATTGTATAAGGAAATTGAATCTGTTTTGAATTCATCTGTTTTTACATTGAGTGACAGTGATTTATGGTTTCCCGTGATTCTTCCTGTAGACATATGGAAACAGGTTAGAAACATAAGTGACGCGCCGATGTTAGGCGATGCATGGGAGAATTTGACTAGAATTGATAGTGAGAAAAAGGCTGGAGAGAAACCACTGCAGGTAATGTTGGCTTTGCCATCGCGAATAGTAGAGAAATTGAAAACTGTTGTGACCGAGAAAAGAATAGCTTGGGATAAAATGACTGCTTTTTTGCAGGGCAAAGAGGAAGTAGCGACGGATTATTTTAATCAATTTGAAGAAGTATTTGCAGATTTTAGTGGTCAAGATTTAAGTACTGAACCCAGAAAGAGATTATTTGTTGATAAGTTTGTGCGAGGGTTATTGCCGAAAATTCAAAGTTTAATAATGACATCTGAAAGTGCATGGCAAGCAAAAACACGGAGTGAAGTACTACATATGGCCCAGTATTACGAGAACAGAGTAAATTCAGAAAAGGATAAGGAACCAAGGGAAAAAAGGAATTTGACGACAAGAGTATTGTTACAGCAAGTAGCAAACAATAATAGAGGCGGTGGGAATGCACTGTCCTGAGTCCAATTTGCATTAACGTCCAATATGCAAGGGGGTCCAATAGGGATTAATCAATGTGCCTATTGTAGACAAGAAGGCCATTGGCGAGCACAGTGCCCGCATATACAGAATCGAAATGGGACTTTTTTTACAAGAAGACCGAATAGAGGTCGTCCGGGTATACAAGGACAGAATAGAAACCGAAGAGCGCCACAATTTCAGAATAACCTAGGGGAATCAGAATCAAAATCAGAATCAGAACCAACAGCGAAACAACACAAATGGTTGGAATGTTTTTGACAATCAGACCAATGCATATTACTCTGGCGACTTTACATCTGATGATGTATTGGTCTACTAGGACAGCCCGAGACAGGGGGTGGAACCAGTATCTATTCACGTAGACCAGAAAGGGCCCTACATAGAAATGAAGGTTGGGAATAAGGAACACATTTTTATAGTGGACACAGGTGCACAAAAATGTTCAATTGACCATCAGCGGGTTCCAGAAATACCACTGTCAGGGCATAAAAATGTCTCAGTAGGGTTCTCAGGTACACCAGTAATTAGTCCAGTGTCACAACCAGTACCTATAACATTAGGTCCATTCACAGAGTCGTTCCCATTTCTTTTGACAAAAAACTGCAGTGGAAATTTGTTGGGATTAAGTCTATTGAAGAAATTGAATGCGGTCATTTATTGTTCTCCGGATGGAGTGTATTTGACAATCTCGCCACAAAAAACTCCTGTATCGCAATTTGTATCTAAGCCACTACCGACTGAATTGAGTAAAGTACTGGCTTGTATATGGGCAGTAAACGACAATGATGTCGGTTGTTTGAAAGTAAAGCCATTAAAGATTGTTTTGAAAGAAGGAATTACATCGCCACGTAAGCCACAATATAACATTTCAGCTGAGGGAGAAAAAGCTCTGAAATGCATTGTATCAGATTTGATTAAAAGAAACATAATTGAAGAAACTTCTGGCAGTACTTGTAATAATCCGATTCTTCCGGTTTACAAGAAAGGAGGTAATTAGATACCTTACCGTTTTATAATTGATTTACGCGGAGTAAATAAAGTGGTTGAACCGCAATTTCTATTAGTCCCGGATGTGATTACAATTTTGACTATGAATCCAGCATCTGCTTCGTACTTTAGTGTTATTGACCTGAAGAATGCTTTTTTTAGTATCCCAGGAAATCCAGATAGCAGATATTTGTTTGCGTTTAGTTTAGGAGGACTTTTTTTTTACATTCACACGAATTCCACAGGGCTACACTGAGAGTCCAAGTATTTACAGTACAGCATTAAAAGAACAATTAGATATGCTAGAACTACCGACAGGCTGCGTATTATTACAATACATAGACGATTTGTTGATAGCAGCAGACATAGAAGAAATTTGTAAAGAAAGAACAGTTGCATTATTGAAACATTTAGCAGCACATGGACACAAAACTTCGCTTAACAAATTCCAGTATTGTCGAAAGGAAGTGGCCTACTTGGGCTACCTCCTTTCGAAGGAGGAAAGGAGATTGACACCGGAAAGAACAGAAAGCATCTCTGATATGCCTATTCCAAATACACAGAAAGAAGTCAGGGTTTTAATTGGCATGGCTTCATATTGTAGGCAGTAGATCGCTCATTTTTCGATGATCGTGAAACCAATAGTGGCATTGACAAGGAAAGATGTTACCTTACCTTTGCCATGGAACATGGAATGTCAAGAAGCATTTGACCTGCTTAAAGCTGCATTATGTTCGGCTCCAGTTTTGGGCATGCCAAATTACGACAAGAGTTTTAAGTTATTTGTGCATGAAAATAATGGATGTGCTTTGGCTGTTTTGACTCAGGAACAGGGAGGGAGAAATAGACCATGCGGTTACTTCTCTTCCACATTGGATCCTGTTGCATGTGCTTTGCCTCGCTGCTTGCGAGCTGTTGCTGCAGCCGCTGCGTCAGTAAAACTAACCGAGGGAATGGTTTTAGGTCACGCTTTAACCGTAATGGTACCTCACTCAGTGGACGTTCTTTTAAATAGAACGCAGACGTAACACCTTACATCGGCCAGATTAACAAGGTATGAAATAGTTCTATTTGCACCACATATCCAAATTATGACGTGGTGTTCTTTAAATCCGGCCGAGTTAATAGCCCCTCCAAATGACAAAGGGGGTGAAAAACAATTCCCCCATGATTGCTTAATGGTTACTAAACAAGAGACAAAAGGAAGAATTGACCTAACTGACACCCCACAGAAAGAGCATGGAGAACTGTTTTGTGGCGGTTCTTGTTTTAAATTACCAGATGGCACGTCAACTGCTGCTTATGCCATCACTACACTGAAAAATATTGTAGAAAGCAAAAAGATCCCATATAATTCAGCGCAAGCTGCAGAAATAATAGCGTTAACAAGAGTATGTGCAATCTCTGCAAACCTCAATGTAAACATATACACCGACAGTCAGTATGCCTATGAGGTGGTACACAATTTTGGTCGATTATGTACTGAAAGGGGTTTGCTGACATCACACGGAACCAAAATCCAACATGGCACTTTGATAGTGAAAATATTGTCAGCACTTGCGCTTCCCAAGCGATTAGCAATAATGAAATGTGAAGCACATAAGAAAGTAACATGTGATGTTGGAAAGGGAAACACATTTGCAGACAAAATTGCGAAACAAACTGCCACTGATTTACACACAAAAATGTATGTTGAAAGATTAGAAGAGGTACCTTGCATGATAGAGAATGGAATTGCAACAGTGAAGGAAATGCAATCAGAAGCTACTGTAGATGAAATAAAAAACTGGTCTGAGGGTCCAGCAGAATTAGATTCTGAAGGTTCCTGGGTGGACAAACAGAACAACAGATGGATGTTGCCAAATGCGTATGTAATGGCAATGGTCGCTATGGCCCACAGTCCAACACACATGTGCTAGAAAAATGATATAACACCTGGATTCTGTATGGCAGAATCCACACATTAGAAAAACTGCTGAAAGATTGGTTCAGAACTGCATGACTTGTTTACAACATAACATTGGAAAGGGAACAGTGACACCAGTAGGCAGTTTTGGCCCGCCGTGTATGCCATTTGAAGTAATCCATTTGGATTTCATAGAAATGGAAAGGTGCCAAAACTATAAGTATGTTCTCGTGGTGGTCTGCGCATTTAGCAAATGGATAGAGGCCTATCCCCTGAAAGATTGTTACAGCTATGTCCACAGGTAAAGCCATGCTAAAGGAATACTTTGCCCGTTTCGGCCTGCCCCGTGTCATATGGTCAGATAACGGCCCACACTTTATTGTGGCAGTGATATTGCAAATTTGTGCAGGTCTCCAGATTGATAAACGATTCCATTCAGCCAGACACCCGATGAGTGCCGGTTTGGTAGAACGTCAGAATGGTATCCTGAAAAACAAAATTAGAAAAGTATGTGCGGGGAGCAATTTGAAATGGCCCGATGCATTACCGCTAGCTTTATTGTGCATGCGCACAACTGTACGACTGGTCTCTCCCCTTACGAAATCGTGATGGGGAGACCAGCAAATGTTTGTAATGCCCCTCAGCCGAAACAGCTGAGGGACAGAGAGTACCCATTACTTATTGATTACTGTAGACAGTTGACTCAAAAGTTGTTTTTGATTCATCAGCAGGTGCAGGAGGCGCTTCCTGTCAGGTATACCGGCCCAGGACATTGTCTGCAGCCTGGGGACTGGACACTGGTCAAACATTTTGAAAGAAAATCTTCACTTGCACCGCGCTGGGTGGGACCCTTCCAGGTGCTGCTGGCTACACAGACTGCAGTCCGAGTGAATGGACGCAAGCACTGGATCCACACAACACACACGAAAAGAGTTCAATTTCCTTTGCCACATGAGAAAGAGCTTGATGATCCTGACATCGAAAGAAAGACAGCACCAATTGATCACAAATATATCCCTGCCAATCCTCTGTCAAAGGTGCTTCCTAAGCCAGAGAAAGGGTCTGGGGAGATTGCAACAAAGATCAAAAGGCCAAAGGTGACTCAACCTTGTCCGACTGCTGCCTTATCATCACGTAGTGCATCTGAAACTGGCACTGATCTTGCATCTGGAAATGAGAGTGCATTATTCATCGATCATACTGTACCTGGAGCTGTGTGGTACAATCAACGTTCACAAAATCGGAAGTGATCAGATTTTGTTTTGCCTGTGTTCCCAGCATGGATGAAGTGGGAACGGAGGCCTAGGGAAAGGAGCGTATGAGCTGTAACAAGCTGATCAAATTGAATTCTCTGACACGCAAATTCCCGGTGCTATCATTGAAAAGTGAAGGACCATCGCAACCTTGCACGGACAAGCGGGGGCATATGGTACCGACACAATCAAATTGATACTTGCTCCTACCTTTTTGGAGCTTTGTGCAAATTTACATCAGCTTGCTGTCATTAATAAGCAGGCTAGCCTGGATTGGACTGAATGTTTGTTGCTAACGTGTGTTGATGTGGAGAACTTTCCCCGACGGACACTGAAAACCTTTCCTGAAATAAACATTAGAGAATGCCTATATTCGCCCCTGCTCCCTCCTGCACCGATGCTGTTGATGATATAGAGATAGAGATTAAGCCTACTGCAAGAAAGACTTGGTTCGGAAAGAATAATATGCTAATGATTATGATACCGCTTTGCATCTTTGTTACATTAGTCCCAATATTCTGGTATCTAGAAACTGTGCATCCTTTGAACTCTCTCGACTGCTACCACTGCTCTCACTATGAGCAGCCCAGTACATATGCTCTCTTATACTCTCCCCTCACAAGAAGTGAAACATAGAAAAGGGTATGACAATAATACATTGCTATTGATTATGAATATGACCCATGCTATCTTGAATAGGTCCAATTGTTGGGTCTGTTGCCATTTACCCCAGCACGGGGAAAGAGGAATGGGTTGGTATGTACATCCTTTGCCACTTAATACCGCCTGTTATGCATCATTAAGAGCGCTATTTTTTCGGAAAATGGAATGATAGTGTCACTGGTCAGTTCAATGGAACAAATATAAATGAATTTGAGAGATTGGTAGGTTGTTCCGTTTTTACAAGCAGAAGTAAAATAAACCCGGTAACAACAAGTCCAGCAGTGGGTGCTCAATCCAGCCTCTAATACGCATGCTGTAGCATCCGAATCATTACCGAGCCATAAATTAAGGGCACCCAATATTAACAATTTTGTGTTTGGTTTGAGCAAAGGCAATAAGCGATTACAGAACTGGTCAGGGAAATCGGGCCCTGCTATTGGCATTCTGTATAACAGTATTACATTCAGGGTTATTTCAGCAGTCATGCCCATTTTCACCAGCATTAGTTCAGAGCCTGGTATATCTTCCACCTTGGCCTCCCAGATCTTTAGATCCGATTTGAAAATCAATGCAACTCCCCCCGCCCGCCATTCTGTCTTGCCGCAAAATGCTGTAAACCTTCGAAATGGCCAAACCTAAAGAGGGGTCAGCTGCATCATGGCTCCACTTTTCCATGAGTGTGCAGATATCTAGATTACATTCCTGAATATGTGTTGCTACTTCCACAGCATGCTTGATAAGAGACCTGGTGGTTAACAGCATAGCTTTGGGTGTGCACATGGGTTGCTTAACTATACCTCCGATGTTGTTGCTAGAAGTGGTCAATCTAGCCTCACCTCGTAGAGCCACATTTGTGGTTCCCACATTGTTATGCCTGACTGGTTGCTGTGTAGTAGTGTGGATTTGCTCTCCCCAAAAGAGTGCCTCTGCCATGACACCCTGGTTTCAACTTCCTGTGTTCCTGGCTCGCCCTCCTTGTGAGCCTTAAAAGCAACCTCACAAGAAAGGCTGGAGCCTGGAAACATGTGTGGTGGCCGGGTGCTAGCATTGTTACAAGCCCCAGATGAGGGTGTAGCAGCTGTATGCATGCTCTGCGTTGCATTCCTACCATGCAACGCAGATATATGGCTATTATTATCCATCCTGGCCCTAGCAGCCTTAAAGGCTTCCAATACCTCCGAAATACCCATGTGTTGACAACAAAATCCAAGAGCGGGTAGTAAAATGATGTACCACCTTCAGCGCTTTCACGGACCACCACAGACTGCGTGGCGCTCTCGTGCCCGATATGCAAATAAAAGGCACAAGAACTACCAGGGTCTGTGGGTTTTGTAGTTCGGAGGCTAATGCTTGAGCAGCACCACGTTAGCCTCTGAAAAGCACAAGTCGATAAACAGCACAAAAAAGTCTGGCTAAACAACTTAAAAAGCGTGTGTGGGAGCACTAAATTAAAATGCTAAAAAGCACGATTGTTAAAAGATTCTAAATCGGTAACTCCTGAAAATTTAAAAAGCTAAAAATGAAAAGAATCAGCAGTCCTGTCTCAACAATTCTAACAGACTACAATTTCAGATTATAAAGTAATCTGAATGAAGGTAAGCGTCTGTTTAAATAATTCCACAGACCGCTAGGGGTTCTCGCGCCAAGCTAACAATGGATCTCACTGGGAGTAATCACTACTGCTCTCTGCCTCTACCTTGTTTCAGTTATTAATATAGCACTCCCTGTCTGATGTTGGGGACTGTATGAAGTAGACCTGGCAAGGGTTTGAGGGAGAGGTTTACACTATGCCATTGAGGAATGAGGAAGAGAAGGAACATCTCTAAAAGGGAAGGGAGGTATGCGACTAGGTCCAACAATGCCATAGCATTCCCCCCCACACCCCTCCCCCCCCCCGAGGGTCGCTGTTAGGCATAATGCTCATTTCTGTGCCAATTCCCTTCTGCCTTAGAGACGCTCTTTTGCTGACTTTGCGGACTTTAGGACTTTTAATTTTTATCCTCGAGTGAGTGGGACTTTTTTCTCACTCTCAAGTATTTTTCTCTGATTTTGACTCGGTTTCTTTTGGTTGGGAGTCTGACAAACTCCATAGGCAATATCTTTTTATATTGTGACAGAAAGCACCTTCAGTGCAGTGTCACAGAGAAGTCCTTTGGATTTCTGTTAAAGTTTAAATAGCTCCTGTTGGATAAACTACTGTTTCCAAGAGTAGTAAAGTGAAATTGACTTTACTTACCTTTTTCTCTTTGTAGACCCAGCACACACCATCTTATGTGAAGTTGGGTGGGGGGGGGGGGTACTTAGTATCCCCTTTGTCTACCTCCTCCTGTAAAACATTTTATGTTACACTCACTACATTTAATGGCTGGTGGCAGTGGTTTAATGTTCCTACCAGTGTGTGTTTTTACCGCAGACTGAATGCTCAGCTGCAATATTGCACCCATGGGTGCCCATTTTGTCAAAATGGCCCGGTCTCCTTTTTTCGATATTTCTTGTTTGTGAGGTCCTTCTTGAGATTTACTCTGCACGCCAAACCAGGTTTGGTCCCTTTGTTAATTTTGTCATTGGCAGGATTCACAAGTGAAGCCCGCCTCTGGCTCCAGCGTGTCTGGCAGGGCAGGAAGTGAGGGAGGTTCCCGAAACTCCCGGTGCTTAGTCTTCTTGCTTACAAGAATGCACACAAATGTGATTGGCTGGTTGGCTGTCCTTGGAGGACAGCCACCCTGCTGTGCGAGTGACAGCTAAGCTGCAAATTAATGGGAGAAACCTGCATAAAAAGGTGAGGTGTTTTGCAAGGAAGGCAGATTCGACCACTGGACGAAGGAACCGAAGAATAAACTGGAAGAGAAGCTTGCTACACCCTGCTGGGCCGTTGGTTTGCCTGGTGAAGGTATGCTGCCGTGCTGAAGCTCCAAATTTCATATTGACTAGAGAAGCCCGGAACAAATTACTTCTTCCCTTCGGTTGGTGTGACCAACTGACCCCAAGACGAACTTGACTGGAACCTCTCTCCCTGCTGGCTGTACTTCTTTGCTGCTGCTGGAACTGAGTGCCAGGGGACAGGAACACCAGGAACGAGTGCATCATCTTTTAGCCAGACCTGAGCTCCAGGAAGATCGTGAGGACCCTCCCGAAGCAGGGTGCCCCAAGCCTGAGCCACCTCAACAGTGGGCTGGACCCCAGAAGCAAGGAGAGCCCACAAGGTGCCCAAGAACCGCGGTGGTGCTATTTGCCGGTAGCGGAAACCGCAAAATGCTGATCTGGAGTAAGTCCATTGCTGCCGCCGACCTTCAAATCGCAATGCAGGAGTCCCCAGACGTTCTCCCTCTTGTCCCCATGACTGAGGCCCAGGAACACAGGATCTGCAAGACTGCAACAGGAACAGAAGCCAGATGAATCCCTTTTCTTCAGACCTAAGGTACTGTCTAATTAGGGGTACTTACCTCTTGTTGAGTGTATCTTGTTTGCTCTCACTGAAGACTTGCATTTGCTGCCCTTTGCAGAGTTGCTTGCAGCTTTACTTTTCACAAGCCTCCCAGCTTGTGACCCAACAGTGATTCTTTTCTACAAAACTCTCTTTTACCGTTGTGCAATACTTTTGTGCTACCTTCAAGAAGTGCCTCAGCTCCCCTAGACATTGTTCAATTGACATTGGCTGTCCTGGCTCCCTGCAGACTCTTCTTACTCTCCGACTTTGTGTTTATCTGTCCCTCAAAAAGTCATACACAAGTTACTTGTATAGCTGGGAAAGGCTTAACCTATATTTCACAGGTGGATTGTAAAGTGCTTACTTGTTTGGAGAAACCTGTTAACCTTTGTTTCCTTCCATAACCTTTTCCACAATCTCAGTATTGCATTTAAGTGTAAAAGTGATATATCAATGTCCACAGTGCCGTAGCAATTGAAGTCACCTCAGGACGTAGGAGGCGTGTGTGAGTTTGACATCCCAAAAGGGTATCTACTTACTTAAATGAAACTGAAGGAGTGTGTTTTTGAAGTGCATTTTATTGTTCTATATTGCCCTTTCCAAAGAAGGTTTATTTTAAAACTGACTTAAATTATTAAATCATTATTTTAATAAGATACCTTGAGTCGAAGTGTTATTTGTTTACTTTTTACTGTGAATCTCTATGTTGAACCTCTACAGCTCACATTGACCCCTCTTGAGATAAGTCTGGCTGCTCAGTCACTCTATCAACTTGTGTACTACAGACCTATACCAAAGGTTGGGTTCCCGATTGCTAAGAGGACAAGGCTGGTGTAGTCTCCCACAGGGTTACTACATACAATCTTGCCTAACAGTCGCCTCCCCTCATGTGGTTCTCCCTCATATAGCTGCCCCCCAGAGTTAGGATCAGGTAGCGGCTGCCGTCCCCTGTCCACATGGGAAGAAGCTACCTCCAGGGAAGAAGTGATTGCATCCTCTAATTCAACACACTCTGTAACGGCTCAATCCCCCAACTCTGGCTGCAAGGGAGCACAACAACAATTGAGGGTAGTGCACAGAAATCCTACACACTTGCCCTGCTCACTACTGGACAATAACAGTACAATGGGCCTTGCAACGGGCTGTGTGAGGCTGGACCAACACTAAAACATATTAGCTTCACCACTAATGACACAGGCAAAAGTCAGCAACACCTTACACACTGATAGTTTAAGCTCAAAGGATCAAAAACAGTAATGTGGTGCTTTGCTCACGTATCCCCTTAAATTGTACTAGGGCTGTACTGTGTACTCCAAGCCCCCCTATGAGCTGGTAGCACCACCTGAACGCCATAGGCATAGGAGCTCACCACCTGTGGTGATGGTTGCCTGGAGCAGCAATGGTGAATGACTGTCAGCTGTTCTATTGCCACAGCACTTCAGTTCTTCCACTCATCACTGTTGTAATTACCAAGCTTCTGGCCTATGTACTGTGTTGGAATCGTCGGTTCTAAAAATATTTCCTATTTACGAGCTCAGGAAATCTTGTTACTCTTGAAGAGATGGAAACGTAAGCTAAGACATCAACAGCAGGTGCACAAGACCTACAGGGATCCTCATCCCAGATCCAATGGTCACCTGACAACAATAATCCAAAGGAAGGAACTCTGCATTCCATTGCATTGCATAAAACACTCACACCAATGCTCCAGGCCTTCTCAAGCATCTAGAAAGGCAAGATACAACAGAAAGCAACACACAACAGTGCATGATACTTTGGCCTCCAGATCTTAAACGTAGTTACTTCGAACCCTTTCCTGGATTTGCACAGGCAATCAAAAACAACACTGGAATAACGTTCAGGAATAGTGCCTCGGCCGCCACTCTGGAATCACAAGAAGATAAATCAGAAACCGCTCATGCACCAGTCAACCTCATGCTCTTTTCTGGTTCAGTAGTGGCAACATCAGTTTAGTAGTATCTCTGGAATGATACTACTAAACTGATGTTGCCACTACTGAACCAGAAAAGAGCATCATACTGCATATTCATGGAGAAGACTAACCCTCCCACAGCACGGATAGAACTCACTCATCATCAATGCAAAGAAAAACCTTAACAGGAAAGGAAAGCCATTTCATGACCAAACATCCTCTATGCTCTCATCAACCTTCTTTTCTGACTGCCAAACATGGAACCCTCATTTACCAGGATTACATAGTGTGAGCTCATATTATTTCATTTCCTCACACATATACATTCCATGTTACTAAGACAGCCAATTAGAACACAACTTGTACACTGCTATACACAGACCAGCAGCATCCCCTTACCCAGACAACTGTTGGTTGATTCTACTATGCCATATACCAGTTTGAAGAATCTAGTTTTTCATGTATCATAATCAAAGGAAATGTTCCCGAGGACCACATGGATAGTCAATACACCTATTCAGGCCCAATAACCAACATTGGAAAGGTTTACTGATTTTTCTACCTTTGAATCCAATACAATACACTTTAAAATACCATAATAATCAACAGAATGATTGTGATGCCTCCAGTTAATGACGGTATCTATGCAGCTAAGTAGAAACTCCATTCAGTGCCTGATTCCGGTATGCTCATGGGGCTAACAGGCATAATTACAAATGGCAGGAATATCCAGCACCACCATTTCAAGGTTTTGTGAGCAAACGTTCCTGCAAAAAGAACAGAACGGCTCATGCTGCACCACCCCCTTCGATCCAAGAAATCACAAGCTAGTAAAAGACGATTTATCTCAAACTGCACTTTGATTATGGTTGGCATAATGTTCCAATGAGAAGCAATTTTTACCTAGACTGTCATTCAATATTCATAGTTCTGGGGCTAGCTTACATTGATCTATAATTGGCACATTTTAATCCTATATATTTAATTGACAAGGTTAATAAATTGTGTTTCTTTAAACCTAAAATAGCCTACATTCTGAACAGTATTACAATTATTGATAATGTAATACTTTTTTGGCAAATTGAAATTATGATTTCATTTGAAAAGTAATAAGACAAATGTCCCAACTTCTCAAAACAACCGAAAATGTCAGTGAAATTCCTAAAAGGAGATCAGGAACATGTTTAATAATTTTATTTCTGAGTCTTGGTAATGAGAAGGTGGTGGGGATGATGGAGTGGTAAATATGGGTGTCTGAGGAGTGTAGCATTGGGTGTGGGTGGAGGCCTAACACAACAATGCTACATTTTAAGATATTGTATTAGGAAAGACAAAGCCTCCGTGAATTATACTTTTTTTTAAAAACACTATATGCAACCATATGTTGTCAAATGATTTATGTACGTGACTGCTAAACAGAAACAGTTCTTTTAAAGTTACCTTATTAAGTGATTGAAACTATACAACGCTAAGACATCACATCCTTGACATTATTTACTAAAGTGTAGCTTCCAGAAAAATACATTTTCACACAAACGGATTTCCTGTCAGTAAAAGTGGGTGCAGACTGTGGTTTTGTTTTGGGGAATCCAATTGTTGAAGGTGTACTCATTTTCTATTGTTCCATTTTAAACAGTTTTCACGATTGTCCGAAAAAAGCTGATTTAAACAAATGAGATAATCGACTGGAACAGGTCAAAGCAGGAAAGAAAAGAAGACATGAAATACACATCTTGTGAAAAGTGATCTTCATTGCTATTCAATCATATGTTAATGAAAATCTTACTTCTTGGGTGTTTTTCCTTTCTCTCAGCGTAACCAGTTCATTTTCCAGTCGTTGTATCTCCTGTTGAAGACGACCTACTTCCCTATCTGCCAGGATCTTGAAGTGTTCTTCGGTTTCTGTTTCTTTCTCTCTGGCTCTGCAGAGAACCTATAAAATAAGCAGTTCATTACCATTTCAATGTAATATTTGTTTTTTTTATTCACCCACAATCATGACACTGTACAGAAGGATTTCGAGGAAAAAAAGCGAAAATTAAAAACTAACATTATGCATTAAATTACAAAATGCAATTGAAGTGTGCAATTTTTCTTTGTTCTGGTTGACTCACATCCTGGCACAGCCCTTTCCATGCTATACTCTATCTCTGATACTCTTGATGTTCTTGCCCCTGTCACGTGAATCCGCTTGAAGCCCAAAGCCAAATGCAACTCTTGGTATGACTGACTAGTTACCCTTAAACACAATTGTAGGGTGGCTGAGAGGAAATTGCATACGTCTTGTGCATACTCTGACAAACTGGCCTGCCGCCTATTCCAAAGGCAATACCGGCTCCCTGTCCTCGCTAAGAGAGCCCATATCCAAGCCCACGTCTCTGCCGCATCTAACAACTCGCCCAAACTCTTTAAAATATGCAAGGAGCTGGCCAATCCTGCTGCAGTCTCTACCTCTCCTGTCGCCTCCCAAGCCCTCTGCACGGCTCTTGCCTCTCATTCCACCCTCTCTGTTAGGGAGAATATTCATCTATGGCTAATTTCCCTCACCTAGTGAGTCCCCCAGCAGCTTTGCTGGACTTCTGGAGTTTATTTTTTTCCACTTGCTAAGAATGAGAGCTTTTCCCCCACTCTTACCTGTGTTTTGCTATGTGTTTCTATCTGTTTTTGTGATTGTGGACTCTGAAGCACACCACTTCAGCAGCCCCCTTCTTTTTGTGTGTCACAGAGCACCTTCAGTGCCGTGGCACAGGGTTGTCTTTAAGACTTCCCTCAACTCCATTTCTGAGGCGACTACTGTCCCAGAGAAAGGGTAAAGTTACCATTAACTTTACTTAGTCAATCTACCACAGATCCAGTGCAACCCATCTTCCATGGAGTACTGGAAAGGGTTAACTCGTATCTGTTTTTATCTGTACCTCCTAGAGCATTGTTTCACTCTTAACATTTAGACGTGGCTGGTGGCAGTGGTATCTACCCTAACTTTTCTACCGCGATTATATTAGATAAACGTGGTACTGTTCTTGGCTATTATATTAGATTAGCCTCGAACATAAACCCGCTTGACCAAATCGTCTTTCTTTTGGCTCTGGTTGGGTTTATTCGCCATTTCTTTTTGTTAAAGTCCTTCTTGTGTCTTACTTAGTGCGGCAAACTAGGTTTGCCTTCTTTGTTCACCGTCTTTTGGCGGGCTTTCTGTTCAGAAGCCCTCCACCAGGCGCCTGGGTGTCTAGGTGGGCTGAATGTGAGGGAGGGGTATAGTCACCCCCTGCACAGGGTATCCTAGGAAACACAAGTCGCACTTTTTCATGATTGGCCAGGGTAGTTGTCCGGGCTGGACAACCCCCCCTGCTAGGTGATTGACAGCCAGGCTGTGTTAATGGGGGTTTTTCGCATAAAAGGCAGGTCTCTTGGGCTAGAAGTCAGAGAGTCGCCACTGGAACTACAAGGAACCGAAGAGAAGCGGAGAGAACGACGGCTGCTGCCACTACCCCGTCCTGGTGAAGATATGCTGCAGTCCTGAGCTATCTTCCCTTCAACGACTTAGAGAAGATCCAGTCCAGAGTCTTCTTCCCTTGAGCTTGGTGGGGATAACCAGCTCATCTTCTACAACCAGAGGATCCTCTTCCTTGGTCGAAATCGCTGCACACTGCTATAGTGGTCCGGATAGCCACCTGAAGAGCCTCTCCTGTTTTTAAGGAGCGCACCTTTTATTCCTTGTCGCTGCTGCCGGCTTCATCCCTGTGTGGTGCAGACCCCCTTCAGATGTCCTCCTTCACAATGAAGCTCCAGGAATCGTGGGTCTGTGGGAAACCTACAGGAACAACTGCCAGGGCACCAGCTGCACCACTGGAACAGGGTACTGTGTTCTGTTGAGGAAACTGGGTGAATCCCTTTTTCTTCATTTCCAAGCCTTGCCCTTGTCTTCCCTCCTTCTTATAACTTTTGCTTCCGAACATTGACAATATCGAAGTACTTTTGGCTACGTTGAATCGTGAACTGTTTGACCGTGTGATCTTCGGCAACTGGCCCCGGTGTCTTTCGACCCTGGCTCCGGCCCTTTGACTTTTGAACTCCTGCCTTTGAGTGTTTCTTGATTCTGCCTGCCTAACCAAAATATTGCCTGTGATTTTTGTCCCCAACTCCCTCTGGGTATCTCAAGTGCTAAGTGTGTTTTTGCCCCGGTAGCATTTCATGTCACGGATACGCGTTTGTTTAGTAGACCGAACTGTCAAAAAAGTGATCGCAATTGTATTCGCGGTAACGTGTTTTTGTGCCTAACACCGGTTCATTCCAACACAGGGTACTTACCTTGAGACTTACTGTACAAAGTGAATTGGTTAGTTGTAGTATATTTAACGTGTGGTTTTTATCGAAGTTTCATAGAAGTGTTGTGTTTATAACGAATGGTTTAAAAATAAATGTACTTATATTTTTAAACCTGAAACCTTGAGTCAGTGTTTGCTTGAGTCACAGTAATTGTGGTTCCTTTTGTGTAATCTCTGCTACTGCTCATATACTATTGAGATAAGCCTGGCTGCTCCGCCACTGCTACCACTCTGACATACTAGTACAGGCTTGTACCAAAGGTAAAACTTGTATTGCCACCTGTAGTCTTAATTGTGTATAGTGGTCCCTAAGGGCACTGCACAGGATTCTGCCTAACACTGGTGTACAGCGGTGAGGATTTGGAAGTAGAGTGATTACACTTAGAGTGCTTGGGTTCAACTAACCACAAGGCTAACACCACTAATTCTATTTAACTAAGAAATCATGTCAAATATGGAAAACTACACTGAAGAGAGTCTTTTACTCTATACTGCTGAGGTACTGAGAACCATGTGTAGGGATAAGAATATCTCTGGTAAAGGAAAGAAATCTGAACTGGTTGCAAAGTTAATGGGAAAAAGCCTGGAGAGTGGGTGAGAAGGACCTACCACTCCAGCAAACGTGGAATTTGTTGTTTCTGATTCTGAGAGTGTTCATTGTGAAGAAGTAGATGAGCCCTTGCTAGGAAACCCTACAACTCCCTTGCCTGCTCAGAATGCACAACCTCTGTCCACAGGGACCCCCACAGGTCCTACACTTACTCCTGAATTTATTGCACTTGAGAAAATGAGACTTGAATTGGAAGTGAAACGTATTGATGCACAAACTGCCTTGAAACATCAAGAGTTAAGGCTCAGAGAAATGGAGCTGAACCATGAACTAGAGATGAAGAAATTGTCTCTAGAAAATCCTTCTATCCCAGAGTCCTCTAGGTCTGTCTTCAAGCCCCAAGAGACTTCGTATGCCAAAGGAAATGATTGGTATGTATGAGACTAAGCTTGATATTTTGGATTGGTTAGCAATGTTTGAGTACAATCATGGGATTCAAGGTATCTCAGGGAATCAGTTGATTCCTTGGCTGTTCTCTAGGCTCCCCCCTGTTGCAAGTGATGCTGTAATGGAGTTGGGGGAGGAGGATAAAATGGATGACGAGTGTGTGAAACTAGCATTAATAGCTAGGTTTGGGAAGACCCCTTCCCAGTATCTTAAGAGGTTTAGAACCCTCAAAAACCATGATGGTACCCCTTGGGCTACCTGGGTGTCTGATGTTTGAAAAACTTAGATGGTTGGGTTAAGGGTTACAAAGTGAACACTTATGAAGGTTTGAGGAATCTTGTAATGTTGGAGTCTATTTTTGATGTCTGCTCCCCTGAGCTCAGACAGCACTTGGCTGATTCAAAGGTGATAGATCCTAAGAAACTAGGTAAGGCTGCTGACTTGTGGGTTGCCAACAGGGCCACTCAAGGATTCTGGGGCTACTCAGAAGAAGGATGAGGGGAAGCAGCCAAAGAAAGACAAAGAGAATTCCAATAATTCCAATCCAAAAGAGGGCCCCAAACATAACTAGGGTAAGCCACAAGGTAAACCGAATCATGCTAGTGTACCACCTGGTTCCACAACAGATGGAGGCCAGGGCAAACCCCCATTCCAGAGAGCATTTAGAAAATGCTTTGTTTCTGGGTTGCCTGGCCATGTGAAAGGAGATCCCAAGTGTAAGGGTAAACCTTCAGGGATCAACACTGTCTCCTTAGCCTTCTCCCAGGTGGATGAAGTACCTATGACCAGTGGAAACTTTCAGCTACTAGCTGATGAGCCCATGAGAGTCTCAGCTAGTGTTTCTTTAGTGTCCTTGGGTCTTTGGGAACAACTTAACTTAGATGTCTATAACTCAATCCCAGATAATACTAAAGAGTATTATAAAGATAAGTACCGCTTGGCCGTGTGCTCTGGACTTTGTCTGCAATTGCCTATTGAGGACTTTAAAAGCTGCAACGTTCGTGAAAACACAGGTGACTGATTTTGCAGCTGGACTCTATTAATGCTGCTGCTGCCTGCCTCCAATCTTAACGACTGTTTTCTGTTTTCCCCAGTGTTTCCATCAGCGTTTTGAGTGACACTATTTTTTTTTTGGGGGAAAAAAAAACGCCCTTTTTGTGGATTGGTTGTTGGGTCTTTCCCAAGCTGCCTGGCTATATCAGCCAGTTTTCACACGCAGAGCGCGCGCGCACACGAGCAAGTACTCGTAAGTACCGCTTGGCCGCTTAGCCGTGCAGCCACGGTGCCGCGGCTAAGCTTATTTCCATTTCCATTCTTCATCTGGAACATTGTAAGTTGCCATTTACTCGATACCTTTCTCTCAAAGAAGACAGGTTGAGAACACGTACATTTATTCTAAGTGCCTGCTCTTGTTGCTTGTTTAAAATGCCTGTTTGGGGAAGTACTCTGTTGTTAGCATTCTCTCTGGGAAAATCACATTGCGTTTGCATTTACATTGTATTTTTATTTTTATTTTCTTATTGATTTTTTATCTCACATAAGCTAACAACTAACATGCCTTTAATAGTGCCGCTGTCGCTAGAAACCCAACTGGAGCCATTAGCACTCCCACCCCCACCCTCATTAGACTTTGCTCTACTACCCCAAACTTTTTTTTCTGCTACTTCTTTGACTCCATAGTCAGCAAATCAGCAAACCAGATTCCCATTTAACTCACCAAATCATAGAGCTGATACTTCTCCTCAGCCTTCTGCTACCATTTCATCATTTGAAGCACACACTCCTTCCCCTTTAACTATTGGGAAACTAAATGTATCCCAATGCACTCCTGTGAGAGTTGTCAATACTTAACCTATCTCCGACTTGACGATGATGGAATCCACAAAAAACTGTCAAATTCTGCATACTTCAAAGCTGTCCATTTCACCAATTGCATTTCCACAACTGCTATCTGACTCAGCTGTTCTCTCAATACATACGAATACATGTGGGTCTGATCCCCCCCTCTCGAGGGGCTGATCATATACCTAGTGCCATGTCGGCAACTTGTGACTTGCCCCATGTAAATGACGTGCCCATGTTAAAATCCTTTGCAATGCCGACTCCTTGTGCGTGTTACCCTTTTACAACCGATACTGCAATGCAATCTATTTTAATGATTCCACCAGCACTTTCAGCCCTTAATACTGCAGTATATAGCTTGTGCAAACTTTTTGAATCATTGGATTCCAAAGTTACCCGCCAGGCCCTACAATTTTAAGACTTGATGAAATGGTTGTCCTCACAACAGTTATCAAAGATTTCTCAGAACCAGGATTGTCCTGAAGAGTTTGTCACCCTGATCTCTAACCATATGGCTGACAATGTCCTAAATAGAACAAGCGTACAAATACCATCGCAAATTCCACAGGTGATCACCCCTGTTGTCTTGGCACCTTGCCCTCTCCCGCCAATTCCGGGTATAATAGGACCGGTGACGTCTAATGTGAATAATTTCATCACCACCATCCCCCATGCTACCAATTCCAATCTTGATTAATGAGGCCCCCCTGGACCAAGAGAGATGCAAAACTCACAATTGAGTGCAAATGAAGGGCAAAGCCACCTTCAACAGTTGAAATTTAGAAACCCGAAGCTCAAGAATAACAAAATAAAAAAAAAAAAAATCTGCTATTCCGATTAAAAAAAACAAAAAATATGATTGGCACCAAGAATGCAAAAAGCATTCTTAGTTCTTTTTTTAAAACCCTTGGTAAGCCGGCAGCCTTACCAATATCTATTCAACCCAACAGCACTGCCACTAGTGAAATGGAGCAACCCAAGACAACGGGAGTGACGGACCAGTCATCACAAGCTATTTCCAACCCTAGTGCAAGTTTAAGGTCCACTGTGATTCTTTCTCCTTTATCACAACAAGTCCGCGCCTTGCATGGGACGCAGGAAACGTCCAATCAACTGCCAAAAACAACTGCCAGTGCCTTTGCTTGTAACAACTTGATGTCAGGCATTAATCAACAAATTATAGCTAAACCTGGGATCAAGCAATTGCAAGCGCCAGTACAACCGACAAAGACTTCTTTGACTCAACCTAAATCAGTATCTTTCGCGCCTTTACCACAAATGCCTCATCAAACGGACCCATTTGTGTCCCAGACTATGACTGATGAACTTAGGAAAAGAGTGGACGACTATTTAGCCACCAATCTTGCAAAGACTTTTGCCCAAATAGTGGGTCAGTCTCAGTCTTTGTCTGACGTTGCACAAGGTGCTCACAATCTGCCTGACTCTATTTCTCTTAATAATGTTCCTAACGTTAGGGACAAGCAATTGCAAAAGAACGCATGGCCACAAGATTGCCCTAATACCCCTACGACTCCGAAATGGTCTTCTGGTAAATCTGAAACTCGGCTCCCCTCACGGCATTTACATCCACAACGTGCAAAGTTTCACACGTTGATTTTAAAATGCAGAGAGGGAGAGCACCCCGGGAATGACCTAAATCGGCAAAGTGTGCTGAATATATTTGGTGAATTAGAAGATCTGTCCAACATCTCCACATCCGATATAGATCAGATTGAATTTTTAACTGACTCATCACTTTCGATAGTCAGCCTTTGGATTCCATCAGGCGTGTTGTGGCATTCAATATGGCGCAATAAAATGCTCCTATTTGACATGGGTTTCCTGCTGACTGAAGACCCGGAATATGCCACACCAAAATCTAAAATACACACTACATTGCCTAAAGTTTATCAAGGAACGCGTCGAGAAACCAGAGAGAATTGGGTCTCCGAGAGTGCACAACAATAACAACTAAAATGTACTATTCAAAGCAAATTAAGTACTGGAATTCCAGAGGTCACAGCCATTTGTCAACCTCATTTAGAGACATGTGTGATTCCTACCATATGATAGCATTGCAAGAGACTTGGCTAACCAAATCACCACTCTGGGACAACTATGAATTGTCCTTAATCCCGGCAATTCCAACGGCTGGCAGACCATCATCAGGATTACTGTTTGCAGTAAACATTAAAGCTGGTTTCAATATGTTTCGATGGGCTTCTGTAGGAGCACACATACAGTTAAGTCAAGGTTATTCATGGTGTATTAACTTTGGCCGTGATTAACATATACAGAAATGTTGTTAGTATGCCCGATTAAACCTTCTTCTCTGGGTTCAGAGACATCTTACAACTTATCATATTGGACAACTCGATAACACATTCCATCTTACTGGGCGATCTAAATTTAGATTTCTGGAAGCTTGGTCCACATAGCCAAGCGGTGTAAAAGTGGATGGCGCTGATGAGTGAGCGAAATTACCACATGGTAAATGGTTCAGTGGAGGGAGACGTTCCAGCCCACTATACATGGCATCGTGGCTCATTCACGAGCATAATTGATTACATCTTTGTTGACGTTAAACTATTCCAAAAGATTGAATCACTATCCATAAAAGATCACCCTAAGAGTGATCATAGTCTTCTGTCCTTATCAATCTAGATATGACACCAAAGACAAGCAATGCCTATTATAGTGGTACATCAATTCGCGCTCACACCTCAGATGGAACGCAAATAAACTGAATGAGTTTGATCATTTGGTTACTGCCAAACTTAACGCACATGGTAAAAGTCAATATACAGATTTGCTATATTCTTTTGCTCAAACAATTACAATTTCACACCGTAACATCATTAGACATCCGCATGCCTTTGATTCTGTCATCAGAAAAAGAAGAGCAGAATATAGGTTGACCAAAAAACAAAAAATTCTAATGTCAACATCGGCACTTAAATGGGTGTTACTTAAATCAGCCAAATGTAAATATAAGAACTGGTTGCATGCCCGAAAATCAATTTTATTCCAGCAAGATAGCAAAGCCATGGCGCTCGCAATGCGCAATAAAAATTCTTCTGGGATGTGGTACCTGTTAAACAACCATACTTGTCATCAGCAGGCAGATGCACAGCT